>NC_091127.1:117288333-117623333 GCF_040183065.1 Periplaneta americana
ATTTGGGGTACTGCCAGTGGCGTAGCATGAAATTTTGAGTAGGGGAAGCTAACTCAAGTTGTCTTTCATGCAATATGAGAAAACGTATTACAAAAATACAGTCTTAAAATAAATAGTAGTCAATTTCAAGTCAGCAGTCGAAGATTGGTTGGAACATCGTAAGTAACACCAATAAGGCATGATCTCAAATGATACGTAATAAAATATGATTTCATGGTTTACACATATCTCTAACAAATAGACAAGTGTACGTATAACATTAGCTCACTCCCTGTCATACTTAGAGAAATCACAGTATTAGTATCATTACGTAAGTATGCGTCTGTCTTTTGGTTGTGTCCTTCATTGACAGCAAGGGAGTCGGTCATTTGTTTTTTAAATCACACTTTTGTTCGTAAGTCAGTTTTGATAATACAATTGTCCTAAAAAAATTCAAGTAAATTGGTGTCAGGAACTATTATTTCGCTCATTATTTATTATATTAGCCACGATGCACACTAACACTTCAACTGAACATAACTAGACGAAAAGGGATAACGCGGAAACTACTTATTTTAAATGTTAAAGCTAGCTTCTTTGCGAGCCTTGCGACTAGGGTAGCTTAGGAAGGGATGGAAATTTGCGGGGTGGATTACACAGAAGAAACCGGTCTGCTTGGAAGCTGGTGTGTGCAGGCTTCTTGTTTACTGCTGCATCACAAATCATCCTGGGCTGCCGCATCACAATATTTAATGCGTAAATATAAATTCTATTAAAATTGATAAATAATTTTCTTCATAAACTGCAGGTTTATTATGAAATTATTATTAACTGGGGAAGCTAAGCTTTTTAGCTTACATTGACGCTACGCCACTGGGTACTGCCCGTGCCTCACTTCCTGAGCTGTTTCTTTGCGGGGCGAGACGCAGAGGGGGAGAGTGGGAGGTCCTGGGTACCGCATGTGCCTACTACCCTACGTTCAACACATCGGCATTTTCAGGATTTCTTTCGTCAGCTATGGAGCAAGATCAGCCATGGACAAGCGAATGTATAGGCTGTCCCCTCACAAAACAAATTATGTCCTTCTCTTCAATTCCTGTAACTAAACACTAATACCAGTTGTAGACTACAGTCTCTACTTGAGATTATCGACCTAATCGCGATTACGGTTATCACGTGTACACATCCGTAAACTCTATCCACTATGGCAGTGTTTCTCAAACTTTTTCCACCGCAAAACCCCTTTTAATCTACAGAAACTGCGGAATCCTTGTAATATTTTATTATTATTTAATAGTTAACAGACAAGTGAAAGCTAGTAACTCAATAATTCTGTTCAGTGGGACGAATGTATTTGCCAGGGGCGATTTCTCCGGGCATGCTATGCTTGCTGCGCAAGCCCAATATTTTCGTAGAATGTGTATTTCTCAAAATGGGATTACGTACATTAAAATTTCTTTTGTTTTTTGTAATAATGTATAGGCATAATACCATCCGCAGGTTGAACATCGCAACGCTTGCTCGTTTCTCGGAGCTACAGGAAAGACGTAGAAACAGCGAGAATATGATGCGCGCGCAAGTGCCTTCCTCCTAATCCGTCCCAGTCGCACATGCATATGTTATATGCTGTATGAAGCTCTGGTCCGAGAGCTACACCAACGACTATTTAACGTTACACAGATAGCAGCAGTGTTGCCAATTCAGCGGTTTTCCCGCTAGATCTAGCGTTTTTCGGCATTAGTTTAGCAGGTAAAATTTATGAAACTTGTATTGCTGATGTAGGGATTTAGCGGGTATTTTTAGCACTCACAGCGGCAAAATAATATAATTTTACATTGACAATATAGCAATTTAGCTGTTTCTGCAAGGCTTCACAGCGGATGTTTAAGAATCGAGTTGGCAACACTGATTGGCAGCAGTTTTTACCAGCGAATGTGCTGTGATTTGCGAGTGTAATGTAATTTTATCAGCGGAATGCATATGTTAGCTGCTGCATGTATTATTAGTTCTTAAACATTAATTTGAAGTGTTGCAATGAGTTCGGAAATGTGTGTTATTGAAACTTTATTATCAAATCCACTTTCCCGGAGGACTATTCAAGAGAAGACCGACATTATAAAGAACGGCAGACCATGTCCAGGTTCCCAGATTTAAAAAGACAGCATACTTACTTACTTACTGGCTTTTAAGGAACCCGGAGGTTCATTGCCGCCCTCACATAAGCCCGCGATTGATCCCTATCCTGAGTGAGATTAATCCAGTCTCTACCATCATATCCCACTCCCTCAAATCCATTTTAATATTATCCTCCCATCTACGTCTCGGCCTCCCCAAAGGTCTTTTTCCCGCCAGCCTCCCAACTAACACTCTATATGCATTTCTGGATTCGCCCATACGTGCTACATGCCCTGCCCATCTCAAACGTCTGGATTTAATGTTCCTAATTATGTCAGGTGAAGAATACGATGCGTGCAGCTCTGCGTTGTGTAACTTTCTCCATTCTCCTGTAACTTCATCCCTCTTAACCCCAAATATTTTCCTAAGAACCTTATTCTCAAACACCCTTAATCTCTGTTCCTCTCTAAAAGTGAGAGTCCAAGCTTCACAACCATATAGAACAACCGGTAATATAACTGTTTTATAAATTCTAACTTTCAGATTTTTTGACAGCAGACTAGATGACAAAAGCTTCTCAACCGAATAATAACAGGCATTTCCCATATTTATTCTGCGTTTAATTTTCTCCCGAGTATCATTTATATTTGTTACTGTTGCTCCAAGATATTTGAATTTTTCCACCTCTTCGAAGGATAAATCTCCAATTTTTATATTTCCATTTCGTACAATATTCTGGTCACGAGGCATAATCATTTACTTAGTCTTTTCGGGATTTACTTCCAACCCTATCGCTTTACTTGCTTCAAGTAGAATTTCCGTGTTTTCCCTAATCTTTTGTGGATTTTCTCCTAACATATTCACGTCATCCGCATAGACAAGAAGCTGATGTAACCCGTTCAATTCCAAGGAGAAAAATAGAGAATATATGCGCTCGTTCAGTGCATCTCAATACAACAATACGCATTGGTTGGCAGGGTCGAAAAACTGAATAAACTGTTTTGTTGGCCGTGTTTGTTATTTTCTACAGATAACGGTGTATGGCGTAAAAGTGGCTTTGACAATTTAAATATTTTAACATTGTCTATTACAAGACACGAAAAGTCTGCAAACCATATAAAGTGTTTTCTGCAGTTGAACAGCTTTGGTCAAACAAGGATCGATCACCAGTTGGATGAACAGAAACGCATCAGTGACCTACTCCACAATGAAAAGGCAAAAAGGGAATCGTGAAGTTCTTAAACGTTTGATTGATGCAGTGTGTTACTTAGGAAAGCAGGAGCTACCATTTCGTGGACATGACGAATCTTTAACTTCTGTGAACAAGGGGAATTATATCGAACTTCTACATCTGATAAGCGAATATGATCCCCTTTTGGCAACTCATTTGAAAGACTCTACTATTTTTAGAGGGACATCGTCTACAATTCAAAATGATTTAATTGCAAACATTACTTTATCAGTTGTGAAAAAATAAAAGAAGAGATTGCACAAACGAACTTTGCAGCGATAATGTTGGACGAAACATCCGATATCATAAATAAATCCCAACTTACTACAGTGCTCCGTTATATAAACTTAGACGAAAAAAGTGAGATTCAAGAAAGATTTCTAGGTTTTGTTGACGTAAGTCGAGATCGCACTGCTGGAGCCCTTTTAGAGCACGTGTGTGAGATTCTAAGAGAGTTCGAATGTGAGAAAAAGATCGTGGCTCAAACATATGATGGTGCAGCTGTCTTAGCTGGTCATGTGAATGGTCTGAATAAATTAGTCCAAGAACTGTATCCATGCGCGACATTTGTGCATTGTTATAGTCACTTTCTGAATCTGACATTACAGCAGTCTGCTTCGAAAATCAAAGAGTGTACTATTTTCTTTCAAACGATGTCAGGACTTGCTACTTTTTTTTCGAAGTCTACAAAGAGAACAGCTGTTCTTAAGGACTTCGTTCAGAAGAAGTTGCTAACTGTGGCACCAACGAGATGGAATTTCTCTTCACGTCTCGTTAATACTGTGAACGAATATTATGATTTGTTAGTGGAATTCTTTCAAGAAGTGCTGGATACTTCAGATGAGTGGAATGGCGATACAGTATTGAAAGCACAAGGATTTTTGTCCTTCCTATGTACCTTTAACACTCGATTTCTGCTGGCAGTGTTCTCGAAGGTTTTTTCATTCTCCGATACTGTGTTTAACATTTTGCAAACAAAAAGTCTGGATATAAAGTACTGTGCCAAAAAGTTGAAGATCTCTCTTCAAATATCCAGGCTATGAGAAACGTAGACTTCACAAGAATATATGACAACATGAGACTGAAATCAATGTTTGTGAAAGGAAGCCATGTTCTAAAAGACGTCCAATTTCTGATGATCAAGAGAAGTTAAAATATAAACGTCTCTTCAATGAAATTCTCGACAACATACTGGTTCAAATAGGAGAGCGTTTTAAATCTATTGAAAACTTTGTGTTCTTTTCGCTACTGGATTGTGATTTGTTTGAAAAGCATAGAAACAAGTTCCCAGATAGTGATGTTATTTCCCTAGAAAAAACCTATGGGTCCTTTTTCGACATAGTTCGTTTAAAGACTGAACTAAGCGTAATGTATTCTTCATCTGAGTTCAGAGAAAAAGGTGTTACAGACTTAATGCAGTTTATGCACACCAATAAAGTGTACATGGGTATGCCTGAGGTTTATAAACTAATACAACTGGTAGTAACCATTCCTGCTACCACATCCTCTGCCGAACGCTCATTCTCAGCACTAAGACACATAAATACATATTGCAGGTCAACTCAAGGTCAGGAAAGGTTGTCATCATTAGCTATTTTGTCAATTGAGAAGGAATTGCTTCCAAAGATTAAATTACAATCCACTTTCCATGATCAAGTTATTGAAGAGTTTGTAAAGAAAAGCCGCAGATTAGAGTTTGTTTTCAAGTAGCCTAGATAAATTGAGGCGATCTCTGGAACAAGAATTTAACTCCAAAATCTCAAATTTGAGGTAGGCCTACATAGCATCAAACATACAAGATCCGGTATAACAGCATTGAACAGAACGATATTCAAATGTTTATAGCGTGTGCTTTGTTTTTTTGGAGGAAAATAATATTTTTTCAGTAAGGAATTGTGTTATTAATGATTCAATATATTCTGGAAACGCAAAAATGACCTAACATATATTAAATTATTAAATTATTATTCCAGAGAACGCTTCAATCATGAGCTGCATTTAATTTCTATGTACATACTTTAATGTTTAACTCACTAAAATGTCAAGTAAATTGCTCATAATGATTTCATAATTATAAAATAAATTATTTATGTGGGTCTGATTATGTTTTATTAATTATGAATTATATCCTCCCATCTTCCCCCATCAATAAAAGAGCAAGCCTAACTTTCGTGACCAGCATTCGCCCCTGGTATTTCCTTTTTAAGCCTGCAATCTGGTTTTATGGCGGAAAGTTTTAGTCTCATTTCTACTGTACTTCTGCATTTTGTCTTTTCGGTATTTTGTTTTAGTGAACACATACGCAGAGAATCCAGTAATGAAAGTGATAAGTATTATGGATATTTTCCGTTTTAGATGTTCATCAAACATATTGTTATTACGCATATTATTGGAATATTATTATTATTATTATTATTATTATTATTATTATTATTATTATTATTATCATTATCGGTGGTTTCATGTTATTACTGATTCATATTTTCTTAACATTTATATATTTTTATAGTATCCACTAAGTATAAAATAGCCACCGGAGTAGCTCAGTCGACTAAGGCGCTTGCCTATTGAATCAGAGTTGCGCTCGGGCGCGGGTTCGATTCTCGCTTGGGCTGATTACCTGGTTGGATTTTTCCCGAGGTTTTCCCCAACCGTAAGGCGAATGTCATGTAATGTTTGGCGAATCCCTGACATCATCTCGCCAAATACCATTTCGCTATTATCAATCTCATCGATGCAAACTAACATAGTAGTCGATACAATGTCGTTAAATAACCAAGTAAAAAAAGGTATAAAATAAAATTTAAAATCACATAGGGCTCACGGAACCCCGGAACATACATTGAGAATCGCTGCCCTATGGTAATTCAGCAGTTGTCCAGACTGAACGAAGAGTGGCCTAGACTAGGCCACACTAAGTGTGTACATACATTTTAGGAAATCTCCATCAGAGATAGTCTAATAGCGGTAGTGGTAACCACGACTAGAATATCCAGTATTATAAACAGTAAAAACCCCTACACTGGCATAGGATAATGTTTTCCGCACATGTAATATGCTGCCGTGCCGCCACGCTGCAGTTGCCGTGCCGGTCCGAGCAGACCTAAGAGGCGTGGTTATAAGCACTAGGGAACTCTCGGTTCAGGACGTGAGACACGGGCAGATATTACACTATATAAAAATCTTCTAAAAGATTACATAAAATCTTTAAAAAAATTATCAAAGATAATAAAAAATTAAGACAAATCTCTCCTAACACTTGTTCCACAACAATGAACATGTGTTCCATGGATTTGTTGATACTGATATTTACGCCTTAACTTTATGATTTGTTTATACTAATATTTACGCGCTAAGTTTACAACGCCATGAATAAAGAACAGTATTATGCTTGTTTAGCTAAAATTAGTTCAATTATTACAATATGCATGTTACTGAGAAAGAAACGCCTTTGGGTTAAACTCCTGATCACAATACAAATATGTGGTCAGGGGTTAAACCGTGGATTGCAAAACGTGATAAGAGAGGTATACATCAGAACTTACTGAAAGAGCTACAATGAGAGGATTTGAAAAGTTATATAAATTATTATAAAAATATTACTCACTTACTTACAAATGGCTTTTAACGAACCCGCAGGTTCATTGCCGCCCTACATAATCCCGCCAACGGTCCCTATCCTGTGCAAGATTAATCCAGTCTCTATCATCATATCCCACCTCCCTCAAATCCATTTTAATATTATCCTCCCATATACGTCTCGGCCTTCCCAAAGGTCTCTTTCCCTCCGAACTCCCAACTAACACTCTATATGCATTTCTGGATTCGACCATATAATATTAATACTATATTATAAACATTATTTATTTACATTTAATTTCCTTCATACTCCGATATCAGAATTTTTGTGGTAGCAACAGTCCAGTTTTATTATTTTGCGTTCTGCTAAATTTATTTCAAGGTATGGAAATTTTTTATCAAAGATAACAAGCTGAACTTACATTTTATAAACGATCTTTTATGATAGAAAACGTTTATAAAAGAAAACCCATTACACTGTCATATATTTTATAATATAAATTTTATAAAACATCTTTGTCAAATAACTTTGATAGTGTAATAGCAGCCCGGAAGACCTTCATCCCAGATACCGGCCTTGAAAGCATACATGCTAAAATACAGTCTCTCTAGAGAAAAAGTACTAAACGAGAAAATCGCTGCTAGAGAGTTTAAAACAACAGAATCGGATGGAAATTAAAGAAGTACCATAGAGACAGTTTTTAAATCTGTGTTCAACAGCAGTGGAAAATAATTTAATTTTGTAATGTGTCCGGTATGCAAGTAACTGTATGCTCATGCCACACGCCAAGCGAAAGCACAACCGATGTGTGCAAGCAAGAAAGCAGTAGAATGCGACCAACTGGTGCAGCGCTACGGGCTTGGGCTTGGGCTTGGAAGCCCAGTGCACTGGGCTAGGAAGCGGCCGCGTCAAGCAGTATTGGTCTTGGGTGGGCTGGGCTGCGGATGCATTAGAACTCGCAGTGCTGAGCTGTGGGCCAGTCTGCACGACTCTGGTATATGTATGTAGGCCTACTGATTTGTTAAGGTCAGAATTTCTAACTTAAAAAAAATGGTCTATACGATTCTCTAGCCTTTGCTTCAACTATTATTTTAATTGTTCTTTTTTGTAATAATACAGGGACATCACTTTATTTTTACCAACATTTTTAACATTAACCTGGCTATACCCGGAAACACTGTTACCCCCTTCCATTACAGAAGTTTGGTGTTACTTGTGCAATATGTAAACAAATTATTTTACTAGCTTTAGGAGAAGAGAAAAGTAGTGTATCCATTTATGTTACAGGGAAATACGATATTACGATTTTCAGTTTGTTTATTGCTTTTACGGTATTTTATCAAAATACAGTAGAGTAGTAACAATTTTTTCACAAACTCAACTCTTCAGGCGGTTGTATTCATTATATAATGGATACTTTATTCAGCATATTACCGTACTTTCGGTAACTCTAATCTTCACTTCTGCTCAGTCCACACAGATAAAGTTATTCAGTCATGCTACACACCGTACCTGTGCGAAATAAGCAGGGCCAGGTGTTTATGGAGATCGCGAAAATCACGACATAATAGATATACAATAGATTTTTACTAATCTTTACGAATTAAGTGATTCTTATTAATAATATGCGGATAAAACAATCACGACTAATCGCGAAATAGAGTTCTAATAGCGAAATGTGAACACATTCGGGAATTATTATTATAGCGTCGTTTTATAGCGAATTTCATATTCTGAGCTCTTTTTTTCGGATTTTTTTTTCATTTGAATTTGTTATACATTCAAGTAGGCTACATTACATGATAGTCCAGGTGTTGTAATTACATTAGTGAACTCAAAAGACGGAGAATTGAACATTTCATCAATAATTTGAAAGTATTAATTTGAGGGCTGCAAGTTTTTTTTTTTTTTTTTCGTTTGTAATGAATGTGTGTTAACCCCTTACCGCATGGGACAGTCTTGCACGCACCGGTTTAATATTCAAATAACTTAAGTAGTTCTTTCTTTCTCAACTGATGTCACATATGGTCAAATCCAATTCTTGGCCGTGTGCCATATCTGTCCCAGTATGCAGTTTGAAATATTTTATGTTTATATTATAAATTATATGAATATAAAACCGCTATGTGCCATATCTGTCCCAGAATGCGGTAAGGGGTTAAATACAGTCTCATTCCAACAATTGTTGTCTATTGATCATACCGCATCTTTACCAGAATCCAGCGAACCTTTAATGTTGATTATTTGGAAAGTAATATTCGTACTGAGTTAATACTCCAATTTCAAAATAATTGAATTTTCCAAAATTTCCATTAATCTCCGCCAAGAGTACAAATCACCTCCAACAATCTCCGCCGATACCAATATTAAAAAACACAAATGATAAATTTAATCTTCATAAATAGGCTACTTGCCCTAGAAATAAACTTCAATAATATAGGCTCTTTCTTCTATAGAAAACGCAACCATATTTCTGAAACACACTATACTCTGTACTGTTTACTTCACTGCTAGCAGACTTCGAATGCAACAGCGGCCGTAAGTTTGTGTGGCTGACGGGAGCAAGAATATTACTGCAGGGGTGGGAGTCAAGTACATTCGGAAACTCAGGTACAATAAAAATGCAAGTAAAAATAAAGTGATGTCCCGGTATATTTTTAGTATCTGCTGAATTTCCCCAAAATATTATTTCGTAGGAAATAATGGAATGAAAATAGGCAAAATATATTGTCTTTAAGATACTACTGTTTAGAAATTGCTGTAACGATTGAATTGCGAAGCATGCTGAGTAAACTGAAGTAAATAATTAAGAGATCCACATGCATTTAAATTACACTACATAATCATCGTTAGTCCGATATAAAAATAAAGCAATTTTTACGTCTGTAAGTTGAATGCGGATAACAAAACAAAAGCTGCTGAAATTAGTCCTCCTCAGTTTTACGTACTTTTCCAAGTAATATGTTGCACATTGCCAACCGTAACTGGTTACAAAGATGTCTGTCCGTCATGCGGGTCCTACAATTTTATTTCACAGTTTTCATTCATGATAATAACTACTCACAGAGATATAAACTTCCGAACATGGCTTCCACAAAAATCTATATACTTCCGAACTTGGCTTCTACAAAACTGGCGAAAGATTGAATATTTCTGTATTTCTTCTCCCTGGACACTAGTTTGAATCACTGTAAATTAATCGTATGTTTACGTACACACGAACAAAGGACATTGAATATTTCTATTTCTTCTCCCATGGTATTACCTTTCAAAGGAACGAAGTCCAATAAATATTGTGCAACATTAAGATGTTCGTCAGCACTTCCTATACGGCTAACCGAGCTGTGTCCGTGAAATCTGTGCTTTCATTACACGCAAGTGAAAAATGTAGCCCATACAAAGTTAAGAATTTTAGCAGTTATCTGTTTATGTTATTAATTATACAAGTCTTCGATTCTTCGAATAATAGTTTGTCGAGAAGGTGCAAATTTTGAAAGTGTGTTGATTCTTTGGGACAAAATTTCTACTAATTTAACCATGAAAGTTTTTTAAAAATCCCCTTCTTGAAATGATTTCAGAGCTTTTGCTATTTCCTATGGTACAGTGTGTAAGTAACAAAATCTTATTTTTCTGCCATATTTGGTGCAGGAAGATCAATATGAAGATCGTGCTTGTTCCACAGATTAGTAACTTCTTTTGCTTGAATGAAACCTGGGCTCATGAAAGGACAGGTATTATGCAAATAGCCTAATTATACAATAATAATAATAATAATAATAATAATAATAATAATAATAATAATAATAATACCTTTCAAATCTGCATATTCAGGATATTTTATATTCCCTCGAGCTTATGCCGGAAATGGTCTTTGTACATATAAGGCATTTTATGTTGTCGTAATCTCCACTGCAGATTAAATCTCTCTTTTTTTTTTTTTTTTTAGAAACTATTTACTAAATAATCTGCAAACTTTGTCACATTTTCACAGTTTGGTTCAATGCTACTCATATCCTGAACAAAAGCATCTTCGATTTCTTCCGGAACGTGAAAAGTTAGGCCAAATATCCAGTGAAGCCATTTACGTATTTCACTGTTATCGTTGTACTCTAAAGAAAGGCCCAAATTCTGAATTTTCTGCCACCATGCCTGGGTCAAATGAAACCTGCAATCTATAATTAATGCTTATGGCCACACTTTATTTAGCCTACTACTTTGTGAATGGATATTTCGAACGCCAACATATTCAATGAAAAACTTTCAAATTGGGTTCGACGTTACCATCCAACTGTAACTGATTCATTAATACGAACGTCTCCACGCGCAACTGATGTGCCTACATGGAGAATGCCCGCGCGCAACTGATTAATTTTTTTCATCCTTTCGTGCGCAACTGATATAGCCTACACCCGCTACAGAGTGAGTAGCGAATCACCGAATGTACACCGATGTCACAGGCCATACAAAGTAGCTTTGAATGGTGCCATGGCGCGCAAACTGTAGTTTACTAATACCCAACATATTTCAATGGGAGGTATAAAATAATATAGCCTATTTCTTTCTTTCAGAATATTGGCGTGAAAGTAATGTTTTACTTCGATGGTGCAACACAAGAAACCAAGAGGAAAACATGGATTTCAAGAAGAACTAGAAGGTTAGCTAATATAAAAGAACTAATGAAAAGACTCGAGAGAAGTAATTACAGTGTCAACAAGTACTTCTTGTTGCCTCCATTAATCGGAGCTTTAGGTCGCTTCATTGCAAAATATGAATGTGGCTGCGATGTCAGAATATCATGTGGTGAGTGTGGCCTGGAGCTGGCAGAATACGCTAGACATGAAGATTGTTTCGCCATCTTATCAGGAGACACGGATTACATGATTATGAATGGCGCTCAGAATTATTTCTCTATAGAAAGACTGGATATGAGTATTATGGAGACGTTGGCATATGATAGGGAAGGATTTATGAAGGCCTTATCCCTGCAGCCGCATGAACTGCCTTTGTTGGCGAGTCTCCTTGGGAATGATGTGGTTCCAATAAAGGAACTTCGTCCTTTCCACAGAAGAGAGACCCGGCATTATGAAATGATCACATACGTTTTGCCGGCAATAGTCGACTACGTACGACGACTGAAACCACCTAAACATGGCTATAGGTACCTCAGAAATGTGGCGAAGGACGTGTTTGACAGTGAAGACATGGCACGGGTTCTCGAAGAGAGCATCAGATCGTATCTTCCGCAACCCAAAGCAGCTGCAGACATGGTTACTGCCAATACAGAGGTAAGTGTTCACTGTTTTCTTGTGTGAGTCCGGAGACGTCTCTACTGTACTGCTGGTCGGCTGTCTAATATAAAAAATAATCGATGACCCCATTTCCGTACGGAATCTAAAGGCTGGTTCACAATAAACCGGAAACGAGAATCGGAACGAAAACGAAAAAGGTAAAATTGTTAAAATGTGTACATTTAAATGTGAGCATTCACAATTAACGAAAAGCTTACCGGAGCCCGGGATCGGGAACGGACAGTTGGCCAAGTTTCAACTTTGGCGTTCACGTTTCCGATCACAGCCCACTAGATTCATTCTATTGCCATCTATACTTGTTTTTTTTTTAAAGCTGGGACATGACAGTTAAGCGGCCGAGCTTGGAACTACAGTGCCATGTTCCCAATATGGTCTACCGCGCTGCCAGTTAGTGGAAGCTAGCAATTGTCGTTAAGATGGCTGACGTTAAAACATTCATTGACAATTGACGCGAAGGTAAGAAAACAATACAAAAATCGACAGAGAATCAAAGACAAAACGTGCCAATGCTAACATTGTGTACACAATAAATATCGCCAAGAGAGCTATTAAGCACTCGCCACATGGGAAGTGTAAGTTTGGCAACTCAACCATTGTCATCATAGCAACAGACTTAACACGCTATGTGACTTTCAGTTGTTTTTCCGATCGCAACGCTCCTGTCATGTCCCATCTTTCAAAAAAATAAGTATAAAAGCTATTTTGTCGTCGTATATTTTGTAGCAAGAAGATCGTGACATAACTTATGCATTATTTTGTTCTGTGCTGTGCATCATGGAGCAAGTTTTATTTGATGAGATTCTAATATTGAGTGTTGAGGAAAATCCTCACGTTTACGATAAGCGGCGCCTCGTATAAAGATGAGAAAATGAAGGAGAATACGTGGCTTTCAATAGCTGCATCTTTGAACACCGATCGTAAGTGAATCATATTTTATTACTGCATTGGTTGTATTACACATTACATATTCATGCTTCATTTCAATAACTACTGTTGTGTTCATTTTTGTTCTATTTTAATGTTTCTTCTCTAATTATTTTACGTTATGGTAGACTTAAAATAGGTTGTGATAATAAAGATGCATTGGCATATTTATAGTACCGTTGAAATTTTGAAGTTGGTTAACCTGTGTTTATGTTGGCTGCCTTGTACTCATGAGAGAATGCCATTGGTCAATTATACACAAATAACATCAGAATGCGTAATATCGACTTTACATATCGTTATTGACATGCATATCGATATGCATAGTCGTCTACGTTCTCGGTTTATTGTGAATAAAAAAATTTCATATTCACGTTCTCTGCTTCTCGTTTTCACTCTGGTTCTCGTTCCCAGTTTATTGTGAATCAGCCTTGAGATGGGAGCCAACCGGTTTTTCACGTACCGGTTAATACAGGGGTTCCCAACCGGTGTGTCGCGCAGCCCCATGCAATGTGTCGCAAAATTTTGGAATTGAAAAATAAATATTATGCCATCCAGAAAGTCTCTTTACAACGCATTTTTATTTACAACGAAGTCTTTGATATGGTACGTTTTATTTTGAGACAGGCTTTACCAATGAAACGTGAACACCTGTAATAATGCTGAGTTTAATTTGTCTGCCTGGCGATAATTCGAGTGAAAGTGAACATCTGCAACAATGCTTAGTAATTCGTTTACTCTTCCCACTTAGTAATAAACAGAGTTTAGAATCGTCAGCACACATTGGTCAGTTTGTGTAAATACGTGTGAGCGGATGGTAGTGCGACTATTTTATTAAAAATACTTCATTTATATTTTATCATGGACAAATTTTTAATTCCAAAAACACAATCTGAATTAAGTTCTGTGTTAGATGACAGCAGTGCTAATTCAAATAATATGAGCGAAAATTCCCTTCAGTGTTCACAAAAACGCACTGCGTTTCGTAAATATAGTGATGAATACTTGCAATATGGCTTTACGTGACGTGGAGATGAATATAAACAAAATCCCGAGTGTCTCATATGCGGAAATGTTTTGTCAAATCAGTCGATGGTCCCGAATAAACTACTTTAGAACCGCCGTCTTCAATGTCATACTTGTGTGAATCAGCATTTTCTACCATAAAAATACTGTTGTGTTGACCTGTCAACCATAAGGCCACGTATAGAGAAACTCTGTGCAATCCACAAAGCGGTCCACACCTGTGGAGTAACGGTCAGCGCGTTTGGCCGCGGAACCAGGCGGCGCGGGTTCGATTCCCGGTTGGGGCAAGCTACTTGGTCGAGGTTTTTTCCGGGGTTTTCTCTCAACCCAATATGAGCAAATGCTGGGTAACTTTCGGTACTGGACCCCGGACTCATTTCACCGGCATTATCACCTTCATCTCATTCAGACGCTAAATAACCTGAGCTGTTGATAAAGCGTCGTAAAATAATCTACTAAAATAATAAAAAAAAAATCCACAAAGCGCAGACTTCACATTAATTCAAATACGTGCGTTTTCAAAAATGATAATAAAAATCTTTTATCGGACATCCAGCACAGATAAATTGGGATTTTTTATACATACCTTTGTTTGTTTGTTTTTTTTTTTTTGATTGCATGTTAACATCGAAATATCTACAAAACTGGATGTCCGACACTTCATAGAAGTTGTTATCAGTGCTGCTTTTCTGGCGGAACGCGCTAGAACTGTTTTTAATATAATTTTTCTTTGAATTTCGATTACGCTTGAAAGTCTTAGTTGGACGAAAAGGAGGCTAAAAACGACCAAATTCCCGTGCAGTGAACAGTAATCATCTCCCCGTCTTCTATAAAATATTGTACACAGAGTTCCACCACCTTTTTCTCCAGAAGAAAAACACTGGTTATTATTATTATTATTATTATTATTATTATTATTATTATTATTATTATTACTACTACTACTACTACTACTACTACTACTACTACTACTACTACTATTATTATTACTCAAGTGCCTTCATGGCATGTGATGGGGATACCTTTTTTACCTTTACAGTAAGTGCGTCGCGATATCGTGGGCGTTCAGTAAAGTGTGTCATCAGTCACTGAATTAATAACACCATATACGCAACTCTTCTCGATTTGATACGGTAAAGAACAGTCAAATCACACATTCGAAACATTTTTAATGTTAAAACGTAAGAGAAAATGGAGGCAAGTAATGAATGTGAAGAAGCCTTCTGTTTGATTGGTATTAGGTGGACATATTTACACGTCAGTTCTGAATTTCATTAGTCTATAGGGCTACGATAATTTTTTTTTTCCAGATTTTCAACATTAATCACATTGAATGAAATTTAGGTGCACAGAATTGGTTCCTATGGAAAGAGAAATTTTCAATTCATGACATTGAATAGCACTTCATGAAATTGATACTAAAACTATGTGTTGTACTAGTAGACTATATTGTAAATCTCGTCTGTACATATTTCATCTAGACAGTGACTATAAGTTAAGATTTTATAATAGTAGGCCTATTAAGTTTTTTGACTTGTTCCATATTCTAGCTGTAAGCATGTATGAATACCATGGAATGTTAATAAATACAATACAATACAATACAATACAAACGCGAAAATATAGGACACGTTCCTTTAGATGTAGAACGGATTAAGCACAGTACTCCAATATGCACACCTCGATAACAATACATGCTTCAATTTATTCTCTCTGATATAGCATCGCTGCTTCTTTCATCGTTTATCGTCGCTTCAACGTACACGTACCGGTACCCTAAAGGCCGATTTTCATATAGGGTACTGTATGGGGACTGTGTCGTGTCCTCGTGGATGAGTAAGCAGTACCCTCCGTTTGATTTACATTGACAAGCTGTTTTCGGTTTTCACATAGGAGAATGTGCGCGGACTTATTATCTGGAATCGCTTGGCGAGGAGATTTCAGGTGATCCCCGGTGGTTACAACACAGTACGCGCACAGTTCTCTATGTGAAAACGTTATGTGAGACCGCCCACAAACGTCTTTAGGTAACTTCGGGTGTTTCCGCTCGCCATTCGGGTATAGCACCAGACATCTGGGGCTTTCGAAGCTTCCATGTTGCATTTCTCTCTTGTTTTGTTATCTGTTAGTCGAAGTTCTTGTTTTCTCTTCGTTCCAAAAGGGTAAGCTGGAATTCTGGACTGGAGGGACAGTTATTAATACTGGTGCAAGATTATGATCACTTTACTAAATCATCTTTTAAGCGAAAAAAGATGGTGTGGAATTCCCTTTCCTCATCACGTGCCCGCCACATATCATGAATCTATACATTTTTCCTCTTCTCTCGCTTTTTTAACACAAGTTAGGACGCACAATCTATGACTCTCTTCCTCGACTGTACCCATGACTGCAACTAGCCAAGAAGAAGAAGAGGCGTATGTAAATTGCAAAATATGAGAAAAAACTGTCCACGTACAGTCCCTCATGTGAAAACCGGCGACACACGATCAGGCGCGGCTCCTTAAGGTTGTAGCAAGTTTGCGCTACACCTAAAATAATTTACGGATATTTTGGTTTAAAATACAAGTTAAATTATTGTAGTCTAACAAGTAAGTACACGATTAGTATGATCAGCTGTAGTAAGTTTCTCATCCAACTATAATCGTTTGTAGGAGCCCCATCGTTGACTTGCCAAAGTAAACGACCGTACTTCTTATGGAGACTGGCTTGATCTTGGGTATCTCTTCGGGGCGAGGGGATGAGAGGGGTGTTGTCCAGCATGGATTTTAAGTTGTTGATAAACGAACAGGGAGGTAAACGAGCTTTGAAAATGGAAACAGATGGCAGTAGCTCACAGACCTACTGATGAGTGACAATGAATGAGTCGGAGACAGAACATGCCCGCCCTGCGACTGCAGTTAGGCGCGAAAACAAGTTTTTTTTAGGGTAGGGGGTGAGCTTGTATTTTATTAGTGTTTTTGCTTTCCGAATTCCGTTTCACTGCAGTTACTTGAGTCCAGTTGGTTGAGAGCACGTGGTGGCGCGTAAGAAGCTGTTTTAATAAACTGTGTTGTTTGTGTTATTCTACTATATTAAATGGACTCTAGTTAAGATTAATACAATTCAGTCTTTATAGAACATCCATTTTCATCGCGTAGCTTAGAAGAGAAGTGCGAGATTACTTGGTAGGTCGACTCCGAACCTTGAAATTTCGTAGTACGTGAAAACCGAAACCAGGTCGTTTAACAGAAAATTCAATTCTGACGAGTACGAGAAGTTTCAGTGGTTATGTGGCTGTGAAATAAGAAAATCTTTTTTCCTGTTTTCATTGTGTTTTGTTCGGAAGAGAGTGGGTAAACACCTTTCAGCCTCTGAAGTCGTCATAGGGATTGTTAGTAAAATTTCTAGTAATTTTGTACACTCGCCGAAAGTTGAACATAAATTGTCTCTCAAAAATTCCATTAGAGACACACAGCCTGAAATCTTTCTGAACTCGTCAGTGCCATAAATAACTGAAAGTTCAGTGCGAATATTCCTTTCATTTATGAACGGATACGCTCGAATGACACTACGAAGAGATTCTTCTGGGAAAACATTGTGGAAATAACAGTGGCGTATACTGGTTTAAGGGCCTGGGCTACCACTGACCCTATTATTACACAAAATATATTTTAAAGTCACTATAATAAAATTCCTTACCTATTTATATATGAATTTCAGACGTCTTGATTGGGACGAAAATACTTTGATGACTTCGTCATTGAAATTACTATACAGTTGCGCCGCTTGCGAAGATTCTGTAGAAATGACTTTTCAATGGACATCAGTGCCAAGCCGGATAAACGTTCTTGTGTATGAGTTGATCTACAGTAGGATTTTATTCTCTTCAACGCAGAAAATGTTCTTTCTACTGATGCTGACGTAGCTGGTATTGTCACAATTAATGTTGCCAATTTAAGGACTTCAGGAATAACTTGGTTCAGCTGGTTTTTATATATGGCAGATAATATTTCATGGATAGGTTTGTTCGAAAAATCAAAGACCTCTGCTGAATATATTACACTTAATTAATTTTTCAAACGTACTTGATCAAAGTGACTGTTATAGGACTGAAATAATTTGTTTAGTGCCTCATTCGGGAAGTTTTCTCTATAAGCAGAAAATTTTTGAGAATCTAGAAGATATGTGAACTGTAGCTTTCCATAATCAGAAAATCTGTCAGTAATTTCCATGTGCATACGATCTAGTATGCTGTAGTACAGCTGCCTGTATTTCAATTCATCATCTCCTTTTCTTCGCTTTAATGGTGGTTCCATTGTATTGGCTGAAGAATTTTCATTTTCCATATTACTCCATATGGACGGAAACCCACTACGTCTGAACTCGAATATAGTATTTTTTAACTTTGATACCTCTTGCAAGCAGTATGCTATGTCTAGACTTTTTGTCTGAAGAATATTGTAGAGCACATCTGTATGTGCGAACACTCTAGCATAGACTTCAAGAAGAAATATATTCTGAAACTGTGTGAAAAAAATACAAATATCCTTGAGCCTGCACAATTACATCATCAACCCAGTTTTCTTCAGAGTCATTACAAATGATATTTTCAAAGAAAGCAGTCAGTTGTTCTCTGTATTACTTTAATGTATTTACAAGCCGAGATGTAAAATTCAATCTAGTTGGTGCTACTTTTGGGAGTTTCTTTTTCATAAATTCTTGAGTTTTTCTGATCTTTTAGGAGATGATGAGAAAAATGCAGCTAAACCCGACAGTGTTTTGAAAAAAAAAATGCGGCATTCTGGAATGGATGAAGTAGTTTGTTGCAAAACTAAATTGAGAACATGGCTGTAACAATGGACATATAGTGCTTGAGGATACTTTCCTTGAACTTTTGTTTTTAAGCCATTAATATTTCCCGCCATAACTGAAGCACCATCGTATGTCTGTGCAATTAACTTATTGCCGACATTGTATTCTGCTATAACACCTTCCACATGCTGAAACCAAGTAGCAGCAGTTTTGCCCGAACTGACATTTGTGAATCCTATAAACTGTTCTTGAACATTGGCAGTACTATCGACGTATCTTAAAACAGTGGACAATTGACTCTGATTCGAGCAGTCACTTGTTTCATCAACAACAATGGCCGCAAAAGGTGCTTCTTCTATTTCAGATTTTATGTTCTTTATCATAACCCCACTTATAGCAAATATTAAGTCATTCTGAATTGCGGGAGAAGTACCACGAAATACTGTTGAACTCTCAAGATGATTGGCCAGTAAATGGTCAAATTCACTTAAGGAACTTAAATATTCAATATAATTTCCTCTATTGTCTGATTCCACACTCTCATTATGATCCCGAAAAGCCAATTCTTGTTTTCCTAGAAAGCAGACTGCGTTAATAAGATGCAGTAAAATCTCCCGATTTTTTTTTCCACAGGAGCATTGTGTTGGTTGATATGTAGAGCTTTTTGCTTATCTAGCTGTAAATCAATTCTTGTCGTCCCAAAGTTTGCAAAGTTCATGCTACTACAAATATAAGCTTTTGATTTGTCGTGTTTTAGGACTGCCGTTCGAAGGGAGTTGATATTAGAAAACCCTCTTTTGACCACACATTAGTTTCGCGGCGAAATAACAAACATGGCCAGCAAAATAGTTTAGACAGTTTAGAACTACCACACAACCAATTCCACTTACCATATGATGTTGAAGTGAAATGGCATGTGTACTCACGCTGTTTTTCTTTTACGTCCATGGACAAATTTAACTCAGGAGTTGGTCTTTACATTTTCACAATTTCAACTTCCTCGTTGTATGTACGACGGTTAAAAGGCACTTTTAATAAACCTTCTATTACACAGTCATTTTCAACACAAACCTCTCCAGAAACTTGTTCTGCCATATTTTTCACAATATCACTTAATTGGGAAATTAAAAACTTAATAATTCACAATTAATATAACTCTTAGACACTCGAACAAATCACAAATTTAAAATACTGCACTGCAAGAACACAATTACATTCATGAGCTAGCGTGCTAAGCATACTGTTGCTTCGCGCCTGCGAAGAAACCGATCACGAGAGCGGCAACTCACCCGGCCTTACACTGCACGTTGGAAACAGAAGAGAGTGGGGGGATGGGCAGTTGTGCGACCAGACAGCGTGCGCGGTACGGTCACAGGCTACCTCATATAGCAAGCGGTTTCTCCAGCGATGGCGCCTTGACATCTTGTTTCTTTTCGAGAGCAGAGAGCGCATATAAATCTAACAATTACTTTAATTTTAATTACTGTGGTAAAACTAATAATACAAAATTATTACATTATGTTATATTATAAACTTTTTCTTTTGTAATTTCCTTGGGCTACTGCCGGTAGCCCCGGTAGTCCGCAGAATACGCCCCTGGGAAATAAATAGGTGAGTTTTTGCAAATTTTTACGACTGTAGCATGATAGGTCAAATATTTTGTAGTAAGAAAGTAAACGAACAAAATTTTGAAGCACCAGCTGCCTCTGCACACGATACAGTCTTCATAGAGTCATCGCACAGTACCAGAGCATCTTCAGTTACATGAGTATTGGGTACGTTTGGGAACGCTGAGTGGAGGCGGGCGGAGGCGAAAAAAGACATGACTTGGGACCGGATTTTTATGTAATTACATATTATATTCCTTTCAACCTAACCATATATAAATAACAAATATTTGCGAATCGTGTAATTACCATTAATATATTAAAATTTGATACTACATATGTTTACATATTTACCCCACATTACATATTATGGCTTGGTATTACATAAATCTACATATTTAGGGGTTTTATTCATTTTTACTTCTCTAAAAGGAAAAAAAAAAAAAACTTCTTCTGGGGAAGTTTACAATTTGAAATTCACAGATTTAAAAAACCTTTTTACCTACCCAAGAAAGGATATATTTCGGGACGAAACATAACATCCTTAGTTCCAGGAAGTAATAGAGGCACTCACCCCATACCGTAAATATGAGTGAAGAAAAAGCAATAATTAATTTATTATCATTTATTCCTCTAATATCAACTAATAAAAACGTATACACCTTTTTCATACAACTACCTTGTATTGTAAAAATCACTTAGAAAGTATCGTTGCCTTCATGCGGTGGAGTGGGACGAGGACGACATGATTTGTCTCGAACTATAATTGTTCTGCACACGTCTAACAAGCCGTTCCCATGCAATTTGCAACCTTACCCACCCTCGGAAAACCCGTGTCAAGTCTGACATGAGGTGCAATAAAGTAGTCAACTTTTGAAAAGAAGCTGGAGTAAGGAACAAACTGGAAAGATGTTGATATAGTTTAAAATAAATAACTTTCCAGATTATTGATTGACCTCTTTACTTTAAATTTATTAGACCTATATGAAAATAGGTGTGCGGGAAAAAAATTCGGGTGCTCTATGAAATCACAACTGGAGAGTCTTACCTATCTTATACCTGCCAGATATTGATATTAAATATTTTCATGATTTTGCATATTTTGGTACATATTCAGCTTATTTTTCTTACATAAATATGTACATATTTCACACCTTGATATTGCATAAAAATCCGGTCCCTAGACATGACGTTTGACGTTTTAGTGCTTTGGTTTCGTTGTCACGTGTACATTTTCGACATTAATTGATACAAAAGTAAGTCCATATGATCAAGATTCAGTGTATTGACGTGCGTAATTTAAAACTTACGTGCTTTTTATTGATGGTACAAGGAAAAATAAATAAATCTTAAAGAAATGTTACTTGTACCAAAAATAAAATAACGACGTACGGTACTTTCGCAATACCCTATTCCAATCAATTAACCATTATGTAGCTACAAAATTGACAATGTTTCGCCGCACCTCTGATGTGAGATGTCTAGAATATCATATGCATTTTAATCTCATGTTATTTAAGCTTATCTGTTGTATTTTTCTATAAATATTTCAAATGCCTAGGAAGCCAATTGTAGTTTGAACCTGGCCAGTCAACATAACAATATTATTATCCTGAATTATTTGTTATAAACTTTTTAAAATACAATTTTAAATAAATGTAACTACAGAAAAAAGCTAAGAATGTAAATTATGCAAATAAAATAACAATATAGACAGAGGACACTACTGACATATTAGGCCTATAATAAAGTATGAGGATGTAAATAGGCCTACAGTTATAGGCCAAGTATAAAGATCTATGAAAAAATGCAGAAAAACCTTTTAACATAATACGTAAAAAAACACATCATTATCTATTAAGTATGTGCCAATTAGCGTAAACTCAGTGAACTTAAATCCTGTAAATACTAAGTGAAAAGAAATATATATATATATATAGTCCACACCTGTGGAGTAACGGTCAGCGCGTTTGACCGCGAAACCAGGTGGCCCGGGTTCGAATCCCGGTCGGGGCAAGTTACCTGGTTGAGGTTTTTTCCGGGGTTTTCCCTCAACCCAATACGAGCAAATGCTAATGCTGGACCCTGGACTCATTTCACCGCCATTATCACCTTCATCTCATTCAGACGCTAAATAACAGCGTCGTAAAATAACCTAATAAAATTATATATATATATATATATATATTTATATATATATACATACATATACATATAATTTGGATAGAATTCTGATACACCACAAACCACAAGTAAGACTATAAAAATGTAGTATTATACAATATTTAATATCTAGAAGAACTGTGAATGAGTTTGTCATCATTAACCGTAAAAATTGCCAAAAACTGCAACCATTTTATTTTAATTTCTTGTCTTGCTTTTATCGCCAATACGCACTAAGTTTATAATACATAAACAATGAACGTTTGGTACGGCCGCGAACATAATTTCATTGACACACACTTATAACATTAATTTACACTGAAAATCGACATTAACACAAACACGTGCTTTTGTATTATAGGCCTCCGCTTGACAGTTAATTACAGTGTTGCCAACCCAATGCTCCGGCTTTGTATATAGATGGCTCTGATAGTAGGTATACCAAGTGAAAACCGACCTTTAAGCTGCATCTACAAGATCCAATTTTTCATGTGCATACGCATGCAATGTGGGAAGAATATTGAAAGAATCAAGTTTGAAATGCACATTCAATGAAGATGCAGTAAGATTTTGTGTCGAAATGTGTCATCTTCACTACGTAAATACATTAATTAATATTAAATATCAATCTTGCATTCATTGCTTGAATGCGTTCAGCTGAAAGAAAAGTTGAACTGTGTAGATGCACCTTAAGGGATTAAAGCAGTATTCTACAATCGTGGTAAAATTACTGTTTTATAATATGAATTTTTCTGGCAACGAATTAGGTCCATCTACTCCCAAGAAGAAAGGGCAATTGTATGATAAAAAATGAAAAATCGTGGCGTGGTTCGAGATTCCTAGTTAGCAGAATCAGATTTTAAAGATTGATTATGTTCTTGTTGTTTTCTAATGCCAGGCGTTTCACAATAAAGTTATTTGACCTCTTGCACTCCAACATTTTTCAAAGATATTATCATGGTCAGGCACTGAAGCACAGATTTTGAGGTGTTCCGAATCCATTTCTTGGTTTGAGTTGCAAAATGGGCAGTTAGGGGACTGATATATTCCTATTCTATGCAGGTGCTTGGCCAAACAATCATGGCCTGTTGCCAATCTAAATGCAGCTACAGACGATTTTCGTGGTAAATCGGGAATTAACTGTGGATTTTGATGCAGAGAGTTCCATTTTTTCCCTTGGGATTGTGTTATCAAATTTTGTTTGTTGAAGTCTAAGTATGTAGATTTAATAAATCTTTTCACAGAGTAATACGTAGATTTAGTAACAGGTCTGTAAGTAGCAGTGCTGCCCTTCTTTGCTAAAGCATTCGCATTCTCGTTTCCCAGGATTCCACAATGGGATAGTATCCATTGGAATACAATTCTTTTATTGAGTGATATTAATTGAGAGAGCATTTTAGTTATTTCTGCTGTTTGAGATGAAGGTGTGTGTATAGAGACGATTGATAGAATAGCTGCTTTGGAGTCTGACAATATAATTGCATTCCTAAATTTATTGATGTGGCATAGAAGATTCCTGAGACATTCATTTATTCCAATGATTTCACCATCAAAACTTGTTGTTCCATATCCAACAGATCTATAAAGTGAGAAGAGACAGCACGTAACACCTGCACCGGCACCTTGTTCTCTGGAGATCAAGGATCCGTCGGTGTATAAATGAAGCCAGTTTTGTGGAGGGTACCTAATAGTAATTGTCTCTAAAGACAATTGTTTCAGCATTTCAGTGTTTACTTCTGATTTCAGAATTTCTTCTGTTAAATTTAGATTATATTCTATATTTAATAGAGTTAAAGGGTTTGGTTTAATTTGTAAGTTTTCTTTTAAATTCGGGATATTGATTTTCTGTTTTAATTCTTGAACAATGGATATGAAACTTTTTTGAGTTTTCAATCTACAAAGAGGACTGTATGAATGCCAATTGTTACCTGGTAATCTGATAAGTTTTTCATATTGAATCAGTGCTTTTTCTTGTATTGTCATTTTGATGCTGTTAATATTAGTGAGGAATCTCATAGAATCTATTGGCGTTGTTTTGATTCCACCTACTATGAGTCTGAGAGCTTGGTTTTGAACATATTCTATTTCGTTTATGAAAGGTGAAGTAATTAAAATTTCTCCGCAGCATGTCAGCACTGGCTGTATAAACATTTTGTATGTAGTGTTCAAAGTATTCCTAGAGCATCCCCATTTCTTTCCTGCTAGTCTTTTTAGAAGGGAGAATCTTTTACGAGCTTTTTCAGAAATATATTTAAAATGGTTGCTCCATGTTAACTTACTATCGAAAATAACTCCAAGATATTTGGATTCATAAGTCCTAGGAAGGTGTTGGCCATTGTATTGGATATTGAATTCTCTTTCTTTTTTACCGAGTGAAAATATTTGGTAGTTACTTTTGCTTAAATTGAGTGTCATCAAATTTGTTGTATTCCATTCATGTAGTTGATTTAGAGCTTTAAGAGCAGAATTTTGAATTTTGTCTCTATGTCTGTAAGATCCGGAAATCCACAAAACTATATCATCTGCAAATAGTGCTGTTTTCATGTTTGATTCCTCTAATAGGGAGGGTAAGTCATTTATATAAATATTGAATAAAGTTGTGCTGAGGACAGCGCCCTGAGGTAGACCTCGATATGTTTGTCTATAACTAGAAAGTGAGTTATTGAATTTAGTGGCAATGAATCGTTGACTAAGGAATTCTGATATCCATCTGAACATATTGCTGGAGATACCTAATTTCTGGAGTTTTAGTAATAATTTATTTCTCCAAACAGAGTCATACGCTAACTGAAAGTCAATAAATATTGCCAAGGTATCTTCTTTCTTGTTAAAATAAAGATTGATTATGCAAGTCTGAAAACGTTAATAAGGCTCAATGTAAAGAATATGAAAATGAACTTGTGGCCGGAAGAAATGAACTCTTAAGACACGGTTTATCAAAAGTTCACACAAAGAATGCAGCATAAATTCAACATGTTGGAAGCATAAGTAGTACTGGTACCGGTACACTAATTTCAAATATAGCTAACTCGTTGATGTGGTGTATAAAACCGGCCTTAGATTGTAATAGCAGTAACCAACTGGTTAGCACTGTTCTAACTTGATTTTGTTATACTTCGTTCTGCTAATCTTAAACTCTAAAGCTACGGTTTTGCTACGACGATCTTCATCAAACGAACTTCGCTGACGATTGATATCACCAGCGGTCATTGTCAGAGAATGGTTTCTTTACCGGGGAACTTCGTAGGTGGATAGTTTATTGTTTTATGTAGTTGACCATGTCTGATCAGCTGATATGTGGATGACAATATGATAATGTTATAATATAAGTTTTGCCTTGAAAAACAAGTACGGATCTTTAAAGTAGTTAATGTCATGTTTATAAATAGATATACAGAGGGGTCTTTTAATTAATTGATATTAAGACATGTTGAAAATGAACCCACCAATTTTAAGGAATATTTCAGACTTTCTCCCGAACAATTTCATTTTGTTTTAAGTTCAATTGAAAATGATGTTGTAAAATTACCCACAAAATTTATTCACAAACCAATCAGCCCAGCTGAAAGATAAGCATAACTTTAAGGTAAAAACCAATTATATAAAAACTTTATTTTTACTTTTTACAATGTTATTTTTTTCATTTAGGAGCATTTATTTAGGAAATAATGTTACAAATAAAAAAATAATGTGAGAAGGAGGTTGTTGCATTTCTCTCCTTTGCTCGGCATTCCACTTCATTTACTATTTCACACTCAAACTTTGCTTCAGTAGCTAAATCTGCCGCATCGTGTGTGTCCTTCAATTATGAATCACTTTACTCAATTATATTAACAGTTCTGGTTATTGAAAAATATAGATTTGTTATTGTTTACATTGATTCTTCTTTTTGGCTAATGTCGAACAGGGATTTGTGTTTAATCAATTAATATATCGTCCTCATTAGCGAAGAAATTGCAGAAAGATTTCCGTTTTACCGCCATTATGGTATGTATGATGTATAAATCACATGTTATTAAATGATTTAATTCATCACCTACTGTAATTTTACAATTGGTTTCTCGGCGATGATCGCCAGGTTTTTGCCTCCAAGGCAAACGCCGACGATATTCGTCGAGCCCAGCGACGTTCGTTGATGTTCATCACCGTAAAGAAACCATGCACATTCAAATCAACGGGACAGAATCCCAGCGAAGATCGCCAGCGATGATCGTCGGCGAAGATCGCCGTAGCCAAACCGTAGCTTAAGGCAGATGTTTGATTGTGTTTGTGACATAGTGGCTCATTGTAGCATGTTTTGTTATGTAGGCGGAAAACAACTGGCGGCGAATACTGGAAGTGGCAGAGGAGAGACACAAGCTGTGCATGATACCTCCACACCTGTACCCAGTGCTGCTGGGCGAAGCCTATGAACTTGGCGAAGCTCTGAAGGACTACAGCTCCAAACATGTGACACCCGCTGCTCGCATATACCTACCTCTAAGACAACGAATTTATGGTGTACTTTTGCACGAGAAGCCTGATGCTATTGTGGTTAAAGAATGGTGTGTTCAAAGCAAACACAGCTTCGAGAAGCCGAGATATGTCCCCATCAGCAGGATTCCTGACATAGGTATTTCGTTTTCTATCCCAAAGTGTCACAAGGCGCTTATTCGAGTGGTACCAATATCTCACGATATAAGTGCTTCAGCTGAACAGCATCCAAATCCTAGATGTTAAAAAAACTGCTGTACAGTACTAGATTACTGCTTGGTTCAACAAGCCAGATGAGAATGCTTCTACACAAATTAGATTATTATGGAATTAAAGGCGTTGCAAACCAGTGGTTTCACTCATATCTTATAGATAGGAAACAGAAAATCGAAATCAATACCACTATGAAATCTGCCTCGACATGGGGAACTATTAATAATGGAATTCCACAAGGGTCAATTTTAGGTCCCTAACTTCTTCTAGTGTTTATAAACGATCTTGCCCCCCCTAATAAAAGATGTAGGTCAACCCATATTATATGCAGATGACACAAGTATAGTAATTACAGACAATAACTCCAGCATATTCCAATCTTCAACAGAGCCAAATCTCCTCAAAATATGTGATTGGTTCTCGGCCAATAAATTTGTATTAAATTGTAACGAAACTAACATAATCCAATTTCATCATCATCATCATCATCATCATCATCATCTAATTCAAGCACTAGATCTAGTGGTCTGTTACGGTTTCAGTGGCCTCATGACATCTTTTTAATGGTCTTCCAACAAACAGATCGTTGTCCAGAAGGGCGGTAATGTAGCACTGCCTTTGGCCATACTTCTGTCGGCATTCTCTTGACATGCTGTTTACAATTAACTGTATAGATATGAAGAAAATTTTATCTAGGTTGGACGTTCAATTTTTCCAAAATTTCTGTATTTCGTTTTCTAACCCAAAGTGTGTATTGCACCGTTTTCCTCATGAATTTCATTTCGTTGGTAGTTATACCTTGAACAGCTTTTTTTTTCAAAGTCCAGGCTTCAGATCAATAGACTAAAGTAGGTCGTGCTAAAATACTGTACATCTTTAATCTTGTATGTTTCTGTACTAAATTAGGTTTGAAAACTGAATTGATAATGCCGATATCTTTTATAAAATTATTTTAGTATTAATATCCTTTTCTTTTTCATATGAAAGACTGTACCCCAAATAGTTAAATATGTTCACTTGTTCTAGAATTCTGTTTTCAATATAGATTTTACTTCTTATTGGATATTTATCTTTAAAAACCATAACTTTTGACTTTTCTGCAGAAATGATCTTATTATAGTCTTTCGAAACTGTGTTTAATGAATATATTGACTTCTGAAGATATAATCCAATTTAAATCCTGCCCAAATTCAATCTCGTGAACGAAATATGCCCCTGAAAATACCTTTATTAAATGATTATATTCCGATATACTGTACCACGGTTAAGCTATAATGGAGGGAGAAGGTAAATGATGTCCTCCATAACCCCGTTATATGGGGATTCTATGGTTTTACTTTGCCACCCCCCCCCCCCAAGGAAACGCCTATGTTTCAGTTTTAAAATGTTCACAACACTAAGGTGCAGGTGTTACATGCTGTCTCTTCTCACTTTATAGATCTCTTGGATATGGAACAACAAGTTTTGATGGTGAAATCATTGCAATAAGTGAAAGTCTCAGGAATCTTCTATGCCACATCAATAAATTTAGGAATGCAGTTATATTGTCAGACTCCAAAGCAGCTATTCTATCAATAGTCTCTAAACACACACCTTCATCTCAAACAGCAGAAATAACTGAAATGCTCTCTCAATTAATATCACTCAATAAAAGAATTGTATTCCAATGGATACCATCCCATTGTGGAATCCTGGAAAACGAGAATGCGGATGCTTTAGCAAAGAAGGGCAGCACTGCTACTTACAGACCTGTTACTAAATCTACGTATTACTCTGTGAAAAGATTTATTAAATCTACATACTTAGACTTCAACAAACAAAATTTGATAACACAATCCCAAGGGAAAAAATGGAACTCTCTGCATCAAAATCCACAGTTAATTCCCGATTTACCGCGAAAATCGTCTGTAGCTGCATTTAGATTGGCAACAGGCCATGATTGTTTGGCCAAACACCTGCATAGAATTGGAATATATCAGTCCCCTAACTGTCCATTGTGCAACTCAAACCAAGAAATGGATTCGGAACACTTCAAAATCTGTGCTTCAGTGGCTGGTCATGATAATATCTTTGAAAAATATTGGAGTGCAAGAGGTCAAATGACTTTATTGTCAAACGCCTGGCATTAGAAAACAACAACAATTGCAAACTGACCAGCCACACAGTCAAGTGATCAGAGCTTCTGGCTACAGTTCATGAGGTCTTGGATTCAATTCCCAGTGAAAGCACAAGAATTTTTCTTTAATTGTACCTATTTTTCGTCCATGGTCTGGAATTGAAGTTAAGTTTTGATTTAAGACTTCTCCTGGCACCACATAAAAATACGTGATCATCCTATCGTATCATGAGGGTAACTTAACTCCATCTTCCAGGTGCCTCAACCTCGGAAGTGGGTTGTTCCTAAGACCTAAGCTACTGCCAGCAGAGAAGACACAAATGTCGAGGACAACTGATGGCATTAGAGAAAGAAGAAGATAATTGCAAACTGATGACTGCATTTTTTTTCTGAGAAGGGCCTGAAGACTTGCACCACAGCCTGGAGCTTATTGTTCCAACTCCTTATTATGCATTCCTATAAAAACGACCGATCACAGGTCATGGCAGTATGCACGGTCGGTCGTTGCACATAGCACGCTGGCTGCCATGTATACTGACCAGTGGCGGCTCGTGGGTATTGAATTAAGGGGGGCTGTATACAAAAATAAATCAAGCAACTTATTTTATTTGAAGATTAGCTCCATGCGCCTTGTCTTGTAGGTTGCAAACTTATGAATCATCATCTTATTAAAATCCGGTATATCGTTTAACATAATCTTTACAATGGAAAACATAGCTAATGCGGTCACTTCTCTCATCGTATATCTAAGATAGGATTTTACTCTCTTCAAACACGAAAAGCAACGTTCTGGTTCGGAAGTTGTCATTGGTATGGTGGTAGCTATGTATAGTAGTTTCACAACTTCTGAAAATGAGGCCTGCAAGTTCTCAGATAGAAGAAACTGCAAGAGCTTGACTGCATCACTGATATTTCTGAATTCTTGTCTCTGATACAACACAGTGAGTTCCGTTTTTAGTTTGTCTTTATCGAACATTGGAAAAAGCTTCACACATACATTTAGGTCATTTTCAGGAAATGGGCTTTTGTAGCATTCAAATTTTTCTTGACACAGAAGAGAAGATAATATCAGATGATCTATGAACTGGAATCGGGCGTTAGCTTGTGTGATAATGAGGTCACACACTTCCTTGGCTGCCGCAACCCTTGTCTGAATCCCTTCGACCTTACGACGCTTTTTAGGGTTTTCATTTTCACAGATCTCGCTGCTCAACTGTGCACTATTCCGTGCTTGCCTAATTTATTGTGACGTTGTTAGATGTTTCAGATTCCATTATGGTTTGAAAGCATTCTAGCAATGGCTCCTTCTCATGAACAACATTTACTGTTCTTATTTTAAAACTCCATCTTGTTGCCCCAGCTGATGGAATTGTCTTTGAAACACATTCATCTAATACAAACTGTGAGGAGATCGAGAGAAGAAAGCAGGGATACTGGATAAATTAGCAAAAAATATGCGAACCTTTTTATTTTGTTTAGTGGCTCTTTCAATTGATTCAAATGATGTACTTAAATTCACATTTCTCCTGAATTGTTAAGGTACTGAACTGAATAGACTGTAAATATTGTACAGAATTAAACATTGTTGCACTTGTTATACTCACAACATTAAAGAAAATGTATTTAAAACTGCGCGCTACTGACTAACTGCTGCAAATTTTGCAGTGCCTAGAAACTGTTGATTCGCGGCAAGGGGCAGCATGGGAAGAGGTAAAACTAACGCGCAAAGCATCCAAGACGAGACTGGCAGCTCCAGGGGAGGAAGTGGCTTCATCCTATAGTCCTTGTCTCTGGTTTCACTCTGGCAGCACCAGGGGAGGAAGTGACTTCATTAACGATTGCATGCATGTCAATGAGAGCGAAATTTTATAAAAAATTCGAGCCGCTAAATAGAGACTGTAAAACGAGACAAGAGCCACAAATGTCTGGGGGTGCTGCAGCTCCGCAGCCCCCCTTCGAAAGCCGCCCCTAATACTGACTCCACAGAAAGCAAATATCCAACCGAAGCATCACGGTCAACTGGTCCCCTTGGTCGTTTGAAGTGAATCTTATACTTGTTTTTTTGAAAGATGGGACATGACAGTTAAGCGGCCGAGCTTGGAACTACAGTGCCACGTTGCCAATATGGACTACCACGCTGCCAGCTGACGGAAGCTAGCAATTGTCGTTAAGATGGCTGACGTTAAAACATTCACAGACAATTGGCGCGAAGGTAAGAAAACAATACAAAAATCGACAGAGAATTGAAGACGAAACGTGCCAATGCTAACATTGTATGCACAATAAATGTCGCCAAGAGAGCTATTAAACACTTACCAAGTGGGAACTGTAAGTTTGGTAACTCAACCGTTGTTACCATAGCAACAAGCCTACCACGCTATTTGACATTCAGTTGTTTTTCCGATCGCAACGCTCCTGTCATGTCCCATTTAAAAAAAAAACAAGTACCGGTATAGTTTGAAAACTGTCTTCCATTGATGTGTTTACAATATCCACTATGAAAATGTTTAACTGCCTGATGTCTTATCACGTAATTAGTGAACCTAATAGGTGTACAGGCTATCTAATTCAATAATAAAATCCAATAAAATATTTAAATAATAATCAATTAATAAATCAATGAAATAAAGTAAAATGTTAACAAACTATGTTGTCTGTAAGAGTATAAATATGAAGTATAAACAGCACTAAAAAAAAAGATAAATTATTTTAGTATTTATCCTTTAGTTGAATAGAACAGTTAAAATATTTGTAACAGTGTTGTATTAGTAAAACCACAGGACAAAAATAAATGTTTAAAGAAACCAAGGAGGAAAGTCTACATAAGACTGAACAAAAAGTATTCATTTTAAAATCAAATAGCGGTTTTTCTATTGATTCTTTTATTTTTTTTAATAACTTCAGTACCAATTTTTTTAGCTCCATCTTTGATATTTCGTGATATGGTCGTTGAATTTGGAATAATATAATCTGAATCTGCATAAGTAACTCCAATGTCAATCACTGTCTACGATTAAGCATTTCTATTGTAAAAATTTATGCAAAGTAAATGTAGATTCGGTTTGCTTTTCTTAAATACTGTGACTGAGGTAGATTATGTATGCTTTTGAATAAATTTGAGACCTATCACAAAATCTGTTATTTTAAGCAAGCATATATTTACTAAACTAGATAGTAGAGATATAGCAAACGCATTTAATAAACACTACTCAAACTCTCACACATTACATCCCAATACCAAAAAAACTGACAAATTTATCAAAAGAGAATTACATAAAAATAATAAAAACAATATTACTAGTACAAAACCTGAAATATTTCATCAAAATTATACTTCCAAAGAATTAACTCTAGCTTCACAAAATTTAAAAACCAAGAAATCTCCTGGACCCAATAACATTCATTCCGAATTTTTTAAACATCTGGGCGAAAAAGCCAAGTCTGTACTTTTATCCATTTTCAATTTATCATGGAACACCTCAGTTCCTGCAGCTTGGAAAAAAGCAATCATTGTACCAATTCACAAAAAAGGGAAACCTGCTCATGATGTTAACAGTTATCGACCAATAGCACTATTAAGCATGATAGCAAAAACCACGGAGTCCATGATCTCTAACAGATTAACTTGGTATTTAGAATCCCAAAATCTTTCATCACCAAGACAAGCTAGCTTTCGACAACTACACTCTACCAATGAACAAGTCATACGCCTCGGCCAAGAAATAAATGACAGTTTTAACAAGAAAGAAGATACCTTGGTAATATTTATTGACTTTCAGCTAGCATATGACTCTGTTTGGAGAAATAAATTATTACTAAAACTCCAGAAATTAGGTATCTCCAGCAATATGTTCAGATGGATATCAGAATTCCTCAGTCAACGATTCATTGCCACTAAATTCAATAACTCACTTTCTAGTTACAGACAAACATATCGAGGTCTACCTCAGGGCGCTGTCCTCAGCACAACTTTATTCAATATTTATATAAATGACACCCTCCCTATTAGAGGAATCAAACATGAAAACAGCACTATTTGCAGATGATATAGTTTTGTGGACTTCCGGATCTTACAGACATAGAGACAAAATTCAAAATTCTGCTCTTAAAGCTCTAAATCAACTACATGAATGGAATACATCAAATTTGATGACACTCAATTTAAGCAAAAGTAACTACCAAATATTTTCACTCGGTAAAAAAGAAAGAGAATTCAATATCCAATACAATGGCCAACACCTTCCTAGGACTTATGAATCCAAATATCTTGGTGTTATTTTCGATAGTAAGTTAACATGGAGCAACCATTTGAAATACATTTCTGAAAAAGCTCGTAAAAGATTCTCCCTTCTAAAAAGACTAGCAGGGAAGAAATGGGGATGCTCTAGGAATACTTTGAACACTACATACAAAATGTTTATACAGCCAGTGCTGACATACTGCGGAGAAATTTTAATTACTTCACCTTTCATAAACGAAATAGAATATGTTCAAAACCAAGCTCTCAGACTGATTACTGGTGGAATCAAAACAACTCCAATAGATTCTATGGGATTCCTCACTAATATTAACAGCATCAAAATGACAACAGAAGAAAAAGCACTGATTCAATATGAAAAACTTATTAGATTACCGGGAAACAATTGGCATTCATACAGTCCTCTCTGTAGATTGAAAACTCAAAAAAGTTTCATATCCATTGTTCAAGAATTAAAACAGAAAATCAATATCCTGAATTTAAAAGAAAACCTACAAATTAAACCAAACCCTTTAACTCTATTAAATATGGAATATAATCTAAATTTAACAGAAGAAATACTGAAATCAGAAGTAAACACTGAAATACTAAAACAATTGTCCTTAGAGACAATTAATATTAGATACCCTCCACAAAACTGGCTTCATTTATACACTGACGGATCCTTGATCTCCAGAGAACAAGATGCCGTTGCAGGTGTTACATGCTGTCTCTTCTCACTTTATAGATCTCTTGGGTATGGAACAACAAGTTTTGATGGAGAAATCATTGGAATAAGTGAAAATCTCAGGAATCTTCTATGCCACATCAGTAAATTTAAAAATGCAGTTATATTGTCAGATTCCAAAGCAGCTATTCTATCAATAGTCTCTAAACACACACCTTCATCTCAAACAGCAGAAATAACTAAAATGCTCTCTCAATTAACATCACTCAATAAAAGAATTGTATTCCAATGGATACCATCCCATTGTGGAATCCTGGGAAACGAGACTGCGGATGCTTTAGCAAAGAAGGGCAGCACTGCTACTTACAGACCTGTTACTAAATCTACGTATTACTCTGTGAAAAGATTTATTAAATCTACATACTTAGACTTCAACAAACAAAATTTGATAACACAATCCCAAGGGAAAAAATGGAACTCTCTGCATCAAAATCCACAGTTAATTCCCGATTTACCACGAAAATCGTCTGTAGCTGCATTTAGATTGGCAACAGGCCATGATTGTTTGGCCAAGCACCTGCATAGAATTGGAATATATCAGTCCCCTAACTGTCCGTTGTGCATCTCAAACCAAGAAATGGATTCGGAACACCTCAAAATCTGTGCTTCAGTGACTGGTCATGATAATATCTTTGAAAAATATTGGAGTGCAAGAGGTCAAATGACTTTATTGTCAAACGCCTGGCATTAGAAAACAACAACAACATATTTACTAAACTAACTTAAACATTGTCATTACTGGCACTGATATTTTTCATTACTGGCACTGATATAATGTGTTTGGCAAGAAGGATGCTGAATAACTTTATTGATAATATAAACCATTATTTCATTCAACGAATTGTGTTATTTAAGATTTTTTTTCTTCATTTAAATGTTCAAATTCTTCCTGCTTTTCGTGCTAACCGAAATAAAAACAAATGGTAACCTTCTTAGGTAGGTGAATAATTTCCCAGCTGTCTTCTTCACAACCACAGACTGATTGGTGAGCTTTGATCGATTGTTTTCATGAGAATGCAGATGTCTATTAGGGAAACAGCAGATCCATCTGAAATATTGCCGCTTAAAAGACACCATTTCATCACTCTCAAGAGTTTTCAGTTTTGATGGTGCACTCTATTTGATGATTTTTCATTACTGTATCTGAACTCTCCAGATCACAAAATTAACAACAGCGGTTACATTTGTGAATAGGAATTTGTGTAGCTTCTTTAGAATATGCAGATGTAACTTCTTCAAATTCCAAATTGGGTCACTGTAACAACCTTCTTATGGTTTAAGTTTGTTTCCTGTTAACGTGAAAGCAATCATTGAAGAGAACTGCTTGATTGGTAGACTTTAACTGAATAAATGACAATGTGAATCTGAGTATCAGATTTGTTTGTGTTGGTATTGTTTTGTTTTTAATTTATTATTTAGGTACTGCTATGTTGTTTGTTTCAGCTGCTACTGTGTTTTCTGCATTGTTTAGTAATATAGTAGAGATTCTTTTTCGTCCATTCGTAACAAGTACTGGAATGCAAATCAAGATTTCAGGTATAACTCCCTGTAAATTATTCAAGTACTGGAATGTCATACACTTTCCAATCTTTGGAAGTTACAATGAATTAGAGTATAAGTTTAAACGACTGTTTCTGAGTGTAAGTTTTAAAATAATTATATGTCCAATTTATTAAAACTTGCTATTTTGACGAAGAAAGTTAAAACTGTTTAAGCTATGGTTAAAGCCATAATAAATAAAAGCTTGTCAAATGAGTAAATAACAGAATATCAGTAATAAATATGACCTTAAATGATGAAAGTGACTTCAGTCACTGCATAATGCAGATTCATCTTACTTTCTTCTTGGTATTACATTACAGAAAGAATCCATCCAGGACTCCTTCGCCTGTGGCTGGATGATCCATTTGAAAAATGGGGATTGTTTGCAAGATGTTTGTCTCTACAGAAGAAACTTGACTTGCCTCAGCTAGTAAAGCTGAATTTTCCATACATAGTGCCTGTTGCTGTGGTCATCTACCTTCAGCATGTAAGTTATATTGCTGTTCTAATGCCTAAACATTTGGAAATAAGGTCGTAAGTTTCCTTGCACTCAGTATCTTTTAACGATGAATAGGATAGTACATCTGTTGAGATGAAGCAGATTCACTACTTCATTTTAATTGCGCAGAATACAATTCAATGTGTTATAAATTCCTATCATATGAAGATAGCCTGCTAAGAAATCACGGTCTGTTCCAGTGACGAAGCTCTTAAGAGGCTTTTGAGGCTTAGCCTACTCAAAAAATTCGATTTATATCTAGTAACATTAGGTCTGTAAGTTTGTAATAACAATGTATCGTAACACTTGGTTTAACTACGATCCTTTCATATATTATGTTCAATGTTGGCAGTCATTCCAGGATCAGAGAGGTCAGTGCGAGATTTGTGGCAGAAGCCTCTAAAGATATGGCTATGACGAGGGGAGACCAGGGAGAGGGTATCGATTCACTACATCTCTGTACGAAAAGAGGCTAGCCTACCATTGCAGTAACACATTGTGCTATTTTGGTGTTCTGTGAATGTGGTGCTTTGTTAAGTGTTAGTTTAATCAAAAGTGTGTGTTTTTTTTTTTTTTTACATATTAATTTTGTGTAAAGCAGCTCATACTAAGAGAAGTCATTATGTGTATAATTGAACGGGAAACTTTTTTAGTTGGATGTATGAAACGAAATGTGCTTACAGAAATAGATCAACAACACATTTATATATTAAAATAGTGGATGGAAGAAGACAAAATATAAATTTTCAATTTTCGTGGTATAAGAAATGTTTTTCGCTCACAGAGTGCTCTGAGACAAGTTATATTGTTATACCTGAAAATGAGTGGTCATCATCTTGTAGGGTCTTGTCACAAAAAATATTTCGATAGAAAGCCGAGAAATATCTGCTGTATAAAAAGATACAAGTTCAACAGATTTTTTCAGCCTACCCAGTGTTTACATCTTGGCTTCGCCACTGCTGTTCCTATAGTCTGAACATGGCAACTATAGATTTTCGAGGTTCTTAGGATTAGTTAAAATAATCTTCCATTTATTGTCTTTAGCATTATCGTCATTTTTTGCTTCCAGATGAATTGAAAATTCTAATTAATTGTTTTACAGAGAAGAATGAAAGACTTTGATTGTAATTATGTAGAATTTTGGGGCCTTTTTTGCCAATAAATCTGCTGTTTCATTACCCTTTGTAACGTTTTAGATCATAGTTCTTTTTTTTTTTTAATTTAAGTGGTGTACCATTTTTGTGCAATCTAGAATTTTAACACATTTTGAGGATTACAGTCTGTTCTTATATGACTGCTCGTGAATCTGGCACGACTACAGCATTTGGGAAATCTTTCATCCTGCACAATAGATTTTGTAAGGATATGAATATTGCAGCAATTTCTTCACTAAAATTTATTGTGTTATTATCCACTGTGCATGTTCCTCCAGCTCCTGCTCCTCTATGACATGAAATAGTTATTTATGCATGAAGTGAATAATCTTGATGATTATGGCATGAGTGAATGTTTGTCGCACGAACAGACAATTTTCACGAGTGTCATAATAAGATTATCCAAGAGATGGATACAACACTTTATGGCATCTTAGCAATATAAATTGTTGGAAAACTATGAAAGAAACTCGGGATCCATAGCTGACAATTTGTGTTCATAAGTTCGTATCGATTAGTTGCGCCTGACGATTGACATTGAGTAAAGATGAATGGATGATCTTGCAGGTTATGTTACAAAATGTTCCTTTATTTTGTTAATATACAGTAGTTTCTCTGAATCACAGAACTGTTTTATGTGATATTACAAAAGTGATACAAAATTGTTAAAGATTGGAAATAAATGAAATGTTACCTTGTGTCCTGCATTTCATTTCTTGTTACACGGCGTGCAGAAGATATTCAGACAAGATGCATGCATCCTGATCCAAGCATTCCGGTATTACATCATAAGCGAACACATCATTGTTTTTATCGGCACCCATGCCATAATAAGCTAATCATGAACGATATTCGATGTAGTAACGCCTGTTTATAATACTAAGATGGCATAAAAGAAGATACATCCATTTAGGTTTGTAACTACTCTAAGTGGATAATGTAATTCAAAAGTTCCTAATGTTTAAGTTTTCATAATTACTTTGTCAGTTTCAGATTTTTTAATGTTATCGATTAAGTGTAAATTGTTCTACAGGATGAACTGTAAGTAATGTCATTAATTTCAGGAGAGTAGTCATTGAGATATTTCAAACAAAAAAGTCTAATACAATTTTTCTCGATTTTGCTTCCTTTTTGGAGATAAAATTGTTTTATATGAAACATTTCATAGCGTGTTTTGGGAAAGCCCTTGATATAATTCCAAATATGCTCAGTCAATTTATGAGAGCAGTGTATTATGATAGTGGTGGTGGTGGTGGTGGTGGCAGTGGCGGTGGCGGTGGCGGTGGCGGCGGGGGCGGTGGCGGTGGCGGTGGCAGTGGCGGTGGTGGTAGTTTATTCACCATAAAGATTTTTACAAATCATGGCTTCGTCAATAGGTCTTCTAGTTTCCGATTATACTATAGGCATATTTATGAATTTGTAGCTTTGTTATTGCAGGACATCTGCTGACATGATTTAAGAAGAATTGTATTAAGATAGTATAAAAATAATAATAATAATAATAATAATAATAATAATAATAATAATAATAATAATAATAATAATAATAATAATAGAAATGTTCTTAACAGCAATAACGACATATATACCTTCACAATTACACATTAGTAGGCACTTTCATGCAAGGTCTAAAGACATAAATTCCTCTACATTATATGGGATATGATGCAGCAGCAACCTGTTGACTATGCTTTTAAACTTATTTTGTTTACTACTTATTATGGAGCTTGGAATTTTATTATACGGTACATGTTTATGCCTCTATGTAAAATACCGGTACTTTTAAGACTTGTGGTAATTCTATGAGTGGACAGATGGATATGACTTGATGTTCTTGTTTGATATGTGTGGTAATATGAAAATGATTGAAAGAATTTTAGTTTAGTCCTTTAAATATGCAGAAATTTGATCCGAATAACTGTAACATTTTAAAAATTCTTCTTCTGAACGAAATTAATGACATTACTTACGGTTCACTCTGTATATTAGATTTCCTTTCAAGGTGGAAAACATTAAGTTCATCTTTTATATTTCATACTGGTACTACATATATATTAATTTTTTCTAGATTATTTTTTCATGCTGTGCTGTTTCCTCATAATAAGCCTACTTAATAACAGTTGTGGCATATGTATTGATGGTTTCCAATGAATATTTCCATTTTATCTGCCCAAGGGCAGGTCTTTCACTGCAAACCCAGAATTCTTCAATCTTTCCTATTTTCTGTCTTCATCTTAGTTTCCGTATACAGCCTATATATCTTAATGTCTTCTATCATTCTTCTTCTTCTGTACCGAACTTTTCTCCTATTCACCATTCCTTCTAGTGCATCATTAAGTAGACAGTTTCTTCTCAGCCAGTGACCCAACCAATTCCTTTTCCTCTTCCTGATCAGTTTCAGCATTATTCTTTCTTCATCCACTCTTTCCAGCATAGCTTCATTTCATAATCGATTATGTAATTTATTTTTTCCACGTTAATTTATTATAAAAAAAGAATACTAAGACATTATGCTTTGTTAGTGGTAAATCTTTGTTATCTTACTGTAGAATGATCATCTGTCTCTTTCGTGTGAAGTTAGAATTGATCTTTTTCGACATTCATTCACTTATAGTGCTCTACCAAAGGCAGGTCTTACATTGCAAACCCAGCATTCTCCAATCTTTCCTATTTTCCACCTTCCTCTTAGTCCCAGCATATGATCCATGAATCTTAATGTTGTCTATCATCTGATATCTTCTTCTGCCCCAAACTGTCTTCCATTCATCGTTCCTTCCATTGCATAATTTTTCTTCACCCACTCTTTCTAGCACAGCTCCATTTCTTATTCTGTCTGTAGATTTCACATGCTCCATTCTTTTCCACTTCCACAATTCAAATGCTTCTAACAGTTTCTCTCCACTTCGTCGTAATGGCATGTTCTCTGCCCCATATAATGCCATATTGCATACAAAGCAGTTCATTAGTCTCTTCCTTAGTTCTATTTCCAGAGGTCTGCAGAAGATGCTCCTTTTCCTATTAAAAGCTTCCTTTGCCATTGCTATTCTCCTTTTGACTTCGTGGCAGCAGCTCATGTTACTACTTTATAGTACACTGCAATAGTTGTTGTTGTTGTTGTTGTCGTTGTCTAGTGCTTTGCATCTGGCAATGAAGCCATTAGCAGTCATGCTTTCCAATACTTCTGAACTGTAGTTTCTTTTGATCTTAATGCTTCACAGGTCTTCAAGTGATCTTCATTCATTTCTGCTGGATCGTTACACAGGACACATATTGGTGAAGCTGAGATACCTATTTTGTAGAGATGACTTGCTAGACAGTCATGATTTGTCAATAGTCTGAAGACTGCTGTTTTCCTTGGTCTCTGGGGGATTATATCTGGGTTGGAAAGTAGTGTAATCCATTTTTCGTCTTTAGCATTTGATTCTATTTCTTGTAGGTATGAATGAGAAAATTTTGTTGTAGTGATCAAGCGTTTTATTGTGTCTGGTTTCAATAAGTGTATGTTGAAAGCCACAACATACACTGCAATAGTAGGCCTATTTAAAATAATGCTACAAAATTAAAGTAGCAAACTACTGCTAAACTCAAAATGTGTTAGGTATTGTAGAATATTTAGGTTGCGCCTACTTGTACCGGAGTTAAATCTTCTGCTTTTTCTCCAACAACACACTTATTACAGCATCATCAAATATCAGCTTGTTCAGAAGGATTTTTGTACCTGTAACAAGGAAAATGCAGAAGAAAAATGTGATACTGATATGTTGTTTTCTTGCAGGAATGCAAGGATGTGATATCTGCTTTGGAGGTGGATATCCTCCTTATTCAGGCGGCCATAGTTGGTTCTCAGAATATGGGGCAACTTAAACACACATCGAACGTTATGCCAACAACAGAATTCATCCGTCTGTCCACACTCTTCCACAGGGGTGTGACTACAGTGCTGTTCCTTCTTGCGGCATGTGGATTTGCATTGGATAAGGTGAGAGGAGAACCATACGTGCAAGATATTGAGTATTTATTGAGGTGGATCGTGTCTGAACAAGTCTTATCTGCAGTGGCTGCTCGTGATAAAATATTATGAGTGTTCACAATTTTGTGTTCCAAAATCGAAGAGAATTTCAAATCGTACGTTTTTAGCCTAATATCAAATGTCATGATTCCAATGTTTCACTGTCGAAAAAACCGTATATAAATTCAAAACAACATATAACAATAATAATAATAATAATAATAATAATAATAATAATAATAATAATAATAATAATAGCAATAATAATAATGAAACCTAGTCTTTTTATTTCCAATTTTTCCTGGAAAGCCAGTTTACCCAGTTCTTTACTCTTCAAAATTACTTGAACAGAGTTCATTGTTTACGTTTGTTAAAAATTAATACATAAAACAATTTACAAAAGCGTGTTTTCAGTAATATACAGTATTTTGATTCACAGCACACTGATACACTATAGCCTATACCAGTACTGTAATCCCATTCGCATAGATTGATTACTATAAATACATGCCAGTAAATATTATTCTTAAATAATATACACCACCATACAGATATTTAAATTCATACCACCATCACATTCAGCCAGCCCGTCTTTGAAAGCCAAACTATGCTATATGCCGACACTGAAGTATAGTAATTCACAAGCTACACTCTCGTAGCAGCACTGTACACACATCCACATAAAGTAAACGTTAAACGTTCCGACAGTGAAATGCTGACACCTGCAGGCTAAAATACAGACTTATTAAATTTTCTCCTCGAGATATAGCACGTAAACGATAGGCATCGATGCACCTGACATCTGTAGGATAGATTCACTGTTCACTTAATGCTTTGTGCTCTTGACGAGTCATAAGTGGCCAGCGAAAGACAATTTTCTCCTGCGCATGCGTGAAATTTCTGTAACCTTCTTGAAAAGAGCACGGCTTGTACGTGAACATATGTTGCCAAGTTTACATATGAAGTTTATGCAAGATTATGCGGGAAGTTTAGAATACTCGATCCTGATATTATACATACCCATTGCGCCAATACGGTATTAATTAATAAAACTAGTCGTGCATTAATGGAAACAAGGTGTTCACGTGCTCTTATTGACGCACCACCACTGCTTATCTGGTTTCGAGAAATATTGTTATCATTGGTGGATTTACAATTCTGCCGTCTATAGGCACTGAAGAATTTCCCGCCGCCTTTTTTTCCTAATATATACCACTCCACTTTCATCTTCAATAAAAATTGGGGGAAAAAAAATTTCTACACTGTATCAGGGGTACGTGCAATACATCATCCAGTTTCGGGAATAAACTACAGTTGTCTTAGTTTGCAGTTCATATTTGAGATAATCGGATAAGCCAATTTTTAATTTTAATGAATGAAGTAATCAATTACAAACCAGATCTTTCATAAATTTATTGTGTAAACGTTTCCACCTTTGTGGCATTGAATGTTATGGTGTTAAATAAGATTTAGGAATTGGATAAATATACATTGGAACATAAACTGTGTAATGAAGTTATATAATCTGAAATGTGTTGTATTACTGTATGTAATTACAAATTGATCATAAATAAACTCATGGTGTTCATTGTCACACTGCTTAAAATACATATATAAAATACACTTAAATATCAATCAATCTTCTTAATGTATCCAGCTGTTTGCTGACAACATAAAGTCCACTATAGTCCACTGTAGTCTATTCAGCTGTTATTTTTCACGAGAAATGAGGGGTATTTTGATCGGTGTTCATTATAGATGCCTGTTGCTAGTAGACAGAGTTGGAGTGTAGTCAATATATACTGCATGGCTGTGTCTTCTGCAACTGGTACTGATGATTTTAATTTACTTCTTTTGTGGTTTATGGATGGACAGTATAGAAGAATGTGTTCCAGATCTTCATCATGATTATTACACCACAGACAAGTGGGATTAATCAGAAATGTGAAATCGGTGTAGGTACAATTGAGTGACAATGTGACCTGTTCTGGCTCTTGTTAAAAATGTTTGAACATGTCTGGGCAAGTTTTTGTACATTTCCAGGTCATTTGGTTTCTTTTGTACAGAGAGCCAATTGTTGATCCATAGGTTTGTAAAATGAGACTTTACTGAAGCAAAAGCATTGGATAGAGATATCACTTGAAGAGGTCTTGGTTGCAAATATTTTGTCTGTTTTGCAATATTATCGACTTTCTCGTTTCCAGGTATACCACAATGACTAGGTATCCATTGAAATGTTATTTCCTTTTGGAGTTCTTTTAGTTTACTTAATTGTTTCTGAATTGGAATAATTCTATGTGCATATAGGTTTGGTACATATTTAATTATATTAAATATAGCCCCATTGGAGTCGGTAAGTATACAAATAGATTTTTCAGAAATTTGAGTAACACAATGAAGAGCAGCATCAATAGCTAGCAATTCAGTGTCAAGGCTGGAGGAGGATGAACATGGTATGAAAAAACTTTCTTGATATTTTGGAATATAATACCCTGCTCCTGATGTCATTGTGATGATATGAACATTGTGTTTTTAAGTTATAAAAATGATCGGTGTGCACATTAAATATTAAAATTATACATATTGTTATAATACAAACAGAATTTCAACATTCTAAATATGTGTATACTGACAGCTATGATCAATATTTGAATTGATTTTTTTGTGTGTGAATTATTCAGTGTTAATGACTCAAACATACAGTATATGTAACAGTTTTGCACAAGAATAATTATCAATTATAATCTTGAGGACTCAATGTCGAATCTATTTGACGAGTTTGTAATTGTACTATGTATTTTACAATCTAATTTGCATGGTTACTAATAATGCTGTAGATGCTTTCTATATATCATTACCGGTATTTAATGTTGACAGTGTATTTCATTTTGTAGTAAACATTTTGAGTTGAGGTTGAATGAAGTTAAACTGGAGATGTATCTGCAAAGTATTCACAATTGTAATTAGAAATGATTTTTGAAAAAGTCTAAAAAATTTTTGAAGATTATCTGTATGTCTACTTACATATCCAGCTGCGTGTAGTGTGTGTGTGTTTCGTATGACAGCTGTGGTTCGACTAAACAAGTGTTGCCTGTGTAGGCCTCAGAATAAGGATATCATTGGGATTATTTATGTGTCTGTTTGAATTTGGTATAACAAGTTATTTGTATGAATGAAACTTTCGTTAAGTATTTGTTTATCTTTTTGATGAAATTTGTTTATGTAAGATTCTTCAGTGTTATTTATGAATTTATTGTCAATTCCTGATTTTAAGATTATTACGTCACAGGTGTAGCTCTGTTGGGTAAGGCACTTGCCTACTGATCCAGAGTTGCGCTTGGGCGAGGGTTCAATTCTTGCTTGGACTGATTACCCGGTTGGGTTTTTTTCCGAGGCTTTCCCAAATCATAAGGCAAATGTCAGGTAATCTAGGCGAATCCTCGGCCTCACCTTGCTAAATATCTTCTCACTATCACCAATCTCATCGACGATAAATAACCTGGTAGTTGATACAGCGTCGTTAAATAACAAAGTAAAAAAAAAAAAAAAAAAGATCGTTACCCTAATGTCTTTCATACTGCTTAATTTGTGTCCGGTTTCAATAAGATGCTTTGCGTAACTTGATTTTTTTATGATTGCACTTTATCAATTATATGTTCTCTGTATCTTCTTTTTAAAATTCCGTCAATACCTACTTGGAGGATTTAGTGAAGAACTGTTTTCAGAACATGGGAGGAGTGATAGTAGGAGGAAGAAGAATAATGTGTATAAGATTTGCTGATGATATGGCATTGCTAGCAAAAGAAGAGATGATACAAAGGGATGTGCTAATGAACCTAAATGACAGCTGTAAGCAGTATGGAATGAGGATAAATGCCAACAAGACGAAGACAATGGTCATAGAAAGAAAAGTAAAGAAGGTAAACTTACGGATTCTAAATGAGGCAGTAGAGCAGGTGGGCAGCTTAAAATATTTGGGGTGTATTACAAGCAGTAACATAGCTGCTGCCAAGAAGTCAAAAGGAGAATAGCAATGGCAAAGGAAGCTTTTAATAGAAAAAAGGAGCATCTTCTGCAGACCTCTGGAAAAAGAACTAAGGCAGAGACTAGTGAAATGCGCTGTGTGGAGTGTGGCATTGTATAAGGCAGAAACACGGACTTACAACGAAGTGAAGAGAAACGACTAGAAGCATTTGAAATATGAGTATGGAGAAGGATGAAGCATGTGAAGTAGACAGACAGAATAAGAAACGAAGCTATGTGGAAACAGTGGGTGAAGAAAGAATGATGCTGAAACTGATCAGGAAAAGTAAAAGGAATTGGCTGGATCACTGGTTGAGAAGAAACTGCCTTCTGAAGGATGCACTGGAAGGAATGGTGAAGGGGAGAAGAGTTCGGGGCAGAAGAAGATATCAGATGATAGACGACATTGTCCACACCTGTGGAGTAACGGTTAGCGCATCTAGCCGCGAAACCAGGTGGCCCGGGTTCGATTCCCGGTTGGGGCAAGTTACCTGGTTGAGGTTTTTTCCGGGGTTTCCCTCAACCCAATATGAGCAAATGCTGGGTAACTTTCGGTGTTGGACCCCGGACTCATTTCACAGGTATTATCACCGTCATCTCATTCAGACGCTAAATAACCTAAGATGTTGATAAAGCGTCGTAAAATAACCTACTAAAAGAAAAAAATAGACGACATTAAGATATATGGATTATATGCGGAGACTAGGAGGAAGGCAGAAAATGGGAAAGACTGGAGAATCCTGGGTTTGTAGTGAAAGACCTGCTCTTGGGCAAAACATTGTGAATGAAACTATTGAAGTACCAGTAAAATGAAGTTATTCTTACTTGCATATTTCATTCTTATGTTTTCCAATACTCATATTACATCGTGCAATATTTTCCAGTTGATAAATGATCACCACAGAAAAAGTGAGATTTATTTCAGTGGTCTGAATGAATTTACATTTTCACCTATGTCTCTTTTTTTTTTTAGCTGTGATCAAATCACATTATATTGTACATGTTTATTGTATTCAGGACCCTTGTGGTCACTCATATTCTTTGAGCTGACGTCTATAATTTAGAAAAAAAAAAAATATATATATATATATATATATATATATATATATCTCTAACAAAGAAAACAGAAACTATTAACGGTTTTTATAGCTTGCACGCAATTGGCATTACATGTCTTATACGTAGATGAACTCTGTCTACTTTTCTCTTGTTACATAGCCTATTTTTATTTTGTTCTTCTTTGTAGTTTATATCTGCAACATTTTCAAATATTTTTCTCTTAACACCCCTTTCAGGCAATGCCATGGCATTATTTTGATGGGAAGGTCCTCCATGAAGTGTACATTCAGGCAAGAAAAATAGCCACTGTAAAACAGCTCTGCAGCTACAAGGTAGGATATTAAATCTGTTATACCTATCCACTACTTGCATGTATAGAAAACAATAATAGCTTGTGGCCTCAAAATGTAGTGGTACACAGAACAGTATACATTATTCACTTCAAATGCCTGATTTATTACATTTTCCAGAATTTAAATTTCCCTTTCCATTGACACAAATTTTATATACAGAGTGTTCAATAAGTCACCAACCCTATGGGGAAATAAGTCTTTCACAGTAAGTACTGAAAGAGGCCGCCATGTTGTGTTAAACTCAAGCGAACACAGCTAATCAAGTTCTTGAACATATTTTGTAATATCAGAAGTAAACACTGGAATACTGAAACAATTGTCTTTAGAGACAATTAATATTAGGTACCCTCCACAAAACTGGCTTCATTTATACACCAATGGATCCTTGATCTCCAGAGAACAAGGTGCCGGTGCAGGTGTTACGTGCTGTCAGATCTCTTGGATATGGAACAACAAGTTTTGATTGTGAAATCATTGCAATAAGTGAATGTCTCAGGAATCTTCTATGCCACATCAATAAATTTAAGAATGCAGTTATATTGTCAGACTCCAAAGCAGCTATTCTAACAATCGTCTCTATACACACACCTTCATCTCAAACAACAGAAATAACTAAAATGCTCTCTCAATTAATATCACTGAATAAAAGAATTGTTTTCCAATGGATACCATCCCACTGTGGAATCCTGGGAAACGAGAATGCGGATGCTTTAGCAAAGAAGGGCAGCACTGCTACTTACAGACCTGTTACTAAATCTACGTATTACTCTGTGAAAAGATTTATTAAATCTACATACTTAGACTTCAACAAACAAAATTTGATAACTCAATCCCAAGGGAAAAAATGGAACTCTCTGGATCAAAATCCACAGTTAATTCCCGATTTACCACGAAAATCGTCTGTAGCTGCATTTAGATTGGCAACAGGCCATGATTGTTTGGCCAAACACCTGCATAGAATAGGAATATATCAGTCCCCTAACTGCCCATTGTGCAACTCAAACCAAGAAATGGATTCGGAACATCTCAAAATCTGTGCTTCAGTGGCTGGTCATGATAATATCTTTGAAAAATATTGGAGTGCAAGAGGTCAAATGACTTTATTGTCAAACGCCTGGCATTAGAAAACAACAACAACATATTTTGTAATGTTTGTCATGGAACTGCATCAACACAATTCTAAATGTTCACTTGCAATTCCTGAATACTACTCGTATGTGGACGAGTTTTGTAGGCGACATCCTTCAGGTCCCTCACAAGAAAAATTGGGGGGGGGGGGTGTTAAATCTGGAGATCACACTGCTCATGTTAGTCTGGAAAAACACTTCCAAGTAAGCCATAGTGTATCTGGCTGTCACATTATTCTGCTGAAACTACGTGATCTGATTCTTCTCTGCCAGTAACATGCTGACAAATTTTTGCAGCATCATAATGCGATGGTCATTGTGTGCTGGAAGAATGTAATGAAGATGCCACTATGCGACATGGCATACCAGATATCAACTTTCAGTGAGTGCAGAGGCGACTCATGCAGTGCATGTGGGTTTTCTGCGGCCCATATAATACCTTGTCAGACCAGCACCAATCTTTAAGTTCCTCCCCATTCTGCGTTACAGATTCTGTGAACCACTGACAATAAGCTTGACGAAGTTGTAGATCTTCAGTTCAGACAGCAGGTGCTAGATGTCAGAGAATTTGTAGAGGTATATTTTGAAGGACCTGTACAATGCTGTGTGGACACTGCTAATGGAGAGCCTGGATTATCTTGAAAGGTGTCGAACAGATTTCTGGAGACTTATAGCATATACAGTTGAACTTCCATACAACGGAAATTGGTATTAAGATAAACCCTGCTGCAGCGATAAATTTTATTGGTCCTGTCGTGTTTCTTCCAAGGTGTGTTTTTAAAGTGAGTACTGATAATTTTAAAAAAATAAACACATCATTATTTTCAAAATACTTATTTTCACTAGATTCTACTGACCTTAAACTACTTCCGCATATAGTTTCCACCATTATTGATGCACGCGTTATAACTGGGAACTAATTTTTGTATCCCTTCGTCAGAGAAAGATGCCACCTATGATGAAAACCATGTCTGTGATACAGAACAAAAGGCATGGAATCCTCTTGATTCATGATAATGCCAGGCCACACACAGCCAAACAAACCCAAGACCTCATCACGTCATTTGGTTAGGAACAATTTGACCACTCTCCCTATAGCCTAACTTGGGACCAAGTGATTTCCACCTGTTTCTTCATCTGAACAAATTCCTTGGTAGCAAACACTTTGATGACGAAGAAAATGTGATAGAAGCATCATCACAAATAGCATCATTCTTTGATGAATAATAATAAATAAATAATCCATGGCGCTACAGCCCGTGAAGGACCTAGACTGACCAGCCGGCTGCTGGCCTCACGCCCACACGCCGAAGCTGAGGTGGACGATCATCCAACCAGAATGGAGGTATTGTGTGGTTAGCACGATGATCCCCCAGCCGTTATAGCTGGCATTCGCAACCGGATTACGCTACCTATGGTAGCTCCCCAAGTGCATCACGATGCTGGGTGGGCACCGGTCCCTTACACTGGCCGAGGACTTCTCCCATGAGGACTCGAACCAGTGCGCATTCCATAATGCGAGTCCTAGGCAGGATGCCTTAGACCGCGACGCCATGGTGCGGGACCATTCTTTGATGAAGGGATACAAAAATTGGTTTCCTGTTATGATGGAAACTATGTGGAGAAGTGTTTAAGATGAGGAGAATCCAATAAAAATAAAGAATTTTTAAAGTAACGTTGTTTATTTTTTTTAAATTACTAGGTAGGCCTACTCACTTTAAAACATGTCTCATATTTTATATGTATTTTATGGTACACAGATAGCCGAATGGCTAGAACATCAGTTTTGCATGCTGGTAACCCAGGATCCAACCGACAAACCCAACTGAAATTTGTAGTGGATAAAGACTGTGTTTGGTTGTAGATTTTCGCGGGGTACTCCCATTTCCTCTACTGGCATTTCATCATTGCTTCATAAGTCATTCATCATCATACGGTGTTATGTAATTCACCTCCTATAGCGCATCAAGGTCAATGCCTTCATGGTGACCAAAAGAATACAAGCTTCAACGTGTCGCCCACTAGATAGGAACACTTGGGTGAATGTTGCAAGTCTAGTGTCCGTCATTAGTAAAAAAATTTGTTTTATCTATCACTACAGTAATTGTCAAATTTTGGAGAAACCCCAATGGAACAATAAAAATATCATAATAATTTTATTTACTATACTTCATTATCATGTTCAGTATTGCTTCACTTTTCACTTTGTATTGCTGTCTTAAAGATACAGATGTGTGAAAATTATTAGAATAATCTTAATTTTAAAGGTTTTTTAATAGTTCCTTCACAAATATGAATATTGGTATATAATATTACTATACTGATGTAGGATATATTTACTACTAACAATGCCGGAAAGCATTGTTGTACATTGGTATTTTTCATATTTTACAATTGTTATGGAAATTCAGAAATTATTATATTATGTTGGCGGAATTGGAAACATCAAAAATTAATTATGAAATGCTTTAAACAAATTGTTCTTTGCGTTTACATTGTTGTGAATGTTCAAATGAACGTATACATCTGTTTTGTGCATATAATTTTTTATGTTTCCAATTCCGCCAACATAATATAATAATTTCTGAATTCCCATAACAATTGTAAAATAAGAAAAATACCAATGTACAACAATGCTTTCCGGCATTGTTAGTAGTAAATATATCCTACATTAGTATAGTAATATATACCAATATTCATCAATTCAATTAATATTTGTGAAGGAACTATTAAAAAACCTTTAAAATTAAGATTATTCTAATAATTTTCACACCCCTGTATTATCCTGTTATTTCGTTCATCCTCTTTCATACTTCTGTTGACCGATCTTGGCATTCTGTGCAAGGGCGTGTGAACCTTAACAAAATTTGCATTTATGGTTATTGCCACTGGCGCTTTTCGCATTCTAGTACTAGATGTTACAGGAAAAAGTTACGTAACGCAGAACTGCATGCATTTTATTCTTCGCCTGAGATAATTAGGAACATTAAATCCAGCTGTTTGAGATGGGCAGGACATGTAGCACATATGGACGAATCCAGAAATTGATTCGAACCGAAGAATCTGGGGCTTGCTCATTACCATTACATAGTCTAATTTTACAGCAAATTAACTCGACAATCCTCTTTCTTCTCAAACCGATCAATTAGGTCACAACATACTGAACAACTGCTATTAGAAGAAGCAAGAGACAAATCTGCATTTGTTTCTAAACTCTCGATATATTTAAAATACTGTATTAATAAATACATCTTGTAACACAAAAGAAAAAAATAACAGGAACACCCGCAAACAAGAGAAAAATTTAACAACATAAAAGAAAAAGAAAACTTTTACACAGGGAGAGAAAACTAACAACATGTGACTTTAATTTCTAAAACCAAATAGAGAGAAAAAGAGAGAGCTTCCCAATACAGCCGAAACCAGCTGTGACTGTAAGCAGTACAGCAGTACAGTTGTCAGCGGTGGGTAGGACGTCTCCAAATTCGGCTCCCGTCACACGTTCTAGTCAAGTTTAAACACTCCGCTAACCAGCTATCTTATTGGTTGAACTGCTGTTGTCATGGTTACCGGGGAGTAGAGTGATGTAGCTGATTCCTCTCTCCCGCTCTCGCATAGACACTGCAGGCTGCTAGATGTGGACTATAGAGGTTACAGCGCTATCTGTTATTTTTCAGTACGAATTATTTGTACTATCTACAGTACAGCGAGCGGGCATCACCAACTGGATGTGGTCGACTTTACATAACTTACATCTTAGTCGTAGTGAATAGTAAAATCTGAAATTATTACTGCCATATTGTGTTCTGGTAAAATATTAGGGGAGGCACGGCCTCCCTTGCCTCCCCTGAAAATCCGCTGCTGAAAGTTAGTGAAATCAGGATAGAATCAGTGAAATGTGTCGTAGTTCCAGTGCAGTGAGTGAGTTGTCAGCGAAATGAGTGTAGTCCTGAAAGGTATTAGTGCAGGTATGAACATATCACACTCGTGGGTTTTAGTTTGAACTTAGGGTGAAGATACAAATTAGATTTACTTTAAATGTTATTTTAAGTGATCGTGCTTCATTTAATTTAGGATGCTCTCTATTATTATTATTATTATTATTATTATTATTATTATTATTATTATTATTATTATTATTATTATTATTATTATTAATATTATTAGTATTATTATTAATTTAATTTTTATTAATTGTGTTCAGTGCTTTTTTTCTGGAAAAAAGTTTACCGGAACTCTATCACTCGATCACATTATACAACAAAAACGTAGATTTAAAAATATTAGACCTACATACCTTATATTACAATAAGTTCCAAACGGAGCTCATCGATTTTAAGCAAAACGGAAATTCTGCGATTTCGAGCTATAGTTTCAGGATCAATAATGGAAGATGGCAGCACTAGATTGCATAGTTACTTTTGCACCAACGATAATCATGAGAAAATGCAAACTCTTGGACTCAGCAGTGGCGGCAATTGTAATTTTCAATTTCACTTACAAAATATATCTCGTTGGAATTTGTAATGGCAAAAAGTTTACCGGAACGTGTTCCGGACCGTTCCGGCTGAAAAAAAGCGCTGATTGTGTTTATTATTATTATTATTGAGTGTAACTAGTATATACCCATTTGCAGTGTGAATAAATACATACATACATACATGCATGCATGCATACATACATGGATTTCAGCTTATCCCAATGTCAAGTCCTAACCATTCCCTACACATATTCACAATCATTTCATAAATTTTCCGTGATTGTTCTTTGTTTTTTTCTTGCACACTGAAAAACATCAAGTTTTTCTTCCTCTGTTCGCCTTCCAAATATTTTAATTTTTTCGGAATATGTTTGATAAGACTTTCTTGTGTTAAATTCTAACGTACCTAGTTTACATGTTTCGACCTATTTATGGGTCATCCTCAGAACTGGTCGTTATTGATCTTGGCGTCTCTTGTTTTGTTTCCTGTGAGGGTGTGTTCGTGTGGTATAATGTAGAGTCAAAGAGTGTGTGTGTTTTGAAATTGAGTTGTGTGTTGAGAATTTCGACAATGACCAGTTCTGAGGATGACCCATAAATAGATCGAAACATGTAAACAAGGTACATTAGAATTTAACACAAGAAAGTCTTATCAAACATATTCCGAAGTGATACAATGTTAAAAGTTGTGAGAATTTCGACAACGACCAGTTCCGAGGATGACCCATAAATAGGTCGAAACGTGTAAGCAAGGTACGTTAGAATTTAACACAAGAAAGTCTTATCAAACATATTCCGAAGTGATACATTGTTAAAAGTTGTGTAATCAAGATCTATATTTTAATTTTCTTTTGAGCTTATTATTTTCCTCTTGTAGTCTCTCTATCTTCCTATTTATTTCATCGCTGTCGCCCTTATGCTCACTGTATCCATTATATTCAGTACTTTTCCACACACTTTCTTCCACTCTTCAGGTCAACTACCTCACTTCATATATTACAATGTACCAAAGTACATATGATATTTCAGTGCACTTCATTATCGGTACTATTGCAGGAGCTGAGTCGTCATCTTTCTACACTGTCTCGTTGCTCATTGAAGACTGCAGTGACTTATTGACAACTGCTTACCTACAGCGATCTCCTTTTAGTATATTCCTGACTACATCAAGCTGGCTAATGCTATGCAGTGCCAAGTTTCACGTTAATCATTAAGGTGCTCAAAGCTCGCAATTAGCAGAGTTCTGAAGTTTATGCTAATTTCAATTGTTTATTAAATGAGTCCATTAATATTTTCATAAAATAAGTTTTTAACAGGAGGCCCACTTTGTAACATATCTCAAAATTTTAGGCTTGAGTATTTAAATTTGAAGAATGACAGCAATATTATAGTCTGTGTTTTGTTTTAAAAGATGTACATTCTCAACTTGTCACTAACAAATAAAAGATAGAAATTCAAATATGACATTGGAAAATTCCTCTGCAGAACAAGAAGTTGCATTTGTTTGTATCAAATTTGTGCACATTTAAAGGACAAAATTAAAATTATTTCCATCATTTAGTATCATAATACAGTGCTCTCTTAAATTGACTGAGCATATTATTGGGAATTCCATCAATGACTTTCTCAAAAAACACTAAGAAATGTTTCATATAAAAGAATTTTTATCTCGAAAAGAAAACAAAAACGAGGAAACGTGTATTAGACTTTTTAATTTGAAATATCTCAAAGAATGACCCCCTGAAATTAACGACATTACTTACGGTTCACCCCGTATATTCAGAAAGCATAGACTCCACATACTGAGAGTATTGCATATTGGTGCTATTCTGTTTATGTCTGCATTGTCTAGTATAAACATACAAACCTAAAATTGTCCTTGCTTTGCAGAAGGACGTGCTCGCAAGCTTCATGAAAATGAAGAGAATACTCAGATCTGTGCAATTGAATGAGTCCAACCATCTTTGAAGAATACTGAACATGAAGATTTGAAATGGTAGCATGATGACTATTTTTAAAAAAGTGTTGTGAAGAGTAATAATAATAAGAAAGATATTTTAAATATAAAAATCAAATAATGTTAATTCAATTCTGATCTCAATGTTAAATTAAAATATGTTTGCGTCATGAAGTTGTTTAACGACGAACTCTTGAATGTCTGCAATTGATTTGAAGAAGTTCACATCACAAGATTATAAATGACTAACAAAGTTACATCTCTTCCTGCTATGAAGAGGACAGTCATATAAGAGGTGAACAATAGTTATATGTGATTTTCTGAAGTTGTTTTTATCTCCCAATCCCAAAATTTTTCTCGATAAAGTGTATTGTATCTCAGCTTCTAGTGGTTAAATTTATTTCAAATTTTCTGTTTGTATTTAGTAGTATTATAGCATAAATTCTAACACAAGGATTTTTAAAATAATGGTTTTAAAACATATTTCTTGAAAAATATAGCAAAAAAAAATTAGGTAAAATGTATATATTAAAAAAAAATAAATTTATAAAATATTGTTATTTTTTAAAACCCTTCCATCAAATTACTCATACGAGTGTTAGAAATTGGCTGTAAAAGTTTTACTGTTCTACTCTCTACAGTTTTAGAGAAAAGGTACTAAGCTACGAGGCGCATCCAGAAAGTAAGTTTCCCTATTTTTTTTAAAAAAAAGAACACACACTTTCAGGAAAACATTTATTGGCAACAGGTACAGCAATGTTTCAGCTATTTTTCAACATAGCCACCATCAGAATTGAGACACTTGTCGTATCGTGGGATCAACTTTTGTATCCCTCTGTCGTAGAATTCTGCCGCCTGGTGAATGGAACCAGCATGTGACAGACGTCTTCAGCTCTTCGTCATTGCCAAAACGCTCACCGGAGGACAGGAATTTATTGAGGTGCAAGAAAACGTGAAAATCGCTGGGAGCAAGATCAGGACTGTAGGGTGGGTGATGAAATAACTCCCAGCCAAATTCCGTCAAAACAGCTGCTGTGCGCCGAGCCGTATGTGGACGATCATTATCATGGAGGAGCACAACACCTGCAGTAAGCATTTCACGCCTCTTGTTTTGAATGGCACGTCGCAATTTTCGCAGTGTTTCACAGTAACGGTCAGCGTTCACTGTTTCACCTTTTGGAAGGAAGTCAATGAGCAGAATGCCCTTCCTGTCCCAGAACACCATGCACATCACTTTCCGTACCGACAGCGTCTGTTTGAATTTCGTCCTGACCAGAGATCCATTATGCCACCAATGCATTGAATGCTGCTTGGTTTCCGGGGTGAAGTGCGAAATCCAAGTCTCATCGCCCGTGACGATCCTGTCGAGGAACTCGTCGCCATCATCGTGATACCATAAAGAACTTTATCACCGACCGAACCTCGCAGGCGGCGGGAGAAGGAATAAGAGCTTCTATTTCGGACCACTGCTGCCACGCTACTGGCACCAGGCGGGACCTCTCCGGCTGGCATATGATTGATACGTCATAGATCTGTTACGCATGCGCAATTGACACGGCTAATTATGTTTACTTTCAAGGGGAAAAAATCGAGAAACTTACTTTCTGGATGCGCCTCGTATATCATTAATTTAACATGTGTTAAGATAGGAGATTCCTGGTCCCCTTAAGTGGAGGTAACAGTAATAGTAGTAACCACCTGAGGCATTTAGAAGCCAAATGAACTAATTCTGCTTTCTGTGTAATTGAATTGCAGGTTATAAGACATTCTAAGGACAAAATTGATTCGTTCCAAAGTAATTAACTTTGCCTATTGTCATGCGAACGAAATGTCAGAAATTTGCAACTATAGCTCTTGTTTTCTTAGGTAAATCTTAGTGGAGTTAATCGGTTTTGCTTCTGAATGCCTCTCCTATTACTTTTAGTACTTCCTGCTACCACTATCAGTTTATTTGATCTCTTAACAGTGTTTACTAAAGATGCTAACATGCGATAACGTTTACGTGTGTGTCCGTTTTAAAGCACATGATTACCATATATTTCCGTTTTTACATGTGTCAGTTTTAAGGCACACAATTACCACAAATTTCCGCTTTTACATGTGTCAGTTTTAAAGCACACAATTACCACATATTTCCGCTTTTACATGTGTCAGTTTTAAAGCACACGATTACCATATATCTCCGCTTTTACATGTGTCAGTTTTAAAGCACACAATTACCATATATTTCCGCTTTTACATGTGTCAGTTTTAAAGCACACGATTACTACATATTTCCGCTTTTACATGTATCAGTTTAAAGCACACGATTACCACATATTTCCGCTTTTACATGTGTCAATTTTAAAGCACACAATTACCATATATTTCCGCTTTTACATGTGTCAGTTTTAAAGCACACAATTACTACATATTTCCGCTTTTACATGTATCAGTTTAAAGCACACGATTACCACATATTTCCGCTTTTACATGTGTCAGTTTTAAAGCACACAATTACCATATATTTCCGCTTTTACATGTGACAGTTTAAAGCACACAATTACCACATATTTCCGCTTTTACATGTGTCCGTTTTAAAGCACACAATTACCACATATTTCCGCTTTTACATGTGTCAGTCTTAAAGCACACAATTACCACATATTTCCGCTTTTACATATGTCAGTTTAAAGCACACAATTACCACACATTTCCGCTTTTACATGTGTCAGTTTAAAGCACATGATTACCATATATTTCCGCTTTTACATGTGTCAGTTTCAAGCACACAATTACCATATATTTCCGCTTTTAGATTTGTCAGTTTAAAGCACACAATTACCACATATTTCCGCTTTTACATGTGTCAGTTTAAAGCACACAATTACCATGTATTTCCGCTTTTACATATGTCAGTTTAAAGCACACGATTACCATATATTTCCGCTTTTACATGTGTCAGTTTAAAGCACACGATTACTATATATTTCCGCTTTTACATGTGTCAGTTTTAAAGCACACAATTACCATATATTTCCGCTTTTATATGTGTCAGTTTAAAGCACACAATTATCATATATTTCCGCTTTTACATGTGTCAGTTTAAAGCACACGATTACCATATATTTCCGCTTTTACATGTGTCAGTTTTAAAGCACACAATTACCATATATTTCCGCTTTTATATGTGTCAGTTTAAAGCACACAATTACCATATATTTCCGCTTATACATGTGTCAGTTTAAAGCACACGATTACCACATATTTCCGCTTTTACATGTGTCAGTTTTAAAGCACACAATTACCACATATTTCCGCTTTTACACGAGTCAGTTTTAAAGCACACAATTACCACATATTTCCGCTTTTATATGTGTCAGTTTAAAGCACACAATTATCATATATTTCCGCTTTTACATGTGTCAGTTTAAAGCACACGAGTACCATATATTTCCGCTTTTACATGTGTCAGTTTTAAAGCACACAATTACCATATATTTCCGCTTTTATATGTGTCAGTTTAAAGCACACAATTACCATATATTTCCGCTTTTACATGTGTCAGTTTAAAGCACACGATTACCACATATTTCCGCTTTTACATGTGTCAGTTTTAAAGCACACAATTACCACATATCTCCGCTTTTACACGAGTCAGTTTTAAAGCACACAATTACCATATATTTCCGCTTTTACATGTGTCAGTTTTAAAGCACACAATTACCACATATTTCCGCTTTTACATGTGTCAGTTTTAAAGCACACAATTACTATATATTTCCGCTTTTACATGTGTCAGTTTAAAGCACACGATTACCACATATTTCCGCTTTTACATGTGTCAGTTTTAAAGCACACAATTACCACATATTTCCGCTTATACACGAGTCAGTTTTAAAGCACACAATTACCACATATTTCCGCTTTTACATGTGTCAGTTTTAAAGCACACAATTACCACATATTTCCGCTTTTACATGTGTCAGTTTTAAAGCACACAATTACCATATATCTCCGCTTTTACATGTGTCAGTTTAAAGCACACGATTACCACATATTTCCGCTTTTACATTTGTCAGTTTTAAAGCACACAATTACCACATATTTCCGCTTTTACATGTGTCAGTTTAAAGCACACAATTACCACATATTTCCGTTTTTACCTATGTCAGTTTTAAAGCACACAATTACCACATATTACCGCTTTTACATGTGTCATTTTAAAGCACACAATTACCACATATTTCCGCTTTTACATGTGTCAGTCTTAAAGCACACAATTACCACATATTTCCGCTTTTACATATGTCAGTTTAAAGCACACAATTACCACACATTTCCGCTTTTACATGTGTCAGTTTAAAGCACACAATTACCATATATTTCCGCTTTTACATGTGTCAATTTAAAGCACATGATTACCATATATTTCCGCTTTTACATGTGTCAGTTTCAAGCACACAATTACCATATATTTCCGCTTTTACATGTGTCAGTTTAAAGCACACAATTACCACATATTTCCGCTTTTACATGTGTCAGTTTAAAGCACACAATTATCACATATTTCCGCTTTTACATGTGTCAGTTTAAAGCACACAATTACCATGTATTTCCGCTTTTACATATGTCAGTTTAAAGCACACGATTACCATTTATTTCCGCTTTTACATGTGTCAGTTTAAAGCACACGATTACTATATATTTCCGCTTTTACATGTGTCAGTTTTAAAGCACACAATTACCATATATTTCCGCTTTTATATGTGTCAGTTTAAAGCACACAATTATCATATATTGCCGCTTTTACATGTGTCAGTTTAAAGCACACGATTACCATATATTTCCGCTTTTACATGTGTCAGTTTTATAGCACACAATTACCATATATTTCCGCTTTTATATGTGTCAGTTTAAAGCACACAATTACCATATATTTCCGCTTTTACATGTGTCAGTTTAAAGCACACGATTACCACATATTTCCGCGTTTACATGTGTCAGTTTTAAAGCACACAATTACCACATATTTCCGCTTTTACACGAGTCAGTTTTAAAGCACACAATTACCACATATTTCCGCTTTTACATGTGTCAGTTTTAAAGCACACAATTACCACATATTTCCGCTTTTACATGTGTCAGTTTTAAAGCACACAATTACCATATATTTCCGCTTTTACATGTGTCAGTTTAAAGCACACGATTACCACATATTTCCGCTTTTACATGTGTCAGTTTAAAGCACACGATTACCACATATTTCCGCTTTTACATGTGTTAGTTTTAAAGCACACAATTACCACATATTTCCGCTTTTACATGTGTCAGTTTAAAGCACACAATTACCACATATTTCCGTTTTTACATGTGTCAGTTTTAAAGCACACAATTACCACATATTTCCGCTTTTACATGTGTCAGTTTAAAGCACACAATTACCACATATTTCCGCTTTTACATGTGTCAGTTTTAAAGCATACAATTACCATATATTTCCGCTTTTACATGTGTCAGTTTTAAAGCACACAATTACCATATATTTCCGCTTTTACATGTGTCAGTTTAAAGCACACGATTACCACATATTTCCGCTTTTACATGTGTCAGTTTTAAAGCACACAATTACCACATATTTCCGCTTTTACATGAGTCAGTTTTAAAGCACACAATTATCACATATTTCCGCTTTACATGTGTCAGTTTTAAAGCACATAATTACCACATATTTCCGCTTTTACATGTGTCAGTTTAAAGCACACAATTACCATATATTTCCGCTTTTACATGTGTCAGTAATCAATGGGCATCATCAATAGAGTTTTAAAATCTTCATTAGTATTGTACAAAAATCAACTCGTACTCGTCTTTATCAAATAATAGCTCGACCAGTCTTATGTTATGGGAGTGAAGCGTGGACTATAAGGACAAATGATGAAAGCTTGAGAGATGAGATTCATGCGCCGAACAGCTGGTTACTAAATGAGATCGAAAGAAAAATGAAGATATCCTTCAAGAACTTAATGTGTCATCAATACTGGACTATATCTCCAGATATCAGTTAAACTGGAAGGAACACGTTTCAAAAACGGTTTCATCCAGGATCCCTAAGGCAATAATGAAGTATTGTCCAAATGGGAAATGGTCATTTGATCGACCTATGAAAAGATGGCAACAAAATCGCTTTTCAGGCCGTAACAGTTCTTTTGGGGCTAGTACTTGACATAATGATGATGATGACATGTGTCAGTTTTGAAGCACACGATTACCATATTGTAACTTTTTATTCTACTTTTAACCACCATACCTGTCAACAATGTGACTTTTATTCTTAATAATTCACCCTACAACAATGGGTATTCCACTCAACGCAGCAACGCAATAGTCGTTATTGCACTCCACACGACGACAATGACAATACACGACGTGTATTACTGGTCGTGTATTACTGTATTACTGTACTCCTAATTTCAATTAATGTTCACAATGCACTATGTGCAGAACAAAACTGTCAGTTCTCAGTTCATAGGTCGCTCGCCCTGGCTAGTTCTTCTAGTTCACTGCACGTCGAACTCAAGCCCTCCGGATACATCGCCCTCGCCTGGATACTGCCACAGTTACGGACTCACTCAAGTTCACTGCACGTCGAACTCAAGTCCTCCGGATACATTGCACTCGCCTGAATACTGCCACAGTTACGGACTCACTCAAGTTCACTGCATATCGAACTCAAGTCCTCCGGATACGTCGCCCTCGGCTGAATACTGCCACAGTTACGGACTCACTCAAGTTCACTGCATGTCGAACTCAAGTCCTCCAGATACGTTGCACTTGCCTGGATACTGCCACAGTTACGGACTCACTCAAGTTCACTGCATGTCGAACTCAGGTCCACCTTGCTCACTGCTGTCCAAGACTTGAAGGCTGCCTGCAGACTAACTAATTCAAGACTGCTTCTCGCTTTTATTTATTAAACTGTAACATCTGGAATCTTCGATTCGCGTGGCTTAGCGAACTTTCAAGAGGAATACGTTTCTAGGGGTTTCCTCTGCTCTCTCCGCTCTGCGACGTCACCACAGTTCTTTCCCCTCGCTCCTTGCTGTGCTACAGTACCTACTGAAGCTAGAGTTTCCGTTTCCCCGCACCTTCCTTCTCGCTAAATGCGCACACACACTCCCGAGGCAACCAGAATCTTCCAGAATGGGGTCACAATATATTTCCACTTTTAGATGTGTCAGTTTTAAAGCACACAATTACAATATATTTTCATAGATATGACATTCAGAAAAGATGAGATATAAATTTCGAGCACAATATCATGGTTTTAGCTTATATCTGTCCTTTAATACAACCTCAAAATTATCAATCACCATGGAAAAAAGTGGAAACAGTAATAAAATCCTTCAAAAAGTGCGGAATTTCTAACGCTGTGGATGGCATAGAGCAGTGTTCCGCAACCGGTGTGCCTCCACAAGGTGGAAGGTGTGACGTGAACTTTTACGTATTATTGTAAGACATTAATAAAATTAATTAATATTACATTAAAGTTAAATTCCTCTCTCTACTGTCACAATCATCATGGGTCGTTTGAGATGTTCCTAATTCATTCATTCATTTATTATATTCCATAGATCTTAATGAGCAATGAAGCTTTAAGATGTGGAACAAGTCAAAATTTTACAATATTACAATTACAATTTTTACAAATTTTTACAATACTTTACAATTTTTACAGTTTTACAAACTATATGGCTCCTTGCTGAGAGTAATAAAGTGTTGATGAACTTAATTAAATAACATTTAGTAATCTTGCAGCAGAAGTTCTAGAATTATTTTAGATAGAGTGTTCAAGATTTCGACTGAGTTCGTGATCAATTCATTGTGGATTCAAAACATCTCCCGAATAATATACTCATACAAGAGGAACTGGAAGATTTAAAAGCAGACAGAAAATTAAAATTAAAACTTCTCGTAGTGCCTTTTGAGACATTTCGGTTGTCAATAAGGAGTAACTAGGGCTATCCGGCTATCTCTGAGATGACAGTTAATATGTTATTGCCATTTTCAACTACATACATGTGTGAACTGGCTTCTCGACGTTAACTTAAATTAAAACATCAAAGAGGGAGAGATTCAAGTCCATCGATAAGAAATGAGGCACTGTCAACGATTCTGCCACGAATCAATCCTTGTGTGCAGCTAAGCAGGTCCAAGTATCACATTGAAGATATGAGGAAAGTTATTTACTTTAATATTTGTAATAGAAATGTTTATTTTTCAGAGTGAATTAAAGCTCATAAATTGAAGTACGCCCCTGAACAACGCTGTATAGCACATTTTTTAAGATTTTGAGTTTTTAATGGAACATCGATGTATAGCACACCCTACACATGGAAAACACACTGGAATGTCGAATATCCATCCCCAAGTGGCAGTAATAGTCAGACATTTGAACCACTTCAGTGGAACAATGATGTATAGCAAACAATATGGCAGACGCAGGCAATATGCATGTCTCACCAAGCGATCTGAAACGTCTCAATATGTCGAAAAAATGCAAAATTAACATGTCTCAGTGGAATCATATAAAACGGAAGAAGCTACGGGACTCTGGAAAGCCATACAAAGCAGGAAAGGCAAAGAGGTGCCTGGAAAAACCCTTCCAAATAAGATGAGTGGAACAACGCTGTATAGTGTTATTCTTACTGCAGTACACAAAATTTTCGGTCGCCTGATTGAGTAGTTTGTGTACCATTGTTCCATCCACCCACCACAACACAAACAAGCTGCATTCTGAACAATGGTACACAGATCACTCAACATACCAATGAACCAACATGACTACAAAGAAGAGCTAAACACAATCAAGTACATAGCACAAGAAAACGGATACAACCCCAACATAATAGACAACATAATAAGAAAAACAAAACATAATCATAAAAAAACATAAGAATACAACACAAACACAAGAACACAAAAATACATCACACTAACATACGAAAACAAAAACACACACAAAATAACAACCTCATTCAAGAAATTAAATTACAACATCGCATACAGAACAAATAATACTCTACAAAAACATCTCAACACACAAATAACACAAACAAACAAATATAGCCATACAGGCGTATACAAACTCAAATGCAACATCTGCAACAACTTCTACATAGGACAGACAAGCAGATCATTTCAAACACGTTACAAAGAACACATCACAGCCATAACAAAATTACAAAACACTTCCACATATGCAGAACACATCACAAATGCTAACCACACCTACAGAGACATCAATACAGACATGGAAATTCTACACATCCAACCAAAAAGCCAGAATCTAAACACACTAGAACAATACGAAATATACAGACACACAAAACACATCCAAACGAAATTCTCAACACACAACTCAATTTCAGAACACACACACACACTCTTTGATTCCACATTACACTACATAAACACACCCCCACAGGAAACCGAAACAAAAGACACCAAGACCAGCAACAACCAGTTCTGAAGATAGCCGAAAGCAGGCTGAAACATGCTAACAAGGTAATATAAAATTTAACACAAGAAATACAAGTTATACATTTTCCGAAGTGATATAGTGTTAAAAGTTGTGTAATCAAGATGTGAAAAGTAGCCTAATTACGGTATTTACATGCTACAGAACCTTAAAATGTTATATGCATTATGTTATTTTGTGCCTTTTCTTTGTTTTTTAATGTTTACGAGATCACAAATCCATGTCTTATTAGTAAGTGTTCATCAATAGAAAACATACAGCATTGTTCCACTACTAACATACATCGTTGTTCCATTGATATTCCTTATAAAACTACTTCAATTTTAAAACATTCAGTAGTAGACAGCTGTATTCATATGTATTGTGATGTTGTAATGTGCCTGTTTCCTTGATATACGGGTTAAATTATTGTTTATTTTTATGATAATATTGCTTTATGTCTCTGCTGTAAAAATGAAAAATGTTCTATACAGCGTTGTTTGGGGGCGTACTTCAATTGTTAATAAATGCAAGAGTCGATTTCTCTTTTATAATAATGATGATGATGATATGATGATGATGATGATGATGATGATGATGATGATGATGATGATGATAATAATAATAATAATAATAATAATAATAATAAATTTGATTACCGGTACTTTATGTAGCCTAATTATATTAAGAGAGTCACATCATATGTTTTTGAGGGGATTGGCGTGCTGTGTTGAGCCTAGGCTCGTCTAGGGTGTGCAGTGAGTAGAAAAAGGTTGTGGAACACTAGAATAGAGGACGAAGTAGAAACAGACTCGTCACTTTCAGAACAGGATTCATATGACGACATACGAATATTAATTGTCGTATTTTATAAGTGGCGATCCATTAGGGGAAGCGAAGGAAGCACTGCTGGAGTAACTAAAATTGGCTGGGGTTACTAAAATTAAAAGCAATAAAGGTGTACAATTAGCTTGATTGTTTATCTAATCAGAATGTACTTTAAAAGTTCTCTGTGACTGGGTAATTTGCATATAAAACACTGTGAACTTAGGAAAAAAGAGACTAGCTGGGATTTCTATCTCTTTCTAGCGCTCTTCTTATCCTTGTCATTCATTGTACGTCTTTGAATGGCCAAGACAGGGGTCAGAATGAGAAGCAGAAGCTGGCAGGGTGCGCTCTCTGTCTTCTACTTCATGTGACTGGCCGAGGGTTAGGGGTAAGAGAAGATAGCAGCAAATGCTTGCTATAGAAGCTAGCAGGGTGCGCTTTCTCTTTCTAAAACTCGTCCTCTCTGTCTTTCTTCTCATACGTATTCTCATTTACATCCTTTACTGCAGAAACACAGAAACTATTCAAAATATTGCTGCAGTCAAAGAAAATTTCGAAAATGTTTATGCAAAAACTGTAACGAATATTGGAGTACCTTCCAAAAGAATAACCTACAAATTATACTGTGTATACTGCGAGATATTTGATAATGTAGGCAGTCACCTTGACATGAGGTTTTAAGATTATGGAAATTTACAGGTTTTACTGCAACTATCATGTGATAAATACTCAACAAATAAAAATAATTTTCCTCAACAAGAATTTTAGAAATTACTGCACTATTATGGTAGCAGGTTTCAAATGTCAGGCAGAAAAATGGGTTTACTGTAGGTCTACTTTATGGAGGCAAGCAGTTTGAGAACAAAACTCCACATGAATTATTACAAATTTAATACGCCTAATCGTCAGACAAGGAAAACTAGGAGCTATAAATCAAATTTTTATGCTCTATCTATATTTTATTGCGTATTTGGATATTCGCAGTGTAGTTTATTACGCTGTCTGGAAATAATCTGTTAAAATATATAGCCCTCCACATAGGAAAAGGAAAGAACCAGAATGATGGGAAAAAGCCAATCTGTAAGTCGAGATGTGAAAATGAGGGAGGAAATGATAATAATAATAAGGGTGGGTTTGAAAGAAGAAATTTAAAAGACTCAAATGCAGTGTCTGTTGGGAATTTTAAAGATTTTAGAAGCATGATGGCATTATTTTTTATGAAGAGCTCCTATGGCACGCACATATCAATCATATTATTACACGATGTGTGCCTAGACTTAATCTTTTAAAAATTGTTGCAAATAAAAAATGGAGATCTGATATATAACAATGAGAACATTTTATATAGCTTATATAAGATCCAAATTATTATATGGGTGTAAAGTTTTGGAGTGGCACATCAAAGACACACCTGAAGAAAATTACTACATTCCAAAACGCTGCATTAAAACTGTGTTTGGAAGTGCCTAAAACCACCTCAACATGTGCAATAGAAATTGAATATAATGTCCAACCTGTTTGGTTATATATACGTGAGAAAATTCTTAAAATTCACCTTAAGTTTCAGTCTTCGTCAAGACATTGTAGTTACCTGGTTGAGGTTTTTTCCGGGGTTTTCCCTCAACCCAATACGAGCAAATGCTGGGTAACTTTCGGTGCTGGACCCCAGACTCATTTCACCGGCATTATCAACTTCATATCATTCAGACGCTAAATAACCTAGATGTTGATACAGCGTCGTAAAATAACCCAATAAAATAAAAATAAAAAAGACGTTGTATGTTTTTTAAAATAACGGATCACAACTTCAGCAAGTTTTATAATATACAAATGGAAGATGTTCCTTTAAATGTAACTTGTTTAACGATGGAACAAAATTTAGTTGTCACTGAAACTCCACCATGGATGTGGAAAAGGCCAAAGTGTTAGGGGAACATGGGGCAGGACAGGGTAGTTAATGTTTGAATGTTTTTATTTGGTATCAAATAATGTAAATGTATGGGTTTTATGACATATATGCTTTTATTACACTGTAAACAAGTAAAAAAATATGCACTTCGAGTGAAATCCGGTCATTACAACCTTAAAATAAATTAGTTTTTCGAAATGTGTGTTTTGCCCCATTCTGCCCCACGTATGGGGCAAAATGGGGTATCTATTTTTTTTAATAATTAAATGGCAAAAGTGACAAAAATTATATACTGAAAGTGTGAATACTACAACATTTTACAAGTTTACTTGAGAAAAAGTGATTCGCAAAATATGCAAATGTGCGTGGCATCCTCGTCTTCACTGTCTACTCCTGCGCAACAATTGTGAGCCCATTTCAGACATGATACGCATCTAATCCAAACTTCTTCTGACAAACAACAGAACGAACAACCCATTACAGGAGGTGAAATTTAATTAAATATGACGTGGGGCAGGACGTACTGCCCTGTTATGCCCCACCCCATTTTGCCCCATAGTCACAATTTCTAAGTTATGAGATAATGGCAGGAAAAATAACGCACGAAATTTAAGAAAGTTTCGGAATTAAAAGCCAGGTAAGCACTCTATAATATGACATTAAAATAGATTATCTAAATAAATCTCATTTCTACTTACATGTGACAAGAGAACACTTTAAAGTTGCAAATGAATGATACAATATAATGCAGCAACCGAATAACATACAACAAATGCAAGGAATGGCAGTAAGTGTTGTGTGATGATATATTTACATGAGTTGACGAAGTTCTAAAAAAAAATTCGGTAGATTGCACTACTTGTTGGGAAGATAGAGGCTATACCCCGTCCTGCCCCATATTCCCCTATATTAATATCCCTGGCAATTATACTAAGAATGATGCACCACATGTTTTAAAATCTAGTTCCATGGAACAAATCTGTAACAAATATGAAAATTTTCTTCATATCTATACTGATAGGTCACGGAATCCTGATGATGGACTTTCAGGTGCAGGGTACTATATCCCAAAATATAACGAGAAATATTATATATCAAGTTCATCTCCCTCTAGTCTCAAAACAGAACTACTGGCCATAGAGGCAGCTCTTTTACATCTCTCTTCCTTATCTGATATAGCCTACTTGTATGCATTTTTAGTGACTCGATGGGAGCTATTCTAAATATCATGAAATATACCCCAACTTCCTATGCACAAATTACAATCTCTATACACAAAATATTTAATTAACTAAATCTCCAAAAATAAATAGTATTCCAGTGGATACCTAGTCATTGCGGCATTACTGGAAATGAGATTGTTGATAATATTGCCAAGCAGGCAACATCTTTGGGGCCCAAACCTATGCAAATACAACTTCTTTAACCTGCGCATATTCTGCAGTTAATTCTCATTTAACAAATGGGTCGAATTATGGCTTTCTTCTGATAAAGACAAAGTTCTTCAAAACATACAAAAGAAACCTAATGATTTACAAATGTTCCGCAACATTCCCAGACACATACAAACTTTCTTAGCAAGAGCCAGGACAGGCCATATTATCACTCAGAAGTATCTTCACCGCTTTAATCTTGTTGACTCTAGTAGTTGTTGCTGATGCAACAATAACGAAGAAGATTTGGAACATATCCTCTTAAAGTGCCCTATCACAAACATCCATAGAACTAATCTAAAATCTGCAATCCCTATAACTTTGGACAATTCTCTCCAATATATACTGAATACACCTCATCTCTGGAATGTGGCTGCAGAAATATACAACCAGCATCGTGCTTTTTTACCCATCATTTGTAAGAAGAGGAAATTCATAGTGAAACATAGTGGAACACGTGTTGTCAGCAAATAGTTGGATACACTACGAAGATAGATAAAAGCGTGATGGTGGAAAAATTCGAGGAATTAAATAAAATGTTAAGTGAGCCATGGAGGATAATGAAAATTGGTGAAAAATATGGTGGGGGAGACGAGATTTGCTAGTATAAGCAAGTGAGTGAAGAAAGTGCAAGGTATGAAGAATGGGGAGTGAATGAGGTAGAGATCAGTGTGGGTAATGGTCTGTTTTACTGAGGTTAAAAAAAACTAATGAATAGTATTTTTCGAGTTAAAGAATGACCAATATTAGTGAACTAGTAAAATATCAAGAAAAGAGTAGATGGAAAGATTGATATCAAGGTGTCAGAATAACGAAGGTATGAATAGTAGGATTTATTGATGGTGCACATAAGTCATTATAGCAAAGTGAATCTGAATAACGAATCGGCAATAGAAGTGAATTGGTATAAACAGAAAGGTATATGTGAACTACCGGTAGTGAATAAATAATGAATAACAAAAAGAAGGTAGGATAAGTATTAAATAAACGATGCACTGAGCAGCAAGAAGGGAGATATCTAGTGGGATTAGGGTGGTTTTAATAAAGTAGGCCTATACTGCAAAGAAGAGTTATTTGTAATGATTCTAATGTATACGTGAAAATGTGAGGTCCACCATTACATGTACGAAATGCTGTATCATATAGGCCTCGTACATTTAAGATAATTCACTGCTTCCCCTGACTGTACACCCATCCCACGCCACTGTATTTTATAATGGTTTTAGTGTAAAATTTTAAGGCCTCTTTTTGTATCTGACATATAAGACGACCCACCAGTTTTGCAGGTATCTTTTTGTGATTCAGCTATTGTCTTATCTGCAGAAATATACGGTATTAGTAGAAAAACCACTATTTTATTTCTTGTTATGAGCAATTATTCAATATATCTCTTACTACAGGGTGCGTCAGAAAGAATGGATAGATTTCAAAGTATCGATACGCAGCGAGAGGAGGGATAGAGTGAGGGGGACCACGACTGTTGGGTCAGCGAGAGAATGCAGTTTCAGTTGAGAACATGGTGTTGGTCCGGCGTACAACGTGCTTTCATCGCAGAGACATTTTTGAAAAATGAAGAGTCTGTGATCGCCACTCAGGACTCATTTCGAGATCGGACGTCACGCTAGGATTACAACTCGGAATACAATTTTGCGGTGGGTGGCTTCATTTCGTACCACAGGTTCAACATTAAAGAAGAAATCACCTAGACGAACACGGAGCGCGTGTACACTTGCAAATGCGGAGACAGACAGTAGATTGTCCGGCCATCTCAACACTCAGCCCGCAAACATGCTATTGCACTGAAATTATCCGAGGTTACGGTAAGATCTCGCACCCTGAGAGTTCTTTCTTTGGGACCATTTGAAGGCGTAAGTAACCACATACACTGGACGAACTGAAGACGGCGATTCGTGAAGAAATAGCGGCAATCCCACCAACTATGACTGTGAAAGTGATGGCGAACTTCAGAAAACGCCTCGATGCCTGTATCGAAAGCCAAGGACATCATTTGGATGATGTTGTATACCATAAATAAACTGCATGTATTAGTGAATCTGTTGATAATAATAAATTTTTGATTTGATGAATCCTTACAATTTTCTTGCCCTGTGAAATCCATCTGTTTTTTCTGATGCACCCTATATTTATTATGTTAATCGATATACCTTTTATGATCTCTGCATTTATCATTGACCATGAATGAAACTACTAGTTATACATCACGCTATGTACCAGGAGGACGTATACAGGTTCTTCAAGAAGATGAAAGATTTCGTCACACCAGCAAAGTGTTAGAGGCGACATTAGATATTTCTACATCTAAAAATAATATGTAGGGATTGAAGATTAAAAATTTTAGTTGATATGGTAGCCTATAAAATTAAAATCTTCTAAAGAAAATATAATAATAGCCTACTTGTTATTAATAAAATATTTATAAATACTGTACAGAAATTGTTTGAAAGGCAATGAAAATTTTGGATAGCATTTTCTGGAAGGCATATTGCTGTAGTCGCTACTTTGAACTTATGAAAAGTAATAAAGGAGAATTTTGAATTCCAAATATAGTATATCATTTTGTAATACAGACGTTTGCTACGCTCTTAATTTAAATTTACAGTAATATAAGACTACAAGGTTTGAAGGAATTAACATTTCAAGTCTCTATCTCTGTATTTTTTAAGTTGAAGCTGTATGCATTCTCATAAGAGAAAGAATAATGTATTGTGAGTGGAAATGATCAAAGAGAGAGGGAAGGGAAAAAAGAACGAGGAAGACATTTCATTCTTAGTTTTGATGTGTGCTCTGTTCACTCACTTCCTTGTTGATTATTTTCCTAGGAAATCCAGGTCACATCATAAATAACGTCCTGAAGCAACTTTGGTTTTATTAATGCATTGCCAACGTCCAAACAAATTTGTGTGAGTTCACTTTTGATCTGGCCTGATACTTTCGGAATTATTTTCACTTAATTGGTCATGTAAAATTTGTCCAATAGTCTCTTTATCTATAACGTCATGTTTGCTGTCACTTTGGTAATCAAACGCTTATGTTTCTGAATAATTTCTTCTGTTTTTGCAAAATTTTCATCTGTTTTCGATTTGTAACTTTTAAGACATTCCCTATCTTTTACATCCATCAAAAGACTAATTAAAAATAAATATAAAATCAAGCAAAACCAAGCACTATGTACCACAACCAAAGATAAAAAATGGAGCATTTTAATAAAAAAAAAACAGAAATTATTCCAGAAATCCCATGTAAATCTGCAGTAGCAAAATTCAGACTGCTTACAGAACACGATTATTTGGCCAAACACTTGAACAAAATAGGAATTTACACAAATCCAAATTGCCCTCTATGCAACAAAGAAGAAGAAATAACTGAAGATCATCTCATAACCTGTGAAGTTCTACCTGATGGATTCACTACAGAGAAATATTGGAGAGCAAGAACACTAATGACTTCGTTGCCAAAGCCCGGCATTAGGTAACAACAACAACAACTTTTAAGACATTCATCATTATCCACATGTTCCCGAAGCTTCACTGAAAATTTTGTGCCATTGAAATATGAGAAAATGTGATACACAGTGTTGTTCGCCGTTTAATTATGGAGGAGTTTCGGTTGGAATATTTCTTAATTCAGCATAACATCACTGTAATTCGCTAATATGTTTTTGCGGGATATCAGCCGAGTTAAAATTTTGGAATGTTCCAAGCTTTCAACTGCTATCTCTGCAGCCATCTTCAGGGAAGTTGTGTCTGGACAGAAAGTCGTGGGTTATATAGATGTTAAGCTGTCTCAGGTGATACAGGATTGGTTGGCGGATCGGCCAATCCAGGGCCGGGAATTATCGTTCGTCGTAAGCTCCGCCCCTCCCGGGATTCTTGTGTGAAGTTTGGCAGGTGGCGAGTCTTGTTCCGCCAGTTGGAATCAGTTGCTGTCCTCGGTCCGTGATCTTCGTGACCTTGATTGTAAGAGGGCCTAAGCTGGTCCAAGGCCGGTGTCCATGCCTGACTGAGCTGTAGTCCACCGTCCCTGTTGAAGTTGTTTTTCTCCAGCTTAATCTCTATGGCCTCCTTAATTGTACGTTCCCAGTAGTGGCTTGATTTGTTAATGACCTTGGCCTAACATCTATATAACCCAAGACCTTCTGTCCAGACACAACTTCCCTGAAGATGGCTGCAGAGATAGCAGTTGAAAGCTTGGAACATTCCAAAATTTTAACTCGGCTGATATCCCACGAAAACATATTAGCGAACCAACGTCGAGAAAGCCTCAAATCATACATCACTGTAATTAATAGCACTCTTCTGTACACAGTGACCTACGAAAAAAGTGCCTGTACCGACCAAAAGTTACAAATTACACTGATTTATAATAGCACCTGATTTTGGGACGTACTGTTAGAAGCACCTTCTTTTTCACTGAATCAGAGCTTGCTGTTTGTAGACACTGCCGATTGTATGATTCATTTTGATAATGTGCAACATAAATGTTCATTTTTTTTAATTTAAAAATAAAAGCTGCCGGTACTGCATACCATTGCATACCACCAGAAAAAAAGTACTGTTTGTCATATTGCTTCAGTGAGAAAACTGAAATTTACAGGATGAAGGGACCATCACATTACAAGACCTTCTGACTGTATTTGTCGAACTAGAAATTATAAATTTCAGTGCATAGACCTTTTTATATAAGGCTGTTTCCAGCGAGAGTAGTGCAAATTGGTGCGACTATGACGAGAAAGAAATGCGTGATTCTCTTGCCTTACATGATCACTACTGTTCTTTATTATCTGAAAGAGTTGTTTTGTACCATGTTATATGAAGAGAAAATTGAGAATGTGAATAGAACATTTTTGTAGCATTTCCGGGGTGACTTTAGCACAGGCTTCAATGATATGGCTCTTTAAATGTCCCACATTCTCAACTTTCTCTTCATCCTACTAAGCTCTTTATATAACCCCAAAAGAAAAAATCAAGGGTTGTTAAATCTGGAGACTGGCCGGCCATTCTACTGGTCCAATCCAATGTCCAGGGAACTGTTCATCCAGTCTGCTGCAACATTTCTGTCGCTTAACCTACCAGAATGAAGAATGATATCAATTCTTTCCTCTTTCGATAATGTCATCACTAAAATCAAGAAATTTGTTACATTCCTATAACTTCAAATAATCACAATGTGCCTGGAACTGATTAATAAACTGATCTGTGGGCACTTTGTTGGTACTGCACTCCTTTGTTCACCGGGCACATCTAGTTTTCGGATTCTATGTCTCTTTGAATCTGTTAAGCCATCCAACTGAAAATCCACACTCACTTTGCAGTCTATCCAAAACAGACTTTACACAAGGAGAACGAAGGGACTCAGACATCCGCCCTTTTCACTGTAGCATCCCCGCATGTTTACTACTAATCACCAGTAAAATCGAGTAAATCCATTGCACTTTTTCCTAGCTTTATTTTTTGGCCTACCTAAAATGTTTCAGTCTGTAATCTCCAGAAATAATGTAGATATCGAAGAACATGATGCACTTATTAAGTGTTATTGAACAAAATTGATTGGTAAAAAAGAACAGATGCATTTATAAGTATGAAAATTGCTTTCCTGCATAGTAAGATCTAAATTTAGGACAATAGAATTTTAAATTGAAAGTATTACTGGTAGTAAAAACATTTTGAAAGCAATGGAAAAGTTCTGTAGATGTTAACGTTTGTGAAAATCTGTTATTTTCAGGGTCTATTTAGGGATGGTACTTACTTATAGAATAATATGTATAATATAATCTATTTCAATTATCCTCTTTTCAGTAAATATACAGTATATTACCTGTGAAAATACTGTGTTTGATTTGGGAGTTAATGAAAAAAATATGTCTACTGAAAAATTTGATTTCTGTAGATGTTAAGTTTTGTAAAAACGCCCCTCGATTCGTCCTTAGGTCGTCCAATCGCTGTGCATGGTCCATCACGTATGTAAGGGGTTGGGGCTGGCTTCTATGTGCGCGGTCGAGTTTTGAAGCATCATATCCTTGTAGATGTTGATCTTGTTTGCTGACATGTGCAAAGGGCGATGTCCTTGAAAACAGGAGTATAGCCCTCATAAGTTCGTCTCCCCTCTGATGTCCGCTGAATATCGTTCGTTTCTTGATTAGTCTGTAGTATTCTTCTCTGTCCATTATTTTGACGTTGTCTGTGAATGTTGTGTGATGGCTGATTTTCTTCATAAGGGCCGTATGACCTGGAAGGTTGGCCCTCATAAGCTCATCTCATGTCTGAAGTCTCCGTTTGTCTCTGGACACAGCCAGGCTCTCTCCCTACTCAACAAGGTGTTTTCGCTAGAACTCTACAGAGGCGCTGACGCAGAACATCGTAGCTGGATTGAAGTGACCGTGTTCGAGAATTGCCCAAGAGACAAGGGAGGGTCACAGGCTTGGACTGCCCACACACGTAGGTCGCTTGAGTGGGTTCTTTGTACTATCAAGGATGGAGTGATGTGCGTGTCTTAAGGCCCTGTCGCACTACAGGTTTCCCTACGGGCCGCCCTCGAGCTTCCCTACAGCCTACAGAATCTCTTTTATTTTTCCAAATTGGCATCACTGTGGTCCTTCAACCCCGGTTCTGGAGGTGTCATGAGCCCATGGGAGAGTCCACGATACATAGCACTACCACCAGCAACTAATGACCACTTACCAAGGGGTCCAAGTTCGGAGGCAGCAGCAGCTGACAATACATCGATCACAAGCCCAAAATGGGGGAAAGAAACAGAAATGGTAGTGAAAAATGGGAAGAGTAGATGAAATGAAGAGTGTTAGTGGAATGATAGAGGCGAAAGGAAGTAGCCTATACCGAGAAAAACCCTCTGCAACATCTTTGTCCACCACACATTCCATCATGCCATGGCAGATGAAACCCAGGTCGCCTGAATGGAAGACCAGTGCACTAGCACTTGAGGCACAGACTCTCTGCACAAAGTGTAAAGTGACTCGAATTACCTCCTTCTCTGATGCCATGATACTCAAGACTGACTATTAATGCTGGCAGCTTGATACTTTTTATCAACACTGTGTAAATGTTTATCAACTAGTGAATTTTTCAGCTGAATATTCACTCCGGAAAATCGTTAAAGTGGCAACAGAAAAATCTAGCAAGTAGCGTCAAAAGCAGCACCTTGTAAACCACAATTAACTGAAATTAAATGTAAGGTACGAAAATGTTTAAATACGGAAAATTATTTAATTGTGGCTAAAAGTACTGTTAGACCAAGAATGGATCACTTATTTCACGAAAGTAGCACGTTCAGGTTTCCTACTAATGTTATTAGGAAATTTATCTATAAAAGAACAAACCAAACCAAACGCAGGCGATATTCAAAATAACAGAAAAACATATGCTGATGATACTGAATATTAAAAGCAATTTTATTAAATAAATAAACTATTGTATTCATATCATACAAAAATAAATGCAACATATCGCAAGAAAAAAAATAAAAATTACCTCATAAATAACACATGTATGGCCGGTCTCTCCAAGTATTGTTAAAAAATTTAACAACTATTAAACTCTAAACAGTTTGTTAATTAATATCATTTTATGATTTCAACACCAGTTGGCTTAATAGATTGTTAAGTGTTAGTTAATTTTAAATATAGGATTTTACGCAGTTAACTCATTTAACAGTTAGTTAAATAGGCCAGATGACACCACAGCTGAACAAACAGCTTAATATTTTGTGTCTCTCTGTAGGGAATGTTTTTCAATTTCGAAAAAATACAAAAATCGCTCTATGAATAATATAGGAAGACCTATATATAGCACAGAATTCTTCGTACCTTAATATAAAAATTATGCATTTACTACCATGTTCTTTGAAGATCTAAATAGATGATCACACTTACCTGAAGAGATATTTCATCTCCTCAAGTTAGGAATCTTCTCATATTAGATGCAGTTCCTCTATTGCTGTTTTAGATTAGATTAGATTAGATTAGATTAGATTAGATCTTTATTAGCCGAATAGAATTACAAGCATTCATGGCGTCGTCAGTACACAAGAAAAATGACATAACATACAATATAATACAAAATTAGACTTAATTCTAAATAAATTTAACAATTTAATATTATAGGACAAGCTTGATCTTCAGTCTCCACTGTTCTATCTAGTATCTTCTCTTTTTGCTTTTCCCTGTCTTTTCTTCAACTGTGAGTTACCTGAAACATAAATGGTCAAGGGCAGTATCAAGAAACGTTAAATTCTAAAATTTTAAATTTAGATATTCATTTCTGCAAATTGGCATATGTGTCAATAAAATGTTCTTTACCTCTTTTTTGAATTTTCTTATGTTAAGTTCTTTGATTTTCTGTGGAAGTTTATTATATAAATTGCTGCCTCTATGTGATATGCTGTTAAGACTTCTGGTAAGCCTGTGGTAATTCAGATGTTTGATAGATAAAGCAATTAACAGCTACTTCTGATTATATTATTTACTAATGAACTCTCTACTTCGAGAAAGGGAAAGATAGGATGTGGGGCAAAAATTGCTAGCTGTTACCCAAGTTGAATCAGATCTTATTTAGCACATACATATCTAGGTATCATCATAAGAAAGTTTTTGTGTATAATAATAATAATAATAATAATAATAATAATAATAATAATAATAATAATAATAATAATAATAAAAGCCGTAAATCCCCAGTGGGGCAAGGCCTCCTGCTTGGGCAGAGGTGGCTCGAGTCTTGACCATCAGAAGAGCCGACCTGATGGTCTATTTACATTCCTAGCTTTTTTTTGTCCACAATTTCATTACCACTGAATGTTGCTCACGCTCAAAGTTGGTTGACTGCGTCCCTCCACTGTGTTCTTTGGCGTCCTATTCTGGTCCACAGTCCTCCTAGCTGCAACTTGAACTCGTCCCCCCCATTCGGTTCTTGGTCATCCACGGTTTCTCCAAATCTCCAGCCAATTCTTGGATCCCACAATGTCGCCGTGTGTGCCCATCTGGTAGGTTGTATTCTTACCACGTGTCCTCCCCAGCGCCATTTCATCCTATTAGCAAGTGTGACCACGTCCTCTACGCCCCTTCGTCATCGTACTTCTTCGTTTCTGATTCTGTCCTTCAGGCTTATTCCGAGTATTTTCCTTTCCATTCTTCTTTGACAGCTTCCTAATTTTAATGTCTGTTTCTTTGTGAGTGACCAGGATTGCGCCCTATATAGAAGTACAGGTGCAACACAGCTGTTGAAGATCTGCCTCTTGTATAGATGCACAGAAATGTTCATCTATATTTCAATATTAACAGATCAAGAAGGAGGGTAAGGAAGACGTCCTGAGGAGGGGAAGTAAGAAAGGTTTGGGTAGTCCATCTACTTGTGAGGGGAAGAAAGGACAGAATAAGGGACTGCAGAACTACAGTCTACGAAGTTGGTGCTTAAGGGGGGTAAGTGATAAAAGAGTGGCAAAATACATATAAACGATTAAGTAAGTGTTCAAACAGCAATAGTAACTATCAAAATAATCAGAAGGAAAATGTATGAACGAATAAGTGAACTAGTGTCCAGAGAAAAAATAGATGATAAAGGGGAGGTGACAAGAGAAAATTTAAAGTTTTTGTTAATAGGAATTGGTAGTGAAATGTTACTAATATAGGAAGTGACTACTAAGTTTAGTGTTCAATCAGAGAAATTGAAATGATAGAAAGAGATGAAGTTTTTCAATGTAAGTTTAGAAATGAAGGTTGAGTTGAGCACTGAATTGAAAAATTGATCACTTAAAACATCATGTAATGTGCAGAAATTTACCATAGAAATCTTAGCCTACTACCATAGTTTAGTGTCGACTCGAAAGAAAAATAAACCTATCTTTCCCAAGTGTAGAGATTTGCTACCAGAAATTCAAGCAACACTATCAATATCTAGAGACCACTGAAAAATCACACACTATGAAAAATCCATGTAGACTATTAATTAGGTTAAAATAATATATCGATGGTGTTGAACAGTAACTTGTAGGCCTATGTGAAAATATTGAATTTTACAGGAGCGAAAAAAAAATTAATATGTGAATAACGAACAAATAGGCCTAGCTGATACAATAGAGTATTTAAACATCTTCTTCTAACTTTTTATCCATACCTGGGCATAATATGTGTTTGCAAAATATTTGGAAAGAATTTTTTTATAGGGATAAAGTGAAATCTCATAATTTTTTTACATATGAGGTTGCAGTTCAACACCATCGATATTAGGGCTGATGTCTTAATAACAATGAAGTTTAGTAAGAGGATATTAGAAAAACAGTGGCGACTCAGGAGAGTGTAAACACCTTAGTGTTCAGTATAGTGCCTAACGAAAAATTGATCGGGAGTGAGAGTGAACAAATAATCATGTTATTCAGTGACTAATGAAAAAATAGGGGATAAGAGTGATGATAGAAGTGAGGAGAGGTAGAAGTGATTTTAAATTGGAGATGAATGTGAATGATTATGATTAAGTAGTATTAGTAAAAGTTAATACCGATATACAAATTAGGGAAATTTTAGACGATAGGAAGTACTTCAACATAAGTAAACAATAAAAGTGGTGAGGTGATCACTAGAGAGAAGGGAAAGTTTTCAAGGTGTGAGGTTAGAGAGCAAATTGAGGATATGCATTATAGTAATAGGGGTAGTAAAGGTAAAATAAGATGACTGCACACATCGATGGAAGTGTGTATGTGTTATTGTAATTAGAAGGTGATGGGGAGCCCGAATACAGAGATGTGGTGGAGACCCATTACTAAATAAGAGCTGTAGAAATAAATATCATACCATATCATGTTGTTGTTGTTGTTGTCCTCTAATGGCCGCAATTTGGGATCATTTAACCCATTTTGCTTCTTGCTTCCGAATAAAGTTGACGAAGTTTCTATTTTGTTGTGCTTCCTTGTTCAGTGCAGTGCATGTGAATAGGTGTTCTCTTCCTATAGATGAACCTTACAAGTTGCATAAAAGGCATTCTTCAGTATTAAGGATTCCAACTTTGCAGAGATGTGCTGCAAGACAGTCATGATCGGTGTTTAATCTCAAGATTGGCAACAGTTTCTTGTCTTGGTTTTAAGCTATAAGTTTTCCAAAGTTCGTTGATATCTGCCCTTTTTTTTACATTGTGATTGTTGATAAATTTTATGGAGTATTTATGCTTCTGATTTGGTTTTAATTTTGATGCCTAATGTGTGTGTACTCAAAACTTTGTTTTGTCTATGCAGTTTTGTGCCTTTTTTTTGCTAATTCATCAGCAATTTCATTCCCACTTATGCCAACGTGTGATGGTGTCCATTGGAAGTGCATTTTCTTCTGTAAGTTTTCTAGCATTTTTATTAGTTTTCGGATTTCATTAATTTTATTTGTAAGAGGCAAATTGTTTAATGCTATAGCTTGTATTGTAGCTTTTGAGTCGACTAGTAAGACAGCATTGTGAAACATTTTTGGTCTACATATTAATTGCTCTAGGGCAAAAAGTATTGCTTCAATTTTTGCATCAAAATTTGATTTGTTTTCACCTATAGCTATATACTGTAATGTGAAAAAAGAGATGAGTGTACTCCAGCTCCGGCATTTGTTCCTCTATTTTCATACTGTATCATATCATATATCATATTTGAATATTAGGATAGCATGTTAATAATAATAATAATAATAATAATAATAATAATAATAATAATATTATGTCTATGCGGATGACGTGAATATGTTAGAAGAAAATACACAAACGATTAGGGAAAACACGGAAATTTTACTTGAAGCAAGTAAAGCGATTGGTTTGGAAGTAAATCCCGAAAAGACAAAGTATATGCTTATGTCTCGTGACCAAAATACTGTACGAAATGGAAATATAAAAATTGGAGATTTATCCTTCGAAGAGGTGGAAAAATTCAAATATCTTGGAGCAACAGTAACAAATATAAATGAACTTGGGAGGAAATTAAACGCAGAATAAATATGAGAAATGCGTGTTATTATTCGGTTGAGAAGCTCTTATCATCCAGTCTGCTGTCCAAAAATCTGAAAGTTAGAATTTATAAAACAGTTATATTACCGGTTGTTGTGCATGGTTGTGAAACTTGGACTCTCACTTTGAGAGAGGAACATAGGTTAAGGGTGTTTGAGAATAAGGTGCTTAGGAAAATATTTGGGGCTAAGCGGGATGAAGTTACAGGAGAATGGAGAAAGTTACACAACACAGAACTGCACGCATTGTATTCTTCACCTGACATAATTAGGAACATTAAATCCAGACGTTTGAGATGGGCAGGGCATGTAGCACGTATGGGTGAATCCAGAAATGCATATAGAGTGTTAGTTGGGAGACCGGAGGGAAAAAGACCTTTAGGGAGGCCGAGACGTAGATGGGAGGATAATATTAAAATGGATTTGAGGGAGGTGGGGTATGATGATAGAGACTGGATTAATCTTGCACAGGATAGGGACCTTTGGCGGGCTTATGTGAGTGCGGCAATGAACCTTCGGGTTCCTTAAAAGCCATTTGTAAGTAAGTAAATAATAATAATAATAATAATAATAATAATAATAATAATAATAATAATAATAACAGCAATAATAATAATAATAATAATAATAATAATAATAATAATAATAATATCCAAAAATGTTTCAATAATATATTATTTCCAAACAATTACACAATACATATATTAAAAATGCAGGTATACATGGAAATTATGCATACAATATTTATAAAAATTGCAAATTATAACAAAAAGTAAACGAAATACTGAAGTAAGTACAATTATTTCCCATCCATTTCAAATTCTGTTTAAGAGTTTTCATATGCTCCCTTAATGCTAACTCTGGAAACATCTCTTGTATAGGGTAAATGGTCCATTATTTGATTACCTCTGATCACAGTGACGTTCCTGTTGTGTTTACAACCGCTGTATCGGTACTGATACTGCCAGAAACAAACATATGCAGAAGGATTAGCACATCTCGACATGTGACTTCCTTGCAGCAGCTTTAGCTTACCAGAACTATTAATCCCAATGAGTGTGTCTTGTTTATGTCGCCTGTATCTTGACTCTCACTTTGAGAGGGGAACAGAGGTTAAGGGTGTTTGAGAATAAGGTGCTTAGGAAAATATTTGGGGCAAAGAGGAATGAAGTTACAGGAGAATAGAGAGTTACACAACGTAGAACTTCACACATTGTATTCTTCACCTGACATAATTAGGAACATTAAATCCAGACGTTTGAGATGGGCAGGGCATCAAGAGGATACTCCTCTTGCAGGGCATGTAGCACGTATGGGCGAATCCAGAAATGCATATAGTGTTAGTTGGGAGACCGGAGGGAAAAAGACCTTTAGGGAGGCCGAGACGTAGATGGGAGGATAATATTAAAATGGATTTGAGGGAGGTGGGGTATGATGATAGAGACTGGATTAATCTTGCACAGGATAGGGACCGCTGGCGGGCTTATGTGAGGGCGGCAATGAACCTTCGGGTTCCTTAAAAGCCATTTGTAAGTAAGTAAATAAATAAATAAATAAATAATAATAATAATAATAATAATAATAATAATAATAATAATAACAGCAATAATAATAATAATAATAATAATAATAATAATAATGATAATAATAATAATAATAATAATAATAATAATAATAATAATAATAATATCCAAAAATGTTTCAATAATATATTATTTCCAAACAATTACACAATACATATATTAAAAATGCAGGTATACATGGAAATTATGCATACAATATTGTCTATTAATATAGAAATAATTTTTATATCAACGTAAAAAAGTAATTTCTTATATTGCATTTTTTGCATTTTTTTAACTAATAGGTCACTTTTATATTTTCTTCGGCATTTTTTGGTCATTTTTAATACTTTGAAGAACTTTTAGATCATTTGGAGTACCGATAGGTCTGTTAAATCATTTTCTAACCAGATAGATCAATAGTAATTACATACTGAATAAGTGAATAACAGTGCAGTTTGAGTTTTATAATTTGGAACCGACTCTAAAGTCCATCCCTCATTCTACTGAAGGCTTCACTTCATACAACGGAAGTAATATAAATGCTTGACAGCAGCTTAGTTTAAGTAAAGACTTTGATCGCTACTGTTATTTTGTCAGTACAAGGGTGTCTTTAGAATTTATGTTTGGAAGGGGGAAACTTTCACAATGTCCTGGACAGGAAGTTGTGCCCTCAACATGGTTCGGAAGGGATGTTACTGTAGTAGACAGTATTTTTAACACAAATATTGCAAGAATACATGCTGCACTCACAATTTGTTTTGTCATTCACACTTCTTCATCTGGAAGATTTGGTAACAAAAGTGAAGTGCGGAAGGAGGAGACGGAAAATGAAGGCACTGATATGGGCCACCCCTGATTCAAACACATTGCAAATCCTCATTAAAATCTATAGTTTCCCTTAAAACTTTCATTTTTTTTACATGTTCTCTTCCTTTATCTTAGCCAAATTCCAGGAAGTTTCCTCCTTTCTCCGAGATTTGCAGGGCAGTCATTGAAACAAGGTGACTAATTTTTAAGAAATTGTGGTGCGAGTAAGGTGAATAATATTTAAAGGTCATTTTATTTTAATTTAACGCCATTTTTCCATTAGTTTAAGGGCATTTTAATGATAATTTTAAGTAGATTTTTAGGTCACCAACATCCGCCCCTACCCTGATAAGTCTCTGAAAAAATTCTCTTTCTCATAGTACAAAAAAATCCATGTCTACAAACCAAACAATAGCTTCCTATTCAACAAGCAGAGGCTGATATGAGTTCAGTCATAGAAGGGCTCATTTAAGAAAAACAAACTTTGGAATTTTGGAAAGACTTATCATGAATATTGAAAATATATCATGTTCACCATATTTACTTCAATTCACTCCAGTCATATCTATTGAGTGTGTTATGTACACTTGCTTTCTCTTTGAAACCATGAACCCTTGAACTGACCCTTCACATCAGTCACTTCATAACTGCATATCTAAGGCAGCATGATTAGCAATACAGAATAATCGCTGATTCGAATCCTTATAAGGGAAGACATTTTCTCATGAAAACAATTTTTTAAGACAGTTATAAACAATGAAATAATTGAACAAGTATCTAGTTTTGATGATCTAGATTTTGTCATACTGTGCTAGAGAAGATATAAATATATATTTTTTTAATCCAATGCCACCAGGTTGTCTTTCGACATTTATGGTCTTCTCTCCTGGCCGTGACTTAGTTGTAACCCACTTCTGAGGTTGGGGCACCTGGAAGGCAGAGTTACATTACCCCGATGATATGATATGATGATGATATTGTGGTGCCAGGAGAGGTCTTAAATCTAAACTTAACCTAAATTCCAGACAATGGACGAAGACAGGAATAATCCCCTTTAAGGAAAAATTCCTCTGTTCTAACCGGGAATCGAACCCGGGACCTCATGAACTATAGCCAGAAGCTCTGACCACTAGACCATGAGGCTGGTCAAAATATAAATATAAAATTGAACAAATTTATACAAATTAATGGGTAATAAGGACATTAAAAGACACGACACTAAAAACAACGCAAATGAAATTTTATAGTCATGGTAGTGCCAATGGCAACCCATGGATGTGAAAATTGAGCTTTGAATAGAGCTGATAAAAGGAAAATAGAATCTGCTGAAATGAGGTTCTTGAGATCAGAAGTTGGATTTATTCTCTTAGATCAAAAGAAGAGCATAGACATCCACAAAGAATTAAATATATACCATTTAAACACAAAATTTGCGGAACAAAAAATCAATTGCTATGCACATATGTACAGAGAATTCCTACGTAGGCCGAACCCAAGTAGTAATTTTAAAGTCATGTTGAGGTTAAAGTTCAGATAAGTTGAATAATGTATGATAAGAAAAATTATATTACAATTTCAGTCAACAACTTATCAGGTTGGTACAAAAACAAATTTTGTTACAGTGTTCACATTATAATTCTTGGTAATATCCACGAATATTTTCGATTTTACAAGAAATCATCATCAGGTGGAAGCAATATATTAGACAAGTAGGACACAAGTGAAACACAAAATATAAAATGCATACATAATGAATAAAACAGCGCAGGAAACATTATCATATGTCAAAACATTAAAAACAATTCATAAAAATTCAATGATGACATCTAATCAAGAAATAATGCATATGCATGCATATCCTTTGGATAGTTAATAATTACTAGAATGTAAACGTAAAATATGTGTATGCTAAGAGTTAAAATTTAATGTCATATTTTTATGGCAGTTGAAAACTGAAGTTCTATGGAATATTTTGTCACTCGAGTCGATGAGGTGATTAAGACATGATGTTGAAGATGGAGCAGGGTTAGATGCTGAAGTCAACTCATTGACATGTTACATGGCTTGTCATTGTAACGGTATGTTTGGATGGTTCATTTTATAATCCAGCAGAATATCAATTTTGGTATCATTCCTGAATATCTGTGTTTATAAACCGACTTTCGGTATAGCAGTCTATTTCAACATCACTGGACAGATCTGATTAGAAGAGGAGAATTGAGGAGGTCAAGGCCCGATTTGGGCTCTAGTACCATAGTAGAAGAAGAAGAAGTCTGACTATTTCTGTGCGCATGCATCGATCACTGTATGTCCCCACCTGGATCGTGGAGGTGGAGCAGTGGTGGACTTGAGTACGATTGGAACGGGAGTGCGGTTGGAGACCGGGCCTGATACGGGTGGTTTATGAGGAGAGGTCCAACTAATGTGGCCAGATGGACTGTGTTCGGGTTGATGTTGGTATGTAATAAAGTTACACCGGAAGTCTGGGGGTTAAAACTGTTGGTATGGGTTATGTTGAATTGAGAGAGTTTTAATGAATAATGTGCTAAAGGTCTTGTTGTATGAGATAAAGGAAATTTTAAAGACTTGATTTTAAATTGATTAGTAATTGTTCAAATCCAAGATATTATTGTTTCATTGGTTTGAATGTTGTTGTTAATTCTGTTTAGGAGGAAAGAAAAATAAAAGGGAGACACAATAATTTTTGGCATTTTTTCTGACCTTATTAAAGACTCTGATGAAAAACACTGATATAGTGAGAAAACGCTTCATTGGCAGCAGAATTAACAACAACGTACGTAATATATACATGCATATGCATTACTTCTGAATACATGTCATCATTGAATTTTTATAAGTTGTTTTTAATGTTTTGACATATGATAATGTTTCCTATACTGTTTTATTCATTATGTATGCATTTTATATTTTATATTTTGTGTTTCACTTGTGTTGAACTTGTCTAATGTATTGCTTCCACCTGACGATTATTTCTTGTAAAATCTAAAATATTCGTGGATATTACCAAGAATTATAATGTGATCATTATAGTAAAACTTGTTGTTGTACCAATCTGATAAGTCGTTGACAGAAATTGTAATATAATTTTTCTTACCAAGTTGTAATGTTCCATCACTTAATGACCGTAGTGTGGAGTGCCCGTCCTGAAGAAACTAAGCAGTACCGGTAAGGGGTGGAGTGGAACTGGTCTACATAGGAAGCGTGCATATACTTGTCTGTACATCAGCATACGACGGCTTGTCACCTGCTAACAGATTTTGTTAGGTAGAGGCTGGAGTGTTATTGGTCTGCATAGAAACTTTCTGTATAATAAGAATAAACGAAGAATGCTTACCTAAAATATTATTAAACTATAGACCTATAAGATACAGAAGTGTGGCAAGATACTTTCACATGAGGACGTAACAGGCCAGGTCATTGGGCCTAATCCTTGAGGAAGAAGAAGAAGAAGAAGAAGAAGAAGAAGAAGAAGCAGCAGATTTCATAAATCAACTATAACAGCTGGGGGTGGGGGGGAATTTATAATGATATTCACACCTTATTTTGTACTGGTAGCATAATCGTTCACCTCTGCTGAAACACGTGGACTGAGACCAGCAGTGAACTGCTCGACGACCTGTCTTGTATCTCACATAAAACTTCACTATATGAAAAAAGTTTTACATATACTGGCTTTAAATTACACAAAAAATTACCCCAGCACATTAAGGAAATATCTACAATAGGAAAATTTAAAAAAGTAGTTAATCGAAATTTACAAGAAAAATGTTATTATTCATTAAAGAGTATTTCAATGAAGACTAAATTCCGAGCCGATGATTCTGGATGTTGTGCGACATCACTTGGAGTATGAAGAATTCCGTTGCTAGACTCTACAGTGACTGCAGGACGCAATAAAGGAACTATGAATTATTTTCTGTCACTTTGTAAAATGTCAATACATGTATAGTTTACTGTAAATAGTTATTATTCTCAGCAATCCTGTTATACAATGTAATCTTTAATTTTAGTTATTGTATATACTTAGTATTCATATAGTGTTACTAATTTCTAATTGTAAGACATTATGTAGTTTTAAGATTTTGACGTCAGAAACTTATACACAAGTCTATTGACAACTAATAAATATGAATTTTTTTTTTTTATCCAATGCCACCAGGTTGTCTTTTCGACATTTCTGGTCTTCTCTCCTGGCTGTGGCTTAATTGTAACCCACTTCTGAGGTTGGAGCGCCTGGAAGGCGGAGTTACATTACCCCGATGATGTGAAAGGATGATTATGATAATGTAGTGCCAGGAGAGGTCTTAAATCTAAACTTAACCTAAATGCCAGACCATGGACGAACACAGGAATAATCCCCTTTAAGGAAAAATTCCTGTGTTCTAACCGGGAATCGAACCCGGGACCTCATGAACTTTAGCCAGAAGCTCTGACCACTAGACCATGAAATATGATATTGGCCCTCCATGTACTGTCACGCCACGAATTTATTTCTTTTGAGGTTAAGCAGTTGGGAAGACCCATTGACTCAGATGTGAAGTGCTCAGCACTGTAAAACTAAATCACTACTTTAAATATGCTTCTAATAACTTAAGATTATTTTTCCAAAACAAAGAGAGAAATTATGGTACAATAAAATTTTATTAATTACGAACAAAAGACATTAACAGCATGCAAACAATCTTTAACACTGAGATCAAAATTTAATTAATGTTATTTGATTTTTATATTTAAATATCTTTCTTCTTCTTCACAACATTTTTCTAAAAACAGTCAACAAGTTAACATTTGAAACCTTCATGTACAGTATTCTTCAAAGATGCTTGGACTCGAAACCATTAAGTTACACAGAGTTGAGTATTTCCTTCATTTTTTCAAAGCTTGCGAGCACGTCCTTCTGCAAAACAAGGATAGTTTTAAGTTTGTGTGTTGATATTAAACAATAAAGACATAAGAAGAATAGCACCAATACGCAATGCTCTCAGTATGTGGAGTCTATACTTCTGAATATACAGAGTGAACCATAAGTAATGCCATTAATTTCAGGGGGTTATTCTTTGAGATATTTCAAATTAAAAAGCTTAATGCAATTTTGCTCGTTTTTGTTTCCTTTTCGAGACTGAAATTGTTTTACCTGAAACATTTCATAGCATTGATGAAATTCCAAATATGCTCAGTCAATTTAAGAGAGCAGTGTATTATGATAGTATATGATTGAAATGATTTAAGTTTTGCCCATTAAATGTGCAGAAATTTGATCCAAACAAATGCAACTTTTTGTTCTGCAAAGGAATTTTCTAATGTTACATTTGTTAGGATCAAATTTTTGCACATTTAAAGAACAAAACTAAATTTTTTTCAATCATCTATTATTATAATACACTGCTCTCTTAAATTGCCTGAGCATATTGTGAATTTAATCAATAGCTTTCCTAAAACACGCTATGAAATATTTCGTATAAAACAATTTTTATTTCGGAAAGTAAGTAAAAACGAGCAAAACTGTATTAAACTTTTTTGTTTGAAATATCTCAAAGAATAACCCCTAAAATTAATGACATTACTTACGATTCACCCTGTATTAAACTTTGTTTGAAATATCTCAAAGAATAACCCCCTAAAATTAATGACATTACTTAAGGTTCACCCTGTATTAAACTTTTTTGTTTGAAATATCTAAAAGAATAACCCCTAAAATTATTGACATTACTTACGGTTCACCCTGCATTAAACTTTGTTTGAAATACCTCAAAGAATAACCCCCTAAAATTAATGACATTACTTACGATCCACTCTGTATTAAACTTTTTTGTTTGAAATATCTCAAAGAATAACCCCCTAAAATTATTGACATTACTTACCCTTCACCCTGTATCAAACTTTGTTTGAAATATCTCAAAGAATAACCCCCTAAAATTAATACATTACTTACGGTTCACTCTGTATTAAACTTTTTTGTTTGAAATATCTCAAAGAATAACCCCCTAAATTATTGACATTACTTACCCTTCACCCTGTATTAAACTTTGTTTGAAATATCTAAAAAAATAACCCCCTAAAATTAATGACATTACTTACGGTTCACTCTATATTAAACTTTTTTGTTTGAAATATGTCAAAGAATAACCCCCTAAAATTAATGGCATTACTTACGACTCACTCTGTATTAAACTTTTTTGTTTGAAATATCTCAAAGAATAACCCCTAAAATTAATGACATTACTTACGGCTCACTCTGTATTAAACTTTTTTGTTTGAAATATCTCAAAGAATAACCCCCTAAAATTAATGACATTACTTACGGTTCACCCTGCATTAAACTTTTTTGTTTGAAATATCTCAAAGAATAACCCCTAAAATTAATTACATTACTTACAGTTCACTCTGTATATCACGTCTTCTCTGAAAGCCATAAAATGGAATATTATTAAATAAATTGCTGGCCTTTTTGAGACATCTACCCTAACCTACAGTAGAATCGTAAAATAACAATTTCCTTAGTTTCTACCTCGTTACATTTGCAAATGTTTCCAGAAGTATGTTCCTGCCAAGTGATGTGAAAAAATTATTTTGACATGAACACTGTATTTACATTCACCTGAGACTAGCTGGACACAGAATGTCCAGCACTTTCATGATACTAGAGGGCATGTGTCCTAAACTCCTCCTACTTTATTTTTACTGGTTATTTAACGAAGCTGTATCAACTGCACAGTTATCTAGAGGTGTTCTTCTTCTATGATGCGACACAATGTCAGGCCTGGCCTCCTTTATGAAGCCTCTTCATTCTTATCTACCTTGCGCTATTCTTTTGCATTTCCTCATGCCAAGAATCTTCTTTGTGTCCTCCTCGACTCCATCAATCAATTGGTTTGCCTTCATAACTCTTGCCACCAATTGTGCTGTAGCACTTTCTTTGGAATACATTAACTTTTCATTTGTTGGATATGTGTGGATAGGGTTGTCATACCTGTACGTTCGTTCGTATTTTGTATAAACAGATTGTGTTTTAAGATCCATATCCGAGTCTGTATTGTACAAGTAAAAAAGTAATGAAATGTCCATATTTTCTGGCTCGGGCTTGGAAAGGAGAGGAGAGTAATAAATATCAGTTGCTACATTCTTCAAGATATTGGCACCTGCTACATAGTCATCAATGGTAATGGCTACTGTGCACTTAGGTTTTAAAGGTACAAAAGGGACCAAACCAGTGCAATCACTGACTACAATGCTCATTTCCAGGAGAAAATATAAATTCATTCCCCAGATAGCTAAACATAAACTTAATATTGATCACTGAAGGTGAAATGAAAGAAAAGTTTTCGAAGAAAATATTCTGAACTTTTATAACCAGTGCATTTCATATCTCGAACTATGGGAGGGAAGTTTTGAGGATGCTGAGCAATTAATACGAATATAGTTGCTCTTAATAGACAGACAAAAAAGACTGTAATATTGGACCCAACTGTACAGTTCAAAAAGGATGTATCTAAAGTCTTAGCGGTTGATCAAGGAAAAAAGTAATTTACCGCCCATGTGTTCTTCACTTGAGTGAGAGATATAATGCAATTGATTACACATACAGTAAGAGGTGATGCACGCAGATCAGCTTATACATGTAGGTACTACTGATATTTTAAAACAATATGATATGACATCCCACGATGCTAAAATATTTGTTTAAATATCTTAAAGAAACCCATAGGCATTTTACATATTCATATAATGTTTAATTTTTAAACTTTCTAAATTGCATATTCTACTACGATTACTACCTATTGTATTGAAATATTTCTTATTTCTCTCTATTCCATATACGTATTTTTCTGAAATTGTTTTCCGGACCTATATGGTCATCTGTTATGGCAGGCGGATGTATTAATAAAATAACTGGAGAAATGTTGAGAAATCAGTTAAGTTTATAAATTCACTCATTTCTAATCCTAATGTTGTCATCAATATTGACAAACTTCTTGAGGTCGCACTCGTGAATTTTGTACTTAAAAATGTTTTAAATGTGGAGAAAGTCAAAGGAAAAGAAAGACACTCGACCACAGAACTGAAAGGTGTAAATCTGTGTTTTGAAGTTTTCGAAAGTTAAATGAAATGTAACAATTTTAAGAAAGTTGCAGAATTTTTGTATTGTTTCTTTTCTTTTTGATAACTGTTTGGACAGTTGAAACAAACAGATTCCAAGCAAATAAGGTAAAAGCACTGCTTCAGATTAAAGTCACTTAAGGGTTTTCATGCATGGATTTTTATGACTTCATCAAAGAAAACACTTTTCTTCTGAAGAAGTACGTTCTTCACAGAAGCATGAATGAGAATAATTTTATTGACGAATGACGTAACTGATACCACCAAGTATCAGTATTTAATTCAGACTAGCCTATTTGTAACTATCAGGATAGTTATGTTATGAGAATAGAATTATAGTGCATTTAGTTTCGTGTTATTTTTTTGTGTATTGTCACAGTGTAGTAGATAATTTTCTTCAATGGAAATAATATCAGATCATATACAAAATATATCATATTAATTTTATGTAACATACAAGTATTTCAAGGACTGGATATTTGTCCTTGAAATACTTGTACCTTTCCTTAAGATTACATAAAATTAATATTTTCTGCTTATGAACTTTTTGACCACCCTTTTTCACACTAACAAAATTCTTTTCTTCAGCCATTATCCTACTCACTTCGTCTGATCTGTAGAACTCCAGCACCTTCGTCACTGTAGAGAGTTCCAAAACTTTATTAGCCAGCCTTTATATCGTTAAACACTTGACTATATAGTACAGTATAAACATACAGCGTTGTGAAGGGCTCCCCCTCTTAGCTGAGCTGGCAATAATACAATAAATTTAGATAAGATATTTACTGTTCCTCAAGGTATTAATCATTTGATGAATGAAGCATTTGTAGTGTAGTGGGACATATCAGTTATTATATGCAAAGTGGGATTTCGTAAAACTTTCCGCACGCAGCCTTCTAGCACACGTGTAAGTTACGTGTAGGCCTATGGCCACAAACAGTTCATTAGCTGGGATTGCAAGTACGTGCATGCCTCCGGAAAATAAATTGTTGCAAATGTAAGTATGCAGATCCCACATTTTTAAATGCAGTAGTTTACAGATAATACATCAGGAAACAAGTCTATATATATATATATTTTTCAGATTTTTAACTTGCCTATTTAATGTAGTAATTTTGCTTTAATAAAGAAATGATTAAAAAGTTACACCAAATTTTAAATTTATTTGTGATAGGTCTAAAGTAATAAAAAGTATTGTATTTAGTCTTTCAAATGCGCCAAACCCCAAATCTCAATTATATGTAAACACAGAGTTCCAAGTGAGCTTATGTAACAGTGCGCGCATAATTTGCGTAAATTCAAATAGTCATAACTACACAAATAATTAATAATTGTGGAAATAAAACAATACGTGTCTCCTTATTTGATGTCTGGAATTCATGAAAAAAAAAGTTCGACTATTTACTAGGTCGTGTTTTGTTGCTGTGCGATTTGATTTGGAATGATTTAGACACAGAGAATCCAGTGATGAAAGTAATAAGTATTATTTTCCGTTTAGAAATGGACTGTTATGGTTTATTTAACAACGCTCGCAACTGCAGAGGTTATATCAGCGTCGCCAGATGTGCCGGAATTTTGTCCCGCAGGAGTTCTTTTACATGCCAGTAAATCTACTGACATGAGCCTGTCGCATTTAAGAACATTTAAATGTCATCGACCTGGCCCAGGATCGAACCCACAACCTTGGGCATAGAAGGCCAGCGCTATACCAACTCGCCAACCAGGTCGACTTCCGTTTAGATGTTTAATAATAATAATAATAATAATAATAATAATAATAATAATAATAATAATAATAATAATAATAATAATAGAAATGCATATAGAGTGTTAGTTGGGAGACCGGAGGGAAAAAGACTTTTAGGGAGGCCGAGACGTAGATGGGAGGATAATATTAAAATGGATTTGAGGGAGGTGGGGTATGATGATAGAGACTGGCTTAATCTTGCACAGGATAGGGACCGATGGCGGGCTTATGTGAGGGCGGCAATGAACCTTCGGGTTCCTTAAAAGCCATTTGTAAGTAAGTAAGTAATAATAATAATAATATCATCATTATCGGTAGTTTCATGTTATTATAGATTCATATCTTCGTAACTTTTATATATTTTTATAGATGAATTTAAATACTATTATAGTGACTATAATAGTATTTAAATTCATTAATATGTCACATCAACGGACGTGTATACGTCACCAAACATCGTAAGATGAAGATTATATTTTTATAGTGTCCACTAAGTATAAAGCAAAATTTAAAATCATATAGGGCTCACAGAAACCCAGCAACATACTTTAAGAAACACTGCTCTATGATAATAAAATTCAGCAGTTGTCCAGACTGAATGAAGAGTGACCTAGTGTGCACATACATTTTCCGAAATCGAAATCAGAGACAATAGTGATGGTGTTCATCAGAGTCTCCAGTATTATAACAGTAAAGATCCCTGGAATGGCATACGATAATGTTTTCAGAACATGTAATATGCTACCATTCTGCATGCTGCAGCTACCATGATGGTCCGAGCAGACTTAAGAGGCGTGACTATAAGCATTAGGGAGTTCTCGTGAGACACAGGCAGTATAGAGCATTCCTATGCAGACAGTCCCATTCCACCTTCTGTCTAATAAAATTTTGGGGGGGGGGGGCAATGAGTGCTCATGTGCCAGAGGACAGACAGGTCTGTTCACACTGAAAAGTTTTAATGAAAACAAGTGCGACAGAAACACAGGTTCAGATGTTACTGAGGACTGATATTGTCGGTGTTGTAGACCAGAGGTCAGCAAAATGGTTATCATGTTAACAGAGGGGATATGACGTCATCAAGAGCATAGGCTGGAACAGACACTACACCCACCCCTCCCCTGTACCTGCATACAGTCATTTGTAAACAAAGCTGCGAACATAAGTGGTGTGATGAAAGATCGGTGGAGCGGAGAAAAATTCTCTCTGGCACCGGGATTTGAACCCGGGTTTTCAGCTCTACGTGCTGACGCTCTATCCGCTAAGCCACATCGGATTCCAATTCTGATGCCGGATTGAATCCTCTCAGTTTAAGCTCCACCTCTTGGTTTCCATTTAGTGGCCAACCCTCATGCACTGTGTCACAGATGTGTGACAGTGGCACAATGTCCAACACACTAATGTGCAGAGGTGCACTCATTACGAGTGACTAAGTGGCTGGGATCCGACGGAATGAGCGCCGTCTTAAATCACTAAGTGATTATATACGCATATCATATTATAGCGATGTACCGAATTACATATGATATTTTCATGCAGGAATTCTGCATTATCACATGAAGGATCGGTGGAGCACAGAAAAATTCTCTCCTGCACCGGGATTCGTACCCGGATTTTCAACTTTACGTACCACATAGTCACTCGTAATGAGTGCACCTCTGCACATTAGTGAGTTGGACATTGTGCCACTGTCACACATCTGTGACACAGTGCATGAGGGTTGTTCACTAAAGGGAAAATAAGGGATGGAACTTAAAAATGAAAGGATTCAATCCGGCATCAGAATTGGAATCCGGTGTGGCTTAGTGGATAGAGTGTCAGCACATAGAGCTGAAAACCCGGGTTCGAATCCCGGTGCCAGAGAGAATTTTTCTCCACTCCACCGATCCTTCATCATATGATAACACAGAATCCTTCATGAAAATATCATATGTACTTCGGTACATCAATATAATATAAGTGGTGTGGCTCTACCGTTCGCATGGTGCTATGTCTCTACCAAGGTGCTCAGGAAAGCATACTTTTCAGTCCCACAAAGAATAAGGGAAACAATATGTTTGTTGCTCAGAGGTGAAAATGTGAGATGCTTACTATGTTCAAAAATGCTCACAGAAATTTACAAAGCAAACATTAAAAGACATTATGACTCTAAACTGGAGAATTTGCTATGGTAGCTTTGAACAGTGCCGTTACAGTTACGACCAAATTTAACTAAATGCACAATGTCGCCAACATAAGAACATGACATTGGTCCTTGGGGTCGTTAGAAGGAGAATTTTTTTTCTATCTCCTTCGTTCTGAAATTACTGAGAGATAGTACCACTGTTAGCGACAAGATGCATTTGCGTAAATATTGCGAGTAGATTACATGTCTTAGATGAGGAGCTCGTGACAGGAACAGTTTTGCTGTGGTGCATGAGCAGACCTCTCATGCAGTGGCAACGTGATCCTTACTTGAATTTATTTTCGTGTGTACATTCCAGATCAAATCAAGAAGATCCTTTCTTGCTCCGGTTACACATCTTGCATATACGAAGGTTAGGTTGGTTAGTTTAGATTTTTATTAACCAAGTCCGTGCATACATAGACAGCCAAGATGATCCTATCGGTCATAGCCCTTATGATAGTTTTTGTTTCGTAATATTCATAAACAATAATATGATGGAAGTGGTGGATAATTTCATGGTCTCTAAAACTTTTCTTCATAAAAGACGAGGTATTTTCTATAGATCACAAATAAAACTGCAACGCGGTCATAATTACGTACTTAACTCTTTGGCGAACATTAACCGGAAATTTACTTTCCTTCATTTTAATGATATTCCCTAAAACACACATTTACCCCCCCTTTATTACGGTGTGATAAACTACTTTATGATATTACTACATCTTCATTTTTTTTTTTTGGTGCATTCAAAACACCGCCGTTGTACTGAATAAACCACGCACTTGACTAATGGAGTGAATTATTTAAGAATACAGTCGCGAATTTTACTATCACCATTTCGATTCTCTTTTGTTTGACACAACTCGGTATGGCCCGGTGACTAGTGGCCAGCGAGCAACGTCGACTGCCAACGTTGGTGTACCGTGCGTATTATCCAGTTGTTCCCATTATGAAAACTGTCACAAAGGCCACCATAAAGATCTACAATTTTAATGGAATTGATCAATGGAAACAATTATTTTTTCATACTCCTTACATAACAAACTGGAAAAATGTTGAATAAAAAGATATGAAATTAAAAAAAAAAAAAAAACAAATTGTGAACGTGTATCAATAGTAATTGAACAAATACAACTTTATATACATAGTACTGTAACTCTAATCATAATATCTCGTAACATTTTCTTCTAAAAAAATAACTTTCATCAGCGTTACTGTACATACCTGTGTACTGCATAAGGCCTTTTCCACTTTTCCATACTGTGTGGCTTCAACATACTTCTGCAGCAGCATTTTACCATCGAAGTAGAACCACGGCATTGCCTAAAATTATATAAATTTAGCTATATTATTCTTGCACATTTTGTACACAGGGTGCATTATTGACTGAACACCTATAGCTTCATCTTTCCACAACCATAACAGGAGTTCCAATCCTGGAGGGTCCAAGTGGAATTTATGGTGAACAAGAACAGTGTTTGTTTGTACATTCTCGCGGGTATACTTCCATTTGCCTCACTGGCATTCCACCATGGTTCCATTAATCATCATTACCATCATCTGGTGCTATTGAGATTGCATCCCATTGTACACAAAGCACAATGCTACAGTAGCAAAAGGATCTACAGTTATAATATGCCATACCTAGAGGGAATGCTTACGGGAATGATTAAGTGACATTACCACCAATGAGAGAAACATTTTGTACACAGAATGTCTTCGAAGAAAAATGCTCTGTCTTTCCAACCTCATCAACAGGCAGCAGAAGGAGAATGGATGAAGACAATATTATTCTCTTAATAGTGATAATGCTATCAAAAAAACACAAAAAAACATACACATGCACACAAAAAACAGAGAGAGAGAGAGAGAGAGTGAGAGAGAGGGGGAGAGTGTAATGAATTCCACAAAAATGAAATATTTTAATTACTGTATAGCATTTTATTTTCTTGTTCACAATTTCATTCATTTCTATCATTTAAGGTTAGGGGAGAGACACTTCGAATTTAATGAACCTCGGATATAGTGAACGAAATATGCAAGTCCACAGAGGTTCACTATATCCGGAGTTGACTGTATATTTATTATTTACTGAACTGGCCATATTCACTCTCCCAGGGACTGGAAAATAGGGAAATTGAAGAAAAACATTGGCATGGATTAATATCAACCAGCCCAACTAAACAGAGGTTATGCGAAGATCGGAATTCGAACTGGGACAAAATATACGTGACAGGTGATGGACAGTGTTTTCAATCAGTAATTGTGGTGTAAAGTAACTATCACAATAAGATCGTTGACTAGGTATGTGTAAACGACGGAGAATTGGCTGAATTGCAGATCGCGCCGGAGGAAGCGAGACAGAACCAGGAAATGCTGAGATCAAGAATACAGAAGAAGAAAACATATGTGAAGAAACCAGATAAGAGCAGCTTAAGTACCACAAATGCAACGAAGTTTAGTGACACGAGTAAAAATTCAAGTGATTCTGGAAGTGATTTAACTAGATTAGCAGGAAGGAAAGTCAGTCAGTGCCGAGAGGAGAAGTGAAATTGTTTCAGTGAGTGCATGGGCTGAAATGGTTAGAAATGAAGAGAAGAAAAAGAAAGACGAGTTTATAACAGAAAGGGTGAAGTGGATGTTTCTGGTCCAGAGACGGCTAAGGACATAGTAAGTAAAATAAAATATGAATTAGAGGAGTGTAATAGGAAGTTAAGTAAGACGATAGAGGTAATGAAAATAGGTGAGGAGTATGGTGGAGGAGGCTAGCTAGGATAGCAAAGTCTAATATGTAGAAAATTAGTGAGATCTGAAAATGAAATGTACACAAGAAACAGACATAATAACGAACATATTGGACAATGGTGTAGTATGTTTTAGTAACAAATATTATTAGAAACAGTGTGTCTTCGATATAAGTGAACTGAATATCTAGAACGGTGTTGTAAAAGTGTCCATTTTGAATTATCTAAATTTGTTGTCCCGTGCCGTGGCATTGTGGTCTAAGGCATCCCGCCTAGGACTCGCGTTACGGAATGCGCGCTGGTTCGAGTCCTCATGTGGGAAGAAATTTTCTCATGAAATTTCGGCCAGTGTATGGGACTGGTGCCCACCCAGCATTGTGATTTACTTGGGGAGCTACGATAGGTAGCGAAATCTGGTTGCGAATACCAGCTATAACGGCTGGGGTGATCATCGTGCTAACCACACGATACCTCCATTCTGGTTGGATGATCGTTCACCTCTGCTTCGGCATGTGGGCGTGAAGCCAGCAGCCGGCTGGTCGGTCTAGGCCCTTCACGGGCTGTAGCGCCACAGATTATTATTAAATTAAGTTGTTAGGTTTTAAAGGTGGGAATACTGATCAATTTAAATGGGGTCGAAAGTTAAATTATAAGAGCGTCTACAAAAGGTAGGCCTATATCAGTAATGAATGTATTTGTGGCACCGGATACAAAATTGTGATGTCCACGTTACATGGATGTAAATGTTAATATAAATATAGGTATATCAAATCACCTTTCCAGGGGTTCTATTCACCGCAAGAAGGCAGGAACTGGACAATGCAACCACTTAATCTAAATCACTCTATTCTTTCATGTTCTTAAGTTACGTGTACGGACTAATTAGTGGATACTAACGAAGGAACAAGCTTTCCAGAAATTTAAAAAGCTGCATTTAGTAACTTTTCATTTTAGTGCAATTGACAATTTATCATTTTGTAGTCCGATTTGCCCGACTCTATTAGTTATGAGAGCCTTACTTTCACAGATCTTAATTTTCTCTTTTTTATTTTGTTTAAGTTTAGATCTTATGAAGTGTCGAATATTTTCTGACTCAGTGCAGTCTTAATCAGTAAATGATTCACTATCCATAATATGCATTTTAAAGGGTCATTAATATAATTCATTATTTACTTGATAATAAAACAATATAAAGATAATTAAGTGTATAGAGTTCTCAGATTAGACGAGTTTCGCAGATCAAACTTTTTGGTTATCAATAGTCAACTTTTGTAGATAAAACCAAATTATCCTATGGTTTCCACAGAAACAGTTCATCATACTAATTCAATCTCCACTAAATGTGATAGAGAATGTTCTAATGTAGACCATTCCAACACAGCGTTTGAGGGCTAGGGTGCCTGAATGCTGCCCTGTGTCTGCCCTGGGTGGAACTCCACTCCTCTCTGTCGCTACAGCTGTGGCGGTGTACGAATGCATACGATCATCAACTCTACTCGTCTGTTCGATGACATTCTGCAGACATTGCTGGGTTATGCGTTCCATCAGTCAGCCATTCATCCATATGGTGTACTATCGTTTGTGCGTAACTGTTTTGAATAAAAATGAAGAGAAGTGCGTCGACAGTCGGTTCAGGATTTAACCACTCTTGGAAGGGTTTGTATCTTGTCTAATCTGACGACACTGTTCAATGTTTAATATGTCATATCATTGTACAGACAAAAACGTACAACATTAAGCGTCACTTTGAAGTTAAACATTCTGATACCCACGCTCATATTATCGGAGAAAAGAGGAAGGCATTAATAACGAAACTAAAGGTCGAAATGCAGTCTTCTTACGACGAGGTAAATATCATTTCACCTAATTAAGTACTCTAAGGGCAATATGATTTAAATTTATGGTTAGATTATAGTAAGTTTATTTTGAACAGTTGTCAACAATGTACCGGTATGGGAATTATTATAAAAACGTTTGTTAAACTGTTAAAGAATTTTCTGTCCGTTTAACTAAGTATGTATTTTTTGTATAGTGACGAAGTCAGGCTCCAGTCAAATTCCAAAGAGAATTGATAAGGCTTCAGTGTCACACAATTTTGAAAGATAGATATTACAATATTCCAAGTGGCCTCGTTGCGTTTTATAAGAACTTGGAACAAAAAGAGTTTCCGTTTATCCACGCATTAACAGGCAAGTTAATTGTTACGTTTGCCTGTATATACCTTTGCGAACACATATTCTCAGTCATGAACCTGAATAAGAGTAAAACTAGGTCATGTTTGTTCAATGTTACGTTGGAAGAAGTGTTACGCATTCATTGTATTCAAATAATATTCCCTGATATAGTTGAAAGGGAAAGAAATCAAAGAAATGTCATTATTGTCTTCCTAAGTACAGAAAAAAAGGACAATTTTATTTTGTTGTATTATTTTGTAATGGCCAATTGTTGTAATTCTTGAATTCTTCCTATGTGTCATAAAATGTGCCATGTACCTTACTGGCTCACTCTACCCCTTGAACACATGCAACCCTCCGTCTCTTTCCCACTCACTCGCTGTCTCTCTCCGGGGCTTGGCACGGCTCCAATGAACCCGGGGCATCACGAGGGCTGCCCACTTGCAATGGTCTGTTCTAATGAACTCATTTATAAGAAAAACCCAAAAAATGCAAAAAAAAAAAAAATAGATTAGAACCCTCTGGTTATCACCTCGCGATGTAGGTCTATTCGAAAAAAAAGTGCTCTTTAATTGATTTATAACATTATTTTGTATATCAGCAATTAAAGAAAAAGTTCTTTTTAAGACCAGAGACTTTCTATTAAGTACTTCCCTCATGTATTACAACATATGCCATACAAAAATATCCTTACTTACAATAGGTCTATGCCTATTCATTCCTGATTTACCACAAAAATCGTCTGTAGCTGCATTTAGATTGGCAACAGGCCATGACTGTTTGGCCAAACACCTGCATAGAATACAAGTCTACCACACACATTTTTCTCCTACATAACAGCGCGGTTTTGACTGTAGCAGCTTGAGCAAGAATGGAAAATAAAATTACTTAGAATGAATAACAAAGTCTGTCAGAATGACAGAATGAATAAAACTCTTTAGAACCAATTGATGTGACTCAATCATATGACACTGGACTTTCATTTGGGAGGTATAGCTGTGGTCTGGCAGTACATGACAGCAAAATGGAAATCAATGTACCATTTCCAATAAATAGTCGTAGTATTACATCATAGTTGACATGACTATGAAATAAATAAATTAAAAATAAAATCTGCTTAGATTATTATGCTGTGTAATGATGCAAGCTGCATATATCTAGGACTATACTGGTATCAAAAATACTGTATTTTGACTTATGAGTGTCTATTTTTTTTTTGGACATCTATCATCCAAACAATATATAAAAATTTGTTTGCATTTAAATTAAAACTTGAGTTACTTGTGACAATATGTCTATAGCGGGGATCAAAGACATTACGTGAAAAACATGAAATATGTATTACATAAAATATCAGGCAAGATAATTAGTAATAAGTAATTGAAATATTCGTGTCTTCACTAATAATACCTAGAATCGAGCTGTAAATATCAGGGTACACAAATGATGTAATAAATTCACTCACATCTTTCAAGATGAAGCCACAAGCAGCGAGCAGAAACAGAATTGTGGCCACACCTCGGTGAAAGATGGTAGACAGGTACAGCAGTCTTGGTGTTAACATTTTCATTGAAATGGCAGCTAGTTCTAAAGCACTCGTGGTTTTGACTGTAGCAGCTTGAGCAAGAAGTACATCCACTTCTGTTTCTGTTAGGTACCCGACATATTCCTGCAGGTGAAACATAACATTTTTCACTGATGAACTGCTAAGTTATTTGAATAAAATATAATAACCACTTCATTGTGTTAACAATATGAATTTTGGTGTTATGTTGTGTTCGGGTATGATCGTAAGTTCTCGTGAAGCCTTTGTGAAAAAAACAAATGAACCATATCCACTCTTGGTGGCTTAATTCATTTACTATTGAAAGTTATTGCTGAAATAGTACGTATACAAAAATCACAAATTAATATGAACGAAGAAAAATTAATACATCTTGTGTGGAATTGTCTCCTTTTGTATGACAAAACACAAAAGTACTGTTCAGGTCAATTATAGATGTGAGCAGCAGCAGACTTTTCGATTCGATTCCGCTAAGTGGGAACAGGCCTTCAGTTGTTTGTTCTTTCTCGATATATAAAGTATATGATTATGTCTCGTGACCAGAATATTGTATGAAATGGAAATATAAAAATTGGAAATTTATCCTTTGAAAAGGTGGAAAAATTCAAATATCTTGGAGCAACAGTAAACAAATATAAACAACATTCGAGAGAAAATTAAACGCAGAATAAATATGGGAAATGCCTTGTTATTATTCGGTTGAGAAGCTCTAGTCATCCAGTCTGCTCTCAAAAAAGCTGAAAGTTAGAATTTATAAAACAGTTATATTACCAGTTGTTTTGTATGGTTGTGAAACTTGGGCTCTCACTTTGAGGAACAGAGTTAAGGGTGTTTGAGAATAAGGTGCTTAGGAAAACATCTGGTGCCAAGAGGGATGAAGTTACAGGAGAATGGAAAAAGTTACACAACGCAGAACTGCTTGTATTATGTTCTTCACCTGACATAATTAGGAACATTAAATCCAGACTTTAGAGATGGGCAGGGCATGTAGCACATATGGACGATTCCAGAAATGCATATAGAGTGTTAGTTGGAAGGCTGGAGGGAAAAAGACCTTTGGGGAGGCCGAGATGTAGATGGGAGGATAATATTAAAATGAATTTGAGGGAGGTGGAATATGATTGTAGAGACTGGATTAATCTTGCTCAGGATAGGGACTGATGGTGGGATCATATGAGGGCGGAAATGAACCTCCGGGTTCCTTAAAAGCTGTAAGTAAGTTATACATTACTATATATATTTTTTTTTCTGAGAAAATAAATTACTTTAAATTTACTGGCTATTAGTCTAATATGTTACTAGTCAGCGATGTATGCAATGGAGGGGGAAAGGAAGTGGCCAATCTATCCCATTATCTCCCGGCTTAGTTGCCTCATGAGTAATGTCTTATTGGTGTTATGAGGTTCAAACCTGTATTCAGACAGTTGATTAACAACAATTGTCGCATTTCAGTTTTTTAATTATACCCCATTTCCACTGAAATCATACTATACACTGTACTTCCTATTTATTCATCAGCAATGTCAGACAGATAGAGTACTAACACCACCGCAAGTAGCAGTAGCAGTAGCTCCACAAGTAGCATAACCAACCTCAATACCTCAAGCAGCAGCAGCAGCAAGAGTAGGAAAATAGTAGTAATGACACTACCAAAAATTTACTGAAAATAAACATTGCTGCGAAATTTTGAATAATAAAAATTTGAGTCCTAATTCTCCAAGAAGAACAGTAGTGGCTATCTTCAGACTAGTAACTGGACATGATTGTTTGGCAGCACATCTCTTCAAAATAATTGGAATTTGTACCTATATCCTACATCATCAAAATGTATTCTACATATAAAATGCGCGATGTAGTAGAAAGGGCAGAAAACCTAAAATGGAAATGGGGCGGCCACGTAGCACGTATGGATCACCAGAAATGGACGAATCGCACCACAATGTGGGACCCGAGAGAAGGACGACGGCACGTGGGACGACAAAAAACCAGATGGGCGGACTACTTCAGAACCAGAGCAGGAAGTCAATGGTCGAGAGTGGCACGAGATAGAGAAGTATGGAGGCAGCTGGCACCAAACATGAATCAGCAAGCACCAAATAGGACAGAAAGTCAACGACAGTGAGTGTAACTCGCGTGAAGTGTTATGAGGAAGTGTGGGGGATGAGTATAGTAAAAATGATCGAAGAGGGAAGTCAGGAACAGTGAAACGAAGAAATATCAGTAAAATGACCAAGCTCCCAAGGACTCGCTCACCTTAGGAACCTACTTATGAGCAATTCCCTGTGACAACAGGAGGCCCTTGCCCTTTGGGGATGTGTACGGGCTAAATTTATTATTATTTATTTATTATCTTCATTACACAACTTTTAACATTATATCACTTCGGAAAACGTATTATGTGTCTTTCACGTGTTAAATTTTACATTACCTCGTTAACATGTTTCAGCCTGCTATTGGCCCTCTGCAGAACTGGTTGTTGCTGGTCTTGGCGCCTTCTGTTTGTGTTTCCTGTGGGGGTGTGTTTGTGTAGTGTAATGTGGAGTCAAAGAGTTGTGTGTTGAGAATTTCATTTGAATGTGTTTTTGTGTATCTGTATATTTCGTATTGTTCTAGTGTACACAACACAAAAACACATCCAAATGAAATTCTCAATACACAACTCTTTGACTCCACATTACACTACACAAACACACCCCCACAGGAAACACAAACAAAAGGCGCCAAGACCAGTGACAACCAGTTCTGAAGATGGCCAATAGCAGGCTGAAACATGTTAACGAGGTAATGCAAAATTTAACACGTGAAAAACACACAATACATTTTCCAAAATGTATTCTCCACAGAAAAGTAGACTAAACTATGAACTTGCAGCACTTAGTAAAATGTAAAACTACTAACATTTCAGATAAAAATATTAATAGCATCACAGACGTTTACTTGCATATCCATATCAGAAAACAAATGGAGAAAACCTATTGTTCTGAGCATTTAATTAATTAATTAATCACTCATGAAATCTATCATCCTTAGCTGGATTCGAACCAGCGAATCTACGCTCTAATAAAAAGCATGAAACCACTGATGACTACTATAATGTAGGACACCACACTGACAATGGACAAACATCCATGCCCTAGGCAGAATTAGAACCAACTGTCATGGCTGCTATGCAAATTACTAATTAGCACTTACCTCTGTGTACATCATGGCCGTGTACATTAAAGACACACGTACCTGCTGTAAATAATGTATCACAGCTACTGGAACAGCGAAAGGAAAGCCGAGCTCCTGCAGTTTGGATGCATCCAGCTTCTTCTGTCGTGTCAAGCAGTCCACGAAGAGGCGCCATTTGGTATCATCGGGGCAAGACTCATCCCACAGATGCAAGAGACCCGGGTGATTGTCTGTTACATAAATAGACTTGTATAATATATAACAGCATTTCTCAAACTTTTTCGAAGTGGGGACCACTTTTTTAAGTTAGAACAGTTCCGCGAATCACCTTACTCTTGTTCCCTTCGAAAGCAAATTTATAATTTTTTTAATATATTTTAATATCAATAAACTGGGGGAAAAAGCCAAGTCTGTACTTTTATCGATTTTCAATTTATCATGGAACACCTCAATTCCTGCAGCTTGGAAAAAAGCAATCATTGTACCAATTCACAAAAAAGGGAAACCTGCTCATGCTGTTAATAGTTATCGACCAATAGCACTATTAAGCATGATAGCAAAAATCATGGAGTCCATGATCTCCAACAGATTAACTTGGTATTTAGAATCCCAAAATCTTTTATCACCAAGACAAGCCGGCTTTCGACAACTACACTCTACCAATGAACAAGTCATATGCCTCGGCCAAGAAATAAAAGACACTTTTAACAAGAAAGAAGATACCTTGGCAATATTTATTGACTTTCAGTTAGCATATGACTCTGTTTGGAGAAATAAATTATTACTAAAACTCCAGAAATTAGGTATCTCCAGCAATATGTTCAGATGGATATCAGAATTCCTTAGTCAACGATTCATTGCCACTAAATTCAATAACTCACTTTCTAGTTACAGACAAACATATCGAGGTCTACCTCAGGGCGCTGTCCTCAGCACAACTTTATTCAATATTTATATAAATGACTTACCCTCCCTATTAGAGGAATCAAACATGAAAACAGCACTATTTGCAGATGATATAGTTTTGTGGACTTCCGGATCTTACAGACATAGAGACAAAATTCAAAATTCTGCTCTTAAAGCTCTAAATCAACTACATGAATGGAATACATCAAATTTGATGACACTCAATTTAAGCAAAAGTAACTACCAAATATTTTCACTCGGTAAAAAAGAAAGAGAATTCAATATCCAATACAATGGCCAACACCTTCCTAGGACTTATGAATCCAAATATCTTGGAGTTATTTTCGATAGTAAGTTAACATGGAGCAACCATTTGAAATACATTTCTGAAAAAGCTCGTAAAAGATTCTCCCTTCTAAAAAGACTAGCAGGAAAGAAATGGGGATGCTCTAGGAATAATTTGAACACTACATACAAAATGTTTATACAGCCAGTGCTGACATACTGCGGAGAAATTTTAATTACTTCACCTTTCATAAACGACATAGAATATGTTCAAAACCAAGCTCTCAGACTCATTACTGGTGGAATCAAAACAACTCCAATAGATGTTGTTATGTTTTATTTAACGACGCTTGCAACTGCAGAGGTTATATCAGCGTCGCCGGATGAGCCGGAATTTTGTCCCGCAGGAGTTCTTTTACATGCCAGTAAATCTACTGACATGAGCCTGTCGCATTTAAGCACACTTAAATGCCATCGACCTGGCCCGGGATCGAACCCGCAACCTTGGACTCCAATAGATTCTATGAGATTCCTCACTAATATTAACAGCATCAAAATGACAATAGAAGAAAAAGCACGATTCAATATGAAAAACTTATCAGATTACCAGGAAACAATTGGCATTCATACAGTCCTCTCTGTAGATTGAAAACTCAAAAAAGTTTCATATCCATTGTTCAAGAATTAAAACAGAAAATCAATATCCCGAATTTAAAAGACAACTTACAAATTAAACCAAACCCTTTAACTCTATTAAATATAGAATGTAATCTAAATTTAACAGAAGAAATACTGAAATCAGAAGTAAACACTGAAATACTGAAACAATTGTCTTTAGAGACAATTAATATTAAGTACCCTCCACAAAACTGGCTTCATTTATACACCAACGGATCCTTGATCTCCAGAGAACAAGGTGCCGGTGCAGGTGTTACGTGCTGTCTCTTCTCACTTTATAGAACTCTTGGATATGGAACAACAAGTTTTGATGGTGAAATCATTGCAATAAGGGAAAGTCTCAGGAATCTTCTATGCCACATCAATAAATTTTAAAATGCAGTTATATTGTCAGACTCCAAAGCAGCTATTCTATCAATAGTCTCTAGACACACACCTTCATCTCAAATAGCAGAAATAAATAAAATGCTCTCTCAACTAATAACACTCGATAAAATAATTGTATTCCAATGGATACCATCCCATTGTGGAATCCTGGGAAACGAGACTGCGGATGCTTTAGCAAAGAAGGGCAGCACTGCTACTTACAGACCTGTTACTAAATCTACGTATTCCTCTGTGAAAAGATTGATTAAATCTACATGCTTAGACTTCAACAAACAAAATTTGATAACACAATCCCAAGGGAAAAAATGGAACTCTCTGCATCAAAATCCACAGTTAATTCCCGATTTACCACGAAAATCGTCTGTAGCTGCATTTACATTGGCAACAGGCCATGATTGTTTGGCCAAACACCTGCATAGAATTGGAATATATCAGTCCCCTAACTGTCCATTGTGCAACTCAAACCAAGAAATGGATTCGGAACACCTCAAAATCTGTGCTTCAGTGGCTGGTCATGATAATATCTTTGAAAAATACTGGAGTGCAAGAGTCCAAATGACTTTATTGTCAAACGCCTGGCATTAGAAAACAACAACATATCAATAAACTTTTATTTTAAAATAGAATTAATTAAAATTAATTTAATTTAATTAATTTTATATTAGTATTAACTAATTAAGCTAATGTTAATGACCGTTGGTTCTAGAACAGATCTGCAGATCACCTTACTCTTGTTCCCTTCGAAAGCAAATTTATAATTTTTTAATATATTTTAATATCAATAAACTTTTATTTTAAAATAGAATTAATTAAAATTAATTTAATTCAATTAATTTTATATTAGTATTACCGGTAACTATTTAAGCTAATGTTAATAGAAGAAAATTCATTTTTATTTCTTTAATAAGGCTATTAGAGTTTGGATAATCTTTAATTTATTAACTAAAAAAAAAATAAATGTTGGTGCTCGCATTAATGAGATCGATGAGCCTGCTAATTCTTGCACAGTTGTTCTATATTTGGACGTATGCTGGTAAGCTTAAGTCAGAGAATGTCACATACATCGAATCGATTTTGGTAGCCTACTTTGTTTTTATTAGAGTTAGTGATGAAAACCCTTTCTCACACAGATACGTAGAAACAAACTGAATTATAATCTCTAAAGCACCATTGTACAGTTCACTGTATTCTCTTTTCACTTGTGATGCGGTCCAGAAATTAACCATACCTTCTGCTTGGAATTTCATTTTAAGTCCAGTCTCATTTGAGAGTTCAATTAACTATTCTCTTTCACTCAATGAAAGTTTGTTAGTTTCAATATCGCAATGAAAGTTATCACGAACCCATGAAAATTCGTCATATTTACTTGGAAAATAAGTTTTCAATTGTGACCTCAGTGTTGTATTATTGGTGTATGACGTACAGTACATGACCATTTCAATGTCCAGACTGAGTGTAGGCAAAACTATGACTTTCATAAGAACATGATAAGGTTCGGTCCTCTGTTATGATTTTGAGTGGTCCCTGGCTGGGTTACAGGGACGGCACCAGATGTGCAGGGAAAAGATGGCGAGAAACACCACGTTCATAGTGCTTTAAATTCCTCTTTTGTTGTTGAGAGTAGAGTGGGAAGTCAGTAGACAGATAGGGTAATAAATTTCATAAAATGTCAGTACTGAGAGAAAAAGTGAAAGACGATTGTCATGTGTCATTTCCAAACTCTGAGATTTTCAGCTATAGAGTGATATGCAATTCGTTTGAATTTTATTTTTTCTTCTGCTTTTTTTGAAGGACCACAAGGGCAGAACTCGAGGACCACAGGAGGTCCGCGGACCATAGTTTGAGAAACGCTGATATATAATATCTCAAGAAAAATTCCTTTGTTGATAAATTCACGAGCATAGACTATTTTTAAAATAAAATAATAAATAAATAATTAATTAAATAAAGATAATATCGCCTACTATTCTTTACCTTCATGTGACATTTTCCTTCGAACTATGATGAAAAATGTTGACAAAAACACGAACACAGATGATAAAATCGAAATGTTCAATGCCATGGTACTTGAGTTATACAACAAGCATGCATTTGTGAAAACCAGATGAATTTCCAGACTGCCCGCTCCTTGGATAACTCAATCTATTAAAAACCTTATGACAGAACGAGATGCCGCATACAGAACCTTCAGACGAGACAAGTGTGAGCAAAATCTGAACGCCTACAAAACACTAAGAAACAGAATAACTCAGCCATTCGAAATACAAAGCATCGGTATGCATATAAAATCATCGATCCTTCTACTACTTCGTCTGAAATATGAAAATACACACGTTCCTTAGGACTGATAAAAAAAAAAAAAACTTACAGACTGATTGTAACATTCCTCCAGATAGTCTTAATGATTGCTTCACAAAACCACCATCAAAAATTGACAATGAAACTAAAACTCTGACATTAAGTGAATTATTCAACAAACCTTCACACTCACGAGATAAATTTTACTTTTTACACGTTTTTAGGTACAGACGGAATCAGTATAATTCTTTTGAATAAAATAATTAACATTATACCGTACTTCCTGCAATGACTACTATATTCAATTCCTCATTCATAACTGCCACTTATCTTAAAATTTGAAAAAAAGAAAGAAGAAAAAAGCCATAGTGCGACCCCTTCCAAAAATTAATTTCCCTTCTGCTCCCAGTGACTTTACACCAATCTTCCCGCTCTCTCAAATGCTTTGGAATATATTGTTCACAAGCAAATAACAGATTATCTTAATTGAAGGGTTCAGAGCCATAGGGGCCAAGCGCCATTTATTAAAAATGGAGAAAACAAGGGTTAAAGTTAAATGAACACCATAGGTTAATGAAGATTGACATATCATTTAGTTTGAATGTGTATACTTTATATTACTTGCTATATGTTTCCATTGAATTATGGTAATAACTTCATTTTACCCATTGTTTTCTACAGTTTTAGTAAATGGCGCTTGGCCCACTATGGTTCTGAACCCTTCAATCATCATCATCATCATCATCATCATCATCATCATCATCATCATCATCATCATCATCCTGTCAAGTACTAGTCCCAAAAGAACTGTTATAGCCTGAAAAAGCGATTTTCTTGCCATCTTTTCATAGGTCGACCAAGTGACCATTTCCCATTTGGACGATACTTCATTATTGCCTTAGGGATTCCTGAATGAAACCATTCTTGAGACGTGTTCCTTCCAGTTTAACTGATTCAATTCTTATAATGTTATTAATTCCTTCCAGTAAGGCTTCAGGTCAAGGCACAGCACAACTACAGCTCTTCTCAAAATTACTGAAGATGTACGCGAAGCAATGGACAATCGACAGGTGACAATATTAACATTACTTGATTTCAGCAAGACATTTAATTCAGTTGACGTAGATATCCTTCTGGGCAAGTTACGTGTATTGTGTTTCTCTGAGAGCAGTATCGCCTGGATGGAATCTTATCTTCGCGATCGTTTGCAAAGTGTTTCTCTTAATGATGGGTTTTCAGCATGGCTCATCGTGGAGACTGGGTTTCCCCAGGGTTCTGTTTTACGACCTCTTCTGTTTTCAGTATATATAAATGATATCTCATAAGCAATACAACACTGCCATTACCATCTTTATGCAGATGATCTACAATTGTATATTCACGCCAGTCCTGATTCTGTGAATGGCAATATAAGTAAATTAAATTCGGATTTAAAATCTCTAACCTTCTTGTCACAGAAATTTGGATTGATTCTGAATCCTGAAAAATCACAGGCTATCTTACTAGGAAATCAGAGACTTCTATCGAAATTTAATTTCTATCGACTTCTATCCCACCCTAGTTTTAAATAACACTGAAATCCCGTTTAGTGCAACTGTGAAAAATCCAGGTGCTCATATCAATGAACACTTAAACTGGGCCACAGAGACTGAACGCATATGTAAAAAAGTACTTCCTATACTGCACTCACTTTGACAAATAAAAAATTTTCTTCCTTTTAAATTAAAACAAATCTTAGTCTCGACACTTATCATGCCACAGTTCGACTACTGCGACGTTCTATTAAGCGATCTCAGCCATGATCTGACTAAAAAATTACAGCGTGTCCATAATGCCTGTGTTCAGTTTATATGTAATATCCGTCTCTATAATCATATGTCACCGTCTTTCAATCAATTGTCTTGGCTCCGGCTGGCTGACAGAAGCAGTTTGCATTGCCTTTCCCTTCTCTATCAGGCTTTGCACACATCAACCCCTGAAAATCTTGCATCACGATTTCATAATCTATCCACACGTCATAATCTGTATACTCTGTCACAACACGACACTCTATTGTTAGTCCCTCTCCACAGAACTTCTGCATATTTTTCATCTTTTACAATAGACACTATCCATTCTTGGAATTCATTACCTACAGATGTGAAGGACTGCCCGAGCTTAAACGCTTTCAAGTCCAAAGTGAAACATCTTATTTTAGAATGCACAGTGTTCCAGGATATATATTAAAATTCACAATTGTAACTACTTTATAAAGTAATCATGTAATTTAATTTGTCATATGCACTCACGGCCTTAACTCTGCCAGAAAAAAATGAAGCATTATTATTATTATTATTATTATTATTATTATTTATTTATTTTTTTCATCTTCTGCCTTCGCATTATGGTGAGGTGTGCCTTATTGTATAGAAAAGGGTGTATGTTCTGAAATTCAATTGAGTTTTGAGGATGTGTTGTGGGTGGTTTTTTGGTTGAATGTGTAGCATTTTCATGTAAGTTTCTATGTTGCTGTAGTTGTGGTTAGAGTTTGTGATGTATTCTGCGTAGGTAGAATTGCTTTGAGATTTAGTTATGGCTTGATATATTCCTTGTAAGTGTTTGACAAGATCTTTCAGTTTGTCGAATGTAGAAATCATCAGAACTATTGAATGTTATTTTGTATACACCTGTTAGGTTTTATTTGTTTGTGTGTTGAGATGTTTTTGTAGTGTGTTCTGTGTTCTACAATGCAATGTTGTATTTTAGTTTCTTGAAAGACGTTCCCTGTACCTCATTTGTTCACATTGCTTTCTGACGATGCAATCTTGTATGTCTCCTTATTTTCATATGTTAATGTGATGTATTTGTTATGTTCTTGTGTTTGTGTTGAGTTTCTTTGTATTTAGTCCTTTTTATGATGTTGTACACTACACAAAACCTCTAATCATCCCACGCAACACAAACACACAGCATTTCGATCCATGGTACACAGACTAATCAACATGCCTATTAGCCAACAAGACTTATAATGAAGAAATACACACTACCAAAGATGTACAGTTGCACAAGAGAATAGATACAATCTTAACATAATAGACAACATCGCCATGAGATCTTCTCTGCTGATTACGCCATCTGAACATATAATTGTTGGACATGTGAGCAGTAAAAAGGCCAGCAGCACTTGTGTCCGGCTGAGTGGCCTTCGTATGCTTGGCTTTCTGGCGTTCCCTGCATTTTCTGGTCCATTCAGCCCCACTTATAGCACACTTTTCTTAGGTTTCTTGATCCTCTGCGTCGGTTTGAGCACATATATAGTAATTAATATACGTGTGTAACTTCAGAAGTTACTTGTTATTTGCCGTTATCACGCCAAAAAGCTCACGACCATGTAAGCGAGACAGCCTACACATTTCTTATTTTCCGGAACAGCATTCCACTGCATTCTAGTCAACTAAATCACTGATGTTATGTAGATAGACTCAGAAGTGGTGTACTACATACCTGGCCTGATAATGGGAACCTCCAATGGTTCAGTTGGAATCTGATTGCTGCCGATGCACCACTCTTTCACAATGGCGGCCCCAGGCTTCTCATGCAGTAGAATACCATATATCCTCTGTCTGAGCGGCCGGTAAATGGCAGCAGTGTGTGGAATTTCAAATCTATAGTTCTCAAGAGCGGTGGACAGCTCGAAGGCCTCTCCAATCATTACCGGATACAGATGCGTGGTGACGCTACATGACTCATGCTTCTGGCGGGCCACGTCTAGAATTCGCCGCCATGGCGCCTGTAAGCATCCCCATACAATAAATTCTTACTAATCACTGTACCTTTTTTTTTTATATAATCAATTATTTAACAACACTGTACAACTACTATGCTATTTAACGTCGATGGAATTTGTGTTAGTGGGATGATACCTATTTGACGAGATGAAGCCGAGAATTCGCCATGGGATTACCTGAGATTTGCCTTGTAGTTGTGGAAAACCTTTAAAAACCCAACCAGATAATCAATCTAAGCGGGAATCAAACCCACTCCCGACTGAAACTCCGGGAAAGAAGGCAAACACGCTTCTGCCTGAGTTACGCAGTAGTTTCACTGTTCTTATTACTCAAGATTTTCCTTACTCTGTAAACTTTTCACAACTTAAAAGGATAAAACATAACTCAATTGAAACGAACTTAACACAATCAAATGTTGCTGAATTTACAAAAACCTAACACAACCAAATATTGCCCAATTGAATCAATTTTAATAAAACCAAAAATGTTCTTCTGTTAAGAGTAACGCGCAAATAGGGAATATATGAGGTTAGGTTGGACTTGGGAATGTTGAGGTCTATTAGGTTACGTTATGTTTACTTTTATGTAATTTCATGGCGTGATGACCTATGGAAGGCCAAAGCCGACCAGCTGATCTCACATCCACACGTAAGAAAGTACCGGTAATGTGTTGTCAGCACGATGATCCCACACCAGCCCATATAGCTTGGAATTTATAAAAAGTTATTTGGGTTGATTTAGATGTGATTATATTGGATTTCGTTGTGTTACGTGTTATAAAAAATAGTTGCCACGTCTTTTCCCGCACAGGCTACTCCTACATCTTATCACAGTCTAGTATATGGTCACAAAGCTTGAGTTGTGAGGGTATTTGGAACAATAGACTGTGCAGGTACTATTTCGCATTGTCTGTGATGAGGCGATAGTAGCGATCCTAGTGGTTAGCAACTATCTATGGATGCATATTTACTATGTATTGAGCTTCGTGACTGTATATACTAAGACTGTGATTTTATACTAATTGAGTAGTTTAATATCAAAGACGGACATCTGTCGTTTCCATAGTTTTGATATAGAGGCAGTTTTTTGTTTCACAGTGTTGTTTGTAATATTTTAACACAATTCATTTTTATAAATGTAGTGTTAGAGTTCGCATATGCTTTTTAGAACCTGGCAACATCACTTTTAAACAATTACTATGTAAAATCTCGTTCTAAAAAAACAGATGTCCGCTTTTGAAATGAAAAAGTGCAGGTGTCCACTTCTGATATAAACTGCCATGTAGGTGTCCGTTTTTGATTCAAATATCAATTACTGGTATCAAAATGGACTGTACAAGCTAGTCTGTGTAGTGTCAGTAACTATCAAGGAAACTATAATTCAAAAGTGGAAAGTGGAATTATTTTTAACAAATTAATAGACATTTTGTAGTACGAATTGATTATTAATTACAAGAACACTGAATTACAAAAATAACTATTGTGTCTTTCTTATTACAAAATTATTTTCACATTATTCTTAAACAAACGTACATGTTCATGAGAACTAATTGATATTATAACGTTGAAAATTACAATACACTTTAACGTTACTTGATTATAACACTGAAACGGAAATAATGTTCACCTTTAAACAGCCACCAGAACTGGGTTGTGACCCAACTCTTCTTGAAGATCAAAACATTCACATTCTGTATCTTGTGAATCTGGATCATGTAGGGTTGAACTGAGCAGATTGTTATAGTACTCAAGACCTGGGATGCTTCTCCAGTTTTCCCCAAAATGTTTTGAGAGTAACTTGCCGACATCTTTCAGTTTTTCAGCCTTTACTGAAACTCCAAGAGGAATATCGAAGGGGTTCATTTCTGCAGGTGTGCACTTTCCTTTACAAATTGGTCTTTCGCTGCCCACATCAATGTTGTCTGCCATTTCACCTCTGACAACCACGTTTCCTTTCCTCGTCTTTCGTAAAATTACACGTCTGCAAGAGGAAAGTTTGAAATGAAGCTGGCTTGCAGACTTCAAACACTGTTTGGCTACTGCTTTCCAGTCAGATGGTTTCCAGTCACTTCCAATCAGTTTTAATGTTCCATATTTTTTAAATATTGCATAATAATCCTCTTTCGTTGTGATGGTTTCAATTTTCCTCAGCTCTCCTTCAATCAAACCAAACACTCGATCAGAAGGGAGGAAAGAGTGGCCTGTCACAGGATAAATCAGTTCAAGTTGTGAGATGTTCTGGGGGGCGCAAGTGCCCAGCCATTTTGTACACATTGTTAGGACATTTACGTTTTTATTTTGTCCAGCGCAGCCATCTGCAACTAGACGAAGAGTGTCATAATTCGAGAGATCAAGAGAGTTAACTTCATTGAATACGACAGAAGCAACTTCATTGGACGACTTTCTAGCCTCATCTTCAGTCCATGAATAAATGGAGACATTGTCAGGGTTTAAGGAGTCTGTTGACAAACCTTTAACTACTGATAAATTGTAACAGTAGAGCTGTCTGGAGTAGTATGCCATCTGGTCACTAACCTTCGGAAGAACAAGGTTCTTCTGACAGTCGAATGACATAACAAAACAGCCTGGAGGCTTTTGACGCAAATGTTCAAAAAAGGATTGTGCTTGTTTTTTGTGTAATTGCAATTTGAATTTCAATCCTGCTTTCTCAACCTCATTTTTCTCCATCATAATCCTGCTTTCCAATTCAATGCATGTGCTACACTCATCTACAGCTGGGGCAGAGAAACCAATGTTAAAATTCGTGCAGAACACTTTCCTGAAAAAACCCTGTGCAACCTTAACATTTTCAGGCTTGCCTTCATTGTACATTTTCCAAAGTTTACGTATGTTCAGTTCTGATGGTAGATACACACTTGAACTTTTTTCCCTTGAGTAATGAGATTCTGATGCTTTAAGAGTGCAGATGAAATTCTTTACCGCATCTCTTTTCGGACCAAACTTTGCTTCTTTATGGTTTCCTCCTCTTGTTTCTACAGGAACATGGGATTTCCCATTTTTAAACCTTTTAAAGACCCCCTATGATTCTATGTTTGGTTAATGGTGCCAGAATGTTCAAAAATGTACTCCTACAAACCCTGAGATTGTTTCCAGCCTGGTTCGCAATAGAGTACTGGAATGTTGCGGATTTGCTCTTAACTGGATCTTTCTTTTTCCTCTTTGGGTTGGGTATCTCAGCTCGACAATATTTCAAAATAAATGCATCCTGCTTACTTTTCTCGGGAGTGGAATAAAAGGCTTCATGAAAATCCTTGATATCACGTGTAGTCAGTAGCATGCATTGATAGCCAACCCTATGGCCACAAGTTGGATGCACAGGAGACCTTTGGCAGAATATCTGAACAAACAAAACAAACCCCTATTACAACTTTCCCTTCAGGAACACAAAATATTAGTGAGGGAGAGAGAGAAAAAATAAAGAGAAGAAAAGTGCTATAGAAATGACCTAAAACATTACGGCACTAATAATAAAAGTATTGAAAGTTATTCTTCCAGTAATGCATACTGTACCTAAAACAAAAATAAACCAAGAGAAAATATAAGAAACCTGGTTACAGAAAAGATTGTATGTGTAGACATGATTAATCTGGCTTCTTTAGAACCAAATATCCTGCTTTTCAAGTTCAAAATACAAATAAAAATGTCTACATAACACCTACTGAAAACATATTTACATGTTCCATTATAGGCTGTTAAAGCATATGTGATATCAAACTTTTCTCCGATTGATTAATATTTTACACAACAAACAAAAAAAGGAGATTGTGCATTACAGAGATGCTCCTTACCTTTGTCTCTTTTCAATGTTTCTTTTCCATTGTTGAGGTTGAGATTTCCTCTTCCTAGCATTTCCAGACTTCGCTGGTGTGATATTCTGTTCCATTTCACAATCAGATTAAAAAACAGTGTAAATTAAGCTTAAAAAAAGACAATATTTTTAAGGACAGACACTACAGCGTCCACTAATCCACAATAACAATACGCCATGACAGATATCTTGATCATCTGATCAGAATACTATTCTATTATTGGTTTATTTCTCAGGTGTCCGCATTTGAAACAAATCTATCATGTAGGTGTCCACTTCTGAAATAGACATCAGAATAAAATGCTATAAAACACATACATGTGTCGATTTTTGAAAGAAATAAATGTCATAATTGAAAAGAGCATGAAAAATTGTATAAGAATCCACAGCTATCTAAATTTCGGTCTGATGGTCAGATGTCCGCCTTTGATATTAAGCTACTCAATTAGTTTACTGTAATAATAATAATAATAATAATAATAATAATAATAATAATAATAATAATAATAATAATAATATGTCAGAAACCAGTGTACAAGGCCTGGATATGACATCGTCAGGTAATTAGAATCAGATTTAGTAATTAGTACGGTACGGTATGGCATTTGTTGCTTTATATATACTTACGTCATAAACGAATAAAAATAATGCAGGTAATATAAACACAAAACAATAAAAATAACTAAACGTTGACTATTTTATTAAAGTAATTCAACATAAAATTCAACACATTTTATGTTGGAGTGTGATGACTGTTGGGATTATCAATAAATTGAGCAAATTTTGTTTACAGTACCAGTATAGATTAATATACGGAAAATATTTTAGACGAAAGGCAGTAGAAATAAAAACATTTTACTAATTAATTTATCTAAAACTCCACCGCATTGGCTCTAAGATAGCACGCGCGCTGCCCATACAAGCGGTACGTGGTTCGACTCTCGTCGTACGCAACGAAAGAAATTTATATTCCGTCTACGGGACTGGATTGTTGTCCACTATCTTGTGATTGTCCTGTGATGTCTCTGCGGTGGTCCTGCGTTGTGCTAATTCCACATCAAGCGAGGTCCGCAATGTGTAAATGTCTAGTTCGGCAGCCCTTGACTTCAGGCAGCAGAGAGTTCCGGTGACGAGAGATAGCAACAGTGAAGGATGAGGAATACAGAGATGATCTGTGGAGTGGAATTTCTAGCGTGTTATCGCGTTTTGATCGAGTATTAATATTATGATAGCGAGAAAGAGTATGAAAACAGGCGAATAAATAAGAGAGGGATGAAGTGTGCATAATTCGATATAAGAGAGAAAGCGAGTGCAGATTTCTCCTCATGTAACCTAAGCCATGATAACTTCTCGAAAGAAGGTAAGATATGATCATAGTATCGAACATTAAAAATGAAGCGGACGTATGAGTTATGAACATGCTGTAGTTTCTGGGAGGAATCAATCCTGAGATCACTGAACAAAACGTCGCAATAATCGAAGTGAGGTAGAATGAGTGTCTGTACCAGCGTCTGTTTTAATTTAGATGGATAATGATACAATCGTTTTAGTGAATGGAGAATAGAGAATGCCTTCTTACATGTATATTTAATATGTGTATCCCAAATGAGATTAGATTCGAAATGAACTCGAGCTAAACGGGATAATTGTTTTATCAGTTTCACAGGTGGAATATTCAGGTCGTTGACACCAGGAATTAATCTATGGTTCGCGAACAGAATAGCCTGTGATGTACATGCGTTTAAGTTAAGTCCAAATTGTTGAGACCAGGAAGAGATGGAGTCCAGATCTTCGTTAAGACTATTAATGCTGTGATTTAGTGCATCAGGACGGGCTGAAATATACAATTGAACGTCGTCTGCATATATTTTATATCTACAGTGCTTTAATAATTTAGAAATTCCGTTTATATAAATAGAGAAGAGCAAGGAGCCTAATACTGAACGCTGAGGAATTCCTGTGTCTATAGTCAGCCAGGATGAAATTTTGTTGTGATTTTGCTAGTAAATCTTAAAAGTATTCATACCACACGTTTTTGTTCCATTCTGATATTCAATTTAATATATTTTACGTTAAATTAAATCAATTAGACTAATTGGCAGTAACTATTTGTGAATACACGAGTGTTCCCAAAAGAATTATAAATGTTTACATTAGTCACTGCAAAACTTTACTTTTTCTGTAGATTTAGAAATTTAACTTCGTGATATTAATTTGATCAATAACATTAAACTAATACGCCCTTCCACACATAAAAGAGACAGAGGGGAGAGGAGGAGGGAGAGGCAATCTTATGCATCTTCTGTAGTCTCTATTTATACTCTAGCCTATACGGTACTTTGTCAACTGGAAGCTATAAATAACTTCCTAATCTGAACAGTGTTCAGCATCCTCTGTAGATAGTGAGTAGTGTTACCGGAACATATTTTACTTAGATTTTGAAGTAATAATTAAATGTATATCTGACGTTCTGAAGTAGTAATTAAATGTATATTTAATTTAGGTAGGACTGTTCATTATTAATAGTTTTTAAGGAGACGTTACATAAAAAAGTGGAAAACCTCACAACATTTGTAATTCCTTGAGTCGTGACTACGGAACCACTTAATTTCAGCAACCTTGCCCCTACTAAAGTAGTTAATGTAATCCTACTTAATTTGAGGCATAATAAATAATCTGTAGTTTTCAAAGTTCTAACTACATGAATAACTATTTACTAAATTAATCTTACACATTATTTGCAGTTCTTGAACTGGTACTTAAATGAAACAACTACATAATTCCAATAATATCCTCATCGGTATGCAGAGTGGAAGGGAAACGATGCACCAAAATTTAAGAGGTGATTCTACATGTTAAATGTAACAAAACTTTTATTACACTTTTCCTTCAATGAAGCACCGTTATGCAGGAAAAAAAAAATACTTTTTATTCAATGTTTGCAGCGCTCTATTGCAGTAATAGTCCAAGAGAAATGCATGATTACTAGACTTCGTGGAATTGCCACGAGAATCACAAGGTTTACTGCGCAGCGTGTAAAGGTTGGAGTATACCTCTATTGTAAACACTGAGCAGTATACTGTGGTTATAATAAAACCTGTATCCTGCATTCAAGAAATATAATGGATGATCATTGAAATAGGAAATGTCTAAACATGTAAATACACAATTATTTTATAGTGTGTTCACACCTGTGGAGTAACGGTCAGCGCGTCTGGCTGTGAAACCAGGTGGCCCGGGTTCGAATCCCGGTCGGGGCAAGTTACTTGGTTGAGGTTTTTTTCCGGGGTTTTCCCTCAACCCAATACGAGCAAATGCCGGGTAACTTTCGGTGCTGGACTCCGGACTCATTTCACCGGCATTATCACCTTCATATCATTCAGACGCTAAATAACCTAGATGTTGATACAGTGTCGTAAAATAACCCAATAAAATAAAAAATAAATTTTATAGTGAGATATATTAACTCTTAAAATTTAATGTAAGATACTCACATCATCCTTGAATATGTGCATTGCAGTGAAGAGTTACGTACATTTTGAGCGACTGCAAAGTAACATCCTCCGATGGTTACTTAAACAGTTTTCATTTTGGGAAGAACGGAAAGTCACTACTTTTTAGTACACCAACTTCAGATGTCTTGTCGTGACCTGATGGTACATCATTTATAGTACAAAGTTGTGAATAGGCAGAATTTTTAGCAATAATATTTCTCAACTTACATTTCATTTTTTCTGAAATTAGCGAATTGTTATTTTGGATAACGGTTTGTAATACTTTATCCACTATATTAAGGGCTTCCGAGAGTTGTAGTTTACACGATTCTGACAGGATGATGTTTTTGGACACGATTTTAAAATTATCTTCCAATAGCTGTTCAGAAGGCAATGATTTTACAGCTGCAACAGCGGAACTGTCTGTGCTATCCAATGCATCAATTACCTCCAGTATTTTGCCGTAATGTTCTGCATAATAATTAACAGCATCCAACCACGTTCCCCAACGGGTCAAAACTGGCTGCGGGGGTAAGGGTATTCCAGAGGCAATTATTTAGAACAGCAACACTCATTGTAGTATGTTTGATTGAATTCTTGTCTGCACTGAACAAATGTTAAGCTTTGACTATTCCAACCACAGTAATGCAAAAGCAAGTGCTTACTTAGGTATACAATAGCTGTCTTGTTTTTTTTATCAACAAACCGTTTAGCCATAAATGTAAATTGAATAACTGTGAAAATTTGAAAATAAATCTTGCAACGCAGCGTACTGTCGCGCATCACCTACTGATGACAGCAGACGAAGTACGGAGAGGGGAAGATAAGGAGTGCAGAAAAATAACGATTTCCTCTAAAACGGTGAATGTTAGAGAAGAAACTAATTTAGATTTTTCAAATCTCTTCTCATGATCTATTACCAGTTTCATATTGGTGCAGAGGTTACCATCCACTCTGCATATGCCTAATTTCTGATGGAGTAGTTAAGTAAAGAACTGCTAATTTAAAGAATCTTACTTACTTCCAAAGAAAGTTCTGCAACACTTGATGGCTCCAGATGATCTGTTTCCTCTGCTGAACTTGGAAGGTAGCTGAGTATGCTTTCTCGGAGGTCTTGAGCCCTCGTCTCATTACCGAACACATCACTCGCTATGTGACATAAATCTTCCGTCTCACATCTCTCAGTAGTGTATTTGTGTTTGATGTACTCGACAAGACAAGGAACGAGTTTTACGATGTTGTTATTTGTGGGACACACGTGGCTTTGAAAATTCTTCAGATCTTCTGGAGGAATCAAGTCGTTTCCAATCAAGGAAGCCAGCATCAGAAGTTGCTTTGGTTTGAGACCTAAATAGGTCTGGAGATCTTTCCTATTGTATGCAATTGCTTTCATTGTATCCGGATTCATATCCACAGAGGAAAAATAGTAGCGTGCACCTTTTAGAAATACAAAGTCCGTATCCCTGGATATGATGCCGAGATAATCCTTGTTGTGGGCTTCTTCGGCCATGGCTGCATCACACTCGAATAAGGACAAGCGAACATCGCAGCCGCACTCAAATTTGGCAACAAAGGCACCAGTAGCTCCAAACAACGGTGGTATCATGTACTGTTGATTGAAGTTCCCTTGTAATTTTCGAAACAATTGGACTATCTTTTTCATATTATCCTGTCGCCTTCTGAGCCAGGTACTTCTCTTGTTCTCTCTTGTGGCTCCGTCGAAGAAAAATACCAGGTCCACTCCGATCTTCTGCAAGAAATACAGAGTACTTGACTTATTATGCCAAATTTCTACAACAAACAAACAGTTCTTAAAATGAAATTATTATCTAGTTTGTATTCAATGAAGTAAACCCGTCTATAGCCTCCTGCTCCCCACTCTTAAAAGAACAGCTAAAAGTTGTTGAATAACACATCCCAATTTTATCACTACTTTTAAATACTAATGTTATTAACTCAACTTCTTAGTAATTTCTTTAGAGCCCCTCTTATCGCTATGCTAAACCAACATCGCTGGTAATAGTAAAAGGTTAAACTAAAACTGAAAAAAGCTCTTGGCAATACCCTGCTTATTCGAAATTTTTGAAGTGCAATATGAACCAAATAATGAACAGGTACAAAATTATAATAAATAAAAATTATGTCAAATTCGCAGCAACAACATCGTATGATGTCGAAAGAACATTTTCTTGTTTGAGTGACTATCGAAACAGGTTTATATTGCCAATTTACGAATGTATACAGTTGTACTTACTTACTTACTTACAAATGGCTTTTAAGGAACCCGAAGGTTCAATGCCGCCCTCACATAAGCCCGCCATCGGTCCCTATCCTGTGCAAGATTAAGCCAGTCTCTATCATCATACCCCACCTCCCTCAAATCCATTTTAATATTATCCTCCCATCTACGTCTCGGCCTCCCTAAAGGTCTTTTTCCCTCCGGTCTCCCAACTAACACTCTATATACAGTTGTACATTGCAATAAAATTAGTGATACTTCAAGTACGCCATTATTATTTAGAATGTAGGCCTAACACCATTTTCTACAAATAAGAGAATGAAGTAAGTCGCTTTCGTAAATGTATGTTATACCCTAGATCATATATGTAACAGATTGCCATCCCTATGTTAAAATCGGTAGCACTTTGAAGAGAACAACCTCCAGGATCGCCACCCGTCCGCCGTAAAAGAACACGAGATGGCAATACAATCGCTAATGCAATTCAAATGGGAGTTATGACGTGACTCCTTATGTACCAACTAGATAGCAGCATATTAAACCTGACAAAAGTTGTTACCATCAAAGCCTATAAAGCCGAGCAATCTGGGTATATATTATTATGATCTAGGATTATACCCTACTTGTTTTAGTCACCAGATTATACAGAAAAATGTTTTGATTCAAGCACAGCAGTGCTCTGTAGAAGTCCCTGTACTTCCCTGAGTCAGATTAAGCAAGGTAGCCCCAGCTCAGCACTGCCAGTTCACAAGCGTCAGTAGCCCACGCCACCCAAGACAAACACTTCCTGATGCGGCCACTTCCTAGTCCATCGCACTGGGCTTCCAAGCCTATCGTAGCTCACCGCACTGATCAGCACTGCACTGACATCAACCCATCAGTTGGTTGCATTCCACTGCGTTTCCGCTTGCGCGCATTGGTTGTGCTTTTTCGCGGCATGAGCATACATTTCTCCGCATACCGAACATAAAAAAATTAAATTATTTTCCAACGCTTTCGAACACAAATTTAAAAACCGTCCCAATGGTACTTTTTTAATTCCCATCTGACTCTCTTGTTTTAAACTCTCTAGCAGCGATTTTATCTTCCACTACTTTTACTCAAAAAAGTTTCATAGCCATGGTTCAAGAATTAAAACAGAAAATCAACGTCCCGAATTTAAAAGAAAACTTACAAATTAAATCAAACCCTTTAACACTATTAAATATAGAGTATAATCTAAATTTAACAGTAGAAATACTGAAATCAGAAGTAAACACTGAAATAATGAAACAATTGTCTTTAGAGACAATTAATATTAGGTACCCTCCACAAAACTGGCTTCATTTATACACCGATGGATCTTTGATCTCCAGGGAACGAGGTGCAGGTGCAGGTGTTACGTTCTGTCTCTTCTCACTTTATAGATCTCTTGGGTATGGAACAACAAGTTTTGATGGAGAAATCACTGCAATAAGTGAAAGTCTCAGGAATCTTCTCTGCCACATCAATAAATTTTAAAATGCAGTTATATTGTCAGACTCCAAAGCAGCTATTCTATCAATAGTCTCTAGACACACACCTTCATCTCAAATAGCAGAAATAAATAAAATGCTCTCTCAACTAATAACACTCAATAAAATAATTGTATTCCAATGGATACCATCCCATTGTGGAATCCTGGGAAACGAGAATGTGGATGCTTTAGCAAAGAAGGGTAGCACTGCTACTTACAGACCTGTTACTAAATCTACGTATTCCTCTGTGAAAAGATTGATTAAATCTACATGCTTAGACTTCAACAAACAAAATTTGATAACACAATCCCAAGGGAAAAAATGGAACTCTCTGCATCATAATCCACAGTTGATTCCCGATTTACCACGCAAATCGTCTGTAGCTGCATTTAGATTGGCAACAGGCCATGACTGTTAGGCCAAGCATCTGCATAGAATTGGAATATATCAGTCTCCTAATTGTCCATTGTGCAACTCAAATCAAGAAATGGATTCAGAAGATCTCAAAATCTGTGCTTCGTGGCTAACTATGACCATATCTTTGAAAAATATTGGAGTGCAAGAGGTCAAATGACTTTATTGTCAAATGCCTGGCATTAGAAAACAACAACTTTTACTCTAGAGAGATTGTATTTTAGAATGTGTGCTTTCACGGCCGGTGTCTGTGATAAAGGTTTTCCGGGCTGAGATGCCGTAGTCTACCATTCTACCAGTAGACCACGATACCTCAGCCCGGAAAACGTTAATCACAGAGACTATTCTTTCTTTGCAATGCACCATTATTTGGACTCATATTGAAAAACATAAATGAAAAATTAAAACAAAAACGTTTGAAACAGTAGCTAATCGTTGACCGAATCACAAGCACAAACCCGCTCAAACGCAATTACTAAGTAAATGATAGAAGAGGTTTGGGCTCGATGCCTTGACACCAGCCCACCTCACACAGCCGCTACGCAAACAGTCCAGCCCGACGAGTGCGATAACGTAACGGGCTTGTTCCGTGCGAGACTGTGAAGCCCAGTGCGGTGCAGTGTCGAAGCAGTCCATGGGCTGGGCCGTTTGCAGGTCTCTGCCCTGAGCTGATGTAAACAACACGATTCGTATAATACGCGACGTAGTTAACTTCATAGGTTTGATGTCTAAACTTTCATCCCTACATGTTAAAAAATGTTATGTTTTATTTAACGACTCTCGCAACTGCCGAGGTTATATCAGCGTCGCCAGTGTGCATGAATTTTGTCCCGCAGGAGTTCTTTTACATGCCAGTAAATCTACTGACATGAGCTTGTTGCAGTTAAGCATCTTAAATCCCATCGACCTGGCCTGGGATCGAACCCGCAACCTCGGGCATAGAAGGCCAGCGCTATAGGCACAGTGCATGGGTCTCAAAATCGTACTGGTGGCGCCGCGCAGTGTCTCAATTACTAATTAACTACAGACTCGCAGTCATTCACTAGTCGTGTGTGTTATAGAAATTACTTGCGGCTTTCTGCCGATAAAAAGTTGTAATATTAGTAAGAATGGGTTTATTGATTCATAGTGTTCTGCCCAAGGGCAGGTCTTTCACTGCAAACCCAGCAATCTTCAGCCTTTAATTATTTAATAGACTCATTGGAAAGTTCAGTACTGCTAGAGGATTGTAAAATGTTAACTACAAAGTTCCTAAAATATCAGTGTAGTTGTTTGGCATTTAAATCAGATTTCAGACCATTGAAAGGGTGAACAGTCATATTACGAAAACATTGATATACTTATACAGGGACATCACTTTATTTTTACCAACATTTTTAACATTAACCTGGCTATACTCGGAAACACTGTTAACCCCTTTCCATTACAGGAGTTTGGTCTTACTAGTGCAATATGTAAACAAATCATATTACTAGGTATAGGAGGAGAGAAAAGTAGTGTATCCATTTATGTTACAGGAAAATACAGTAGGCCTATTACGATTTTCAGTTTTATCATTACTTTTACGATATTTTTCAAAAAACAATAGAGTAGTAACAAAGTCAACTCTTCAGGCGGTTATATTCCATTATGCAATGTTTACTTTATTCATTATATTACCAACCTAATTTACTCCTGAGAATTTTGTGAGCACTTCCGTAAGAAACCCCAATTTCTACAGCTAACTTCTTGACCGACTTATTAGGACTTCGCTGCATCCTTTCTGTAGCATCTTCTACAGCATCTTCTGTCACCTTTGTTGGTTATCTTACACTTTTCTTCCTTTCTGTACACCCTGTTGCTCTAAATTTACCTATCAGATTAATGACATTTCTACGAAAATATTCCATAATGATATAATAAGAAAAGCGTGAAAAAAACTGTTGTTCACATTCGTTTATATTTTAATTCCAGTTTCCACCATCGTCCTTCATAACTACAAACAGTAAAACAAAACTCTTGTTTAAATTTATTAATGCTGTTAAGTACCGTACCATATTGTCGGGTACCGTACTTTCGGTAACTCTAATCTTCACTTGTGTAGCATAACTGAATTTATCCGTGTGGACTTAGCACACCATAACTGTGTGAAAATAAAGTTCAATAATGTAAGTTCTTTCTTCTATAGAAAATGCAACATATTTCTGAAACACACTGTACTCTGTACTGGTTACTTCACTGCTAGCAACAGCGGCCGTAAGTTTGTGTGGCTGACGTTAGCAAGGACATTAGTGAAAGGGGTGAGAGTCTAGTACATTCAGAAAAGCAGGTACAATAAAAATGCAAGTAAAAATAAAGTGATGTCCCTGTATTTGATGTCATGACGTGTGTAATATTTATGTGTGTATAATGTCTCTCTAAATTACGTATTTTAATGTGATTTAGTTCTAAAAGTAGTCTTAATTACACTTCCTGAATAATGGGCGACTGCAAATTCTCTAAAACATAACACATATGAACAATATCATCAACATACTACCTCTGATTGAGGTTCTGGCTGATATGTACAGGGACATCATTTTATTTTTACTAACATTTTTAATATTAACCTGGCTATATCTTTGTATCAATGCCGTTTTCTACCCCGTTCCACGACTGGAGTTCGATGATACTGGCGTAATATACAAACAAATCACTTTATTAGGTATAGGAGGGAATAAAAGTAGTTCATCCATTTACGTAAACTAGAAACTATCGCGCTTTTGAGTTTGACAATTTTCATTACGTTTTTGTTTAATCAAAATATAGTATAGTATTAACAATGAGTGTTTTTACTCATGAACTGAGCTGTCCATGTGGACGTATCCATTATGCAGTATATATTATACTGTCTACAGCACATTAGCGTACAATATAGAGAATAAAGTTAAATTGAAAAATAATCATAATATGGATATTTAAACACATTTTTTAAAATGGTGGCCGTTCATTTCGATACAGGCTTCAGTTCTGATGTGCATATCATCGTACTATAGACTATTATACCTAATCCCAATTACCAGTTTCGTCCTTCGTAACTAGTAACTCATGTTGAAATAATTCTGTACCTACTCTATAAAAGAGTACCTTACGTACTGTAAATTCAATTTTCACTTCTGCCCGAGCCGAAAAGATAAAATTACTCAGACATACTATCTACTGTCCGTCCAAGTGGTTATGTCGTAGGGTCGTAGAAAGGGAGGAAATCACGTGAAAGTTAATTACTTAACGAGACCCTTTTATTTAAGTTGTTTTAAACAGTTGTATAATATTACGTAGACGTCCAATTCCTAACAGAAATTAATGTTCTCACAAAAGAGCTAAGACGACAACCCAGCCACTAGCTGGGGAATAAAAGCAGGTGGGGGAAACCGGGATACGACGTAGGCAAATGGACGACAGTACCTGTGCGAAAATGATCCAATATTGAAAGCTCTTTCGTCACTGGAAAACGCGAACATTTTTTTGGAACGTACTGTTTACGATGACCGTAAGGCTACTATGACTGTATATGTATTTGCGGTCTTGGATCTGGTGCAGGACGGTTGAACTTCATTAGTAGAAGGGGTGGGAGTGAAGTACATTCAAAAACTCAGGTACAATACAAATTGAAGTAAAAATAAAATGATGTCCCTGTACATCTGTTATCAGGCTGTACATCTCACTTGACGATATGTGTCAGAGGAAGAAAAATATTGTTTCTATGCATATGAAGTCTGACTAGTGTAATATGTAGCTAATCGGCGATGTATGCAATGGAAGAGAAAAAGAACTGGCCACCCTACCCCATGATAATCTGGCTTAGTTGCCTCATAAGTGGTATCACTTGTGAGGTTCAGACTTCTCTTTGGACAATTGAATAAACAACAAGATCAACATGCTGAAGCAGTTCAATTGATAGTTTGTGTAAAATATTATACTGTATATTTTAATTCGCTGAATGCACCTTCAACATGAATTCGTACACTGGCAACGCTGCAAGTAGTTTCGACTTCTTCAGCTGTTAATTTACCATCATGCAGATACGGTGGAGTAACAACAATGATCCCTTTATCAGAGAAGTTTGTTATTATTCCGGGAAAAGCTGACTTCATCACCATCTTCTAATAATCCACAATCAATTGTTATGAATGTGTCACTCGATCTGCCACGGTAGCACTTAGATTTGAAGGCCACCATCTGATCCACGTTGGGTGGGTGTTCCACTTTTGAACAATTAATTGTCACTCTACATTTTTCAATATTGCAGGCATGGTTTCCTGAATACTTTCTCTGCTAGGCCAAAATTACAGTAACCATTGTGGATGTCAACAACATTAAAGTGGCGGTAAAAATATATCATAATTATAATTGTACGATTAACTCCGAACATCACCCTCATAGCAGAATACGACAATCCAGTTTTCACTTTAATTTGAAAATATGTGTAGACGATTTTTTTTACTAATCTTACTCTTGGACAGAATTTTTCGAAAGCTTTCGATGTGAAATCCACTAATAAAAATGGAAAAAAAGAATATGTATGGTCTACATCTTAGAGCGTTTCGACCATCTATGGTAGCTATTTTTGGGTTAAATGATAGAATTGGAAATATTTCTTATTATGATTCTACGGGTATGATTGTGTTTCAATTGGCAGCAATTTTAACAATATATTCAAAACCACAAATGTCACTCCCATTAAGTCTGGTAGTTCTATCTCATATTTTATTGCAGAATAATCTCGGAAACCTTGCATTTCATCTGTTCCTGAACTCTTGTCATAACATTTCTTATGTGACTTCAGTTCGGCATGTAATGGAATAGACACTTGAGTAGACAATTCACACAATTCAATTGTGAAAGAAAAAAACAAAATCACTAAGAAGGTTTCATTTACTTCTGCCTGTATGGCTACTTAATTTTTATAAATAACACTTGTTGAGCATTCGCCTTCCATAAAGCTTAAATTGTCATCTTTTTTTCTTCTTTTTGCGTCTCTTTCGTATCTTTGCGGAGCTAGTTGAGATGAGGCAGTCTTTTTCTTGTACTCTTTTAGAAAAATACTGGGAACGGTATGCTAGTTTTGGGGGTGTCCTGATCTCGTTCCCAATAAAATGAATACCGCAAATTCTTGTTGCGGGTGTTGTTTCCAAGGTGAACCATCAACACGTGAAATCAATAACTAAATATCTATATGAATACATTTAAAAATAAGTATATTATTATTTATTGTTGCTAAAATTATACATAATATATAATTATGTAAAGAACTCAGTAATTATGTACTTTTTGAAATTTAAATTATAAATTCCTGTCGTTGATAACTTAATGGTTATTTATAAACATAATACTATATACATTCTATTTTTTATATTAGGCCTAATATATAATAATACTATGATTACAAGCAGTGTAGCCTTATTTACTTTCGTCTGCGTTATGCTTGGATCCACAATTAGCGTCGTTGCGCTTCAGTTTTCTGTTTTGGGGATGAATAAAAACAATATCGGTTGGTGTGTTCCTATAAGCATTACTACACTCAAGAACATAGCAATTTGCGTTACCTTTCCGCTTTTCAGGATCATCCATATTTCTAATCATTTAACCTGAGATGTTAAATATCTTCATACGCTTCAAGCGCAACTCTATCGCTGCTGTCCTGCAGTTAGTAACAACAGTCGCCGCCAGAGGAGCTTGCACGGTGCCTATACCAACTGCGCCAACCAGGCCGACTCCCATCCCTACATAATATCATATATACTGTACTACCATAACTTCTATGGCTTTGACCTAGAAAATCGAGCGCTAGTGCAGCACTTATCACCTACAGCTGGGGAGTAGAAGTGCCAAGCTACTTGCAACTGGAGTACGATTCTCATGACTGCGACAGTTACTGTGTTGCCACGTCTGATAAAATCATCATATAGAAAAGTTAAGGATGGTGAAAACTATGTCATGTTTTCAATATCATAGATCATCATCATCATCATCATCATCATCATCATCATCATCACCACCACCACCACCACCACCACCACCACCACCACCACCACCACCACCACCACCACCACAATTATTGCCATCGACAGCATTTTGGTTGGCAGTTCTTTTAAAGGTGGCATACGTACAGTACAGTATATGCATATGTTAATTGTGTTTTGTCTGCGTTACTCGATGCTTTCTACTTTTTTTTTTTTAATACAATTCAGAGTACTGAATCTGCCATAGCCTATTGAATTCGCACAAATTTTATTATCCGTAATTTTCGTCTTGAGAACACTTCTGATATCAAATTTAATGTCTCACCCATTTTTGTCCGACTCTACTATTTGAGGGATAAATTCGGACAAAATAATATCATATTCGTATTCTGTGATCCCAAAGATTTCCAGATATCAACTTTCGTCGAGATCGGACGGTATTTAAAAAATCGGAAAATGTTTAATCAAAATTGTTGAGAGTAACCTTCATTTTAAATGTTACGTCTCTACATCGGCTAGTTCAAAATATTCGAGTGAAATTTTTAAACTGTCATCTCCTTTCTCTCTCCTCTCTGCTCTTTGGAGGACAAAAAATCCTAAAAAGTTATTTGAATGTAGTACATGAAGTTGAATTTTTTTACATTCCTTATATATTTTAGAAACAATTCTGAGAGATGAGATGAACAGTCTAACTCAATTTTATAAAGGAGCCTTTGTTTTAAATTTAAGGGCCGAATGGCTGCTGGTTCAAAAAATAAACCAGTATATTTTGATCATTATTACCTCCTATTTTACATCCCTTAATGTTCGTATTTCGTAAAACTCCGTCTTATCTTTTGACTAAGGATTAACAGAAACCTACACACAGGGTTTAAGGAGATTTAAGATGATTAGTCCGTTGATTATAGAATAGTTTTTTATATATACGTATATACGAGGCGCATCCAGAAAGTAAGTTTCCCTATTATTTCCCCTTGAAAGTAAACGTAATTAGCCGTGTCAATTGCGCATGCGTAACAGATCTATGACGTATCAATCATATGCCAGCCGGACAGGTCCCGCCTGGTGCCAGTAGCGTGGCAGCAGTGATCCGAAATGGAACCTCTTATTCCTTCTCTCGCCGCCTGCGAGGTTCGGTCGGTGATAAAGTTCTTTAATGCAAAAAGCATTGCGCCAATTGAAATTCATCGGCAGCTCTGTCAGGTCTATGGGCCGAACATCATGAGTAAGCAGATGGTGCGTCGCTGGTGTAGGCAGTTTTCCGAAGGTCGTCAAAGTGTCCATGATGAAGAGCGCAGTGGGCGACCGTCCCTCATCAATGATGATCGTGTTGAGCTGGTGCGGCAGTGCATCATGGAGAACCGTCGCTTCACGATTACGGAGCTGAGCAGCCATTTTCCGCAGATACCGCGATCCTTGTTGCATGAGATTGTCACTAAGCACCTGCTGTTCAAAAAAGTGTGTGCCAGGTGGGTGCCGAAAAACCTGACACCCGAACACAAAATGCAACGTTTAGGAGCAGCACTGACATTTCTGCAACGGTATCACGATGACGGCGACGAGTTCCTCGACAGGATCGTCACGGGTGATGAGACTTAGATTTCGCACTTCACCCCAGAAACCAAGCAGCAGTCAATGCATTGGCGGCATAGTGGATCTCCGGTCAGGACGATATTCAAACAGACGCTGTCGGTACGGAAAGTGATGTGCACGGTGTTCTGGGACAGGAAGGGCATTCTGCTCATTGACTTCCTTCCAAAAGGTGAAACAGTGAACGCTGACCGTTACTGTGAAACATTGCGAAAATTGCGACGTGCCATTCAAAACAAGAGGCGTAGAATGCTTACTGCAGGTGTTGTGCTCCTCCATGACAATGCTGGTCCACATACGGCTCGGCGCACAGTGCTGTTTTGACGGAATTTGGCTGGGAGTTGCTTCATCACCCACCCTACAGTCCTGATCTTGCTCCCAGCGATTTTCACGTTTTCTTGCATTTTCAAGAAATTCCTGTCCTCCGGTGAGCGTTTTGGCAACGACGAATAGCTGAAGACGTCTGTCACATGCTGGTTCTATTCACAAGCGGCAGAGTTCTACGACAGAGGGACACAAAAGTTGATCCCACGATACGACAAGTGTCTCAATTCTGATGGTGGCTATGTTGAAAAATAGCTGAAACATTGCTGTACCTGTTGCCAATAAATGTTTTCCTGAAAGTGTGTGTTCTTTTTTTAAAAAAATAGGGAAACTTACTTTCTGGATGCGCCTCATATATGTAGATTGTCTTTATACTTTATAGTAACGAGGAAAAGATTATGCAGCGGCAACTGGAATTATCTCGAAAACAGTGTGCCGGGGACTTCTCTTTTCATACGCATGCACACATACTGTGTAGATTACTGCAGTTGTATAAAAGTGGTTATATGTGCATTGTTTTTGGAGATGACTGTCCATCCGAGTCCACTAGGATAATCAGGAATGTATGTTTACTCTTATGTCTCACCCATTCCAGCTGCAGTTTGCTTGCGACGAAGATAACAACCGACCTTGCAGTTAAGAGTAACTCGCTCTGGAGTTCTGATTAATAAAATCCATCTGCCTAAATCGATGGCGTCAACTATACATAGTATTTCAGCTTAGGCTTACATACAAAACGGGTGCATTACTTACATATTGCAGTTCTTTCTTACATCTCGTAATGGATAACTGCTCACAATAGATCCACTCTGAATCAGATGCACATTCTTCATTAGATGAAACGTCGTCTGTATCCGAATCGGAATCCCCTGTTATTACGATTCTTTCAGTTTCGACTTCAATTATACCGTCGGCCACTCTGTACTTTTCCTCCAATCCAATGACATGGCGACACGTATTCTTCCATTCTGACACAGTTATATTGCCTAATTCTTCTTCTGTGTAATTCCAAATTTCCTTTATGTTGGAATTCATATTCTTCATCGCAACTTGGCGTTTAACCATCCCCCACATGTATTCTATTGGCCACAAATTGCAGTGATATGGTGGTAGCCTCATAACTGTATGACCATGGGCGCTGAAAATTGGAATCCGCTCTATTGTATGGGTACAGGACGACTGACACTGACTAACATGAGGAGACCTGCCTTCGTACATTGTAGGTCAAAGTCTATGTTATTCCGCTGAAGTCAGTCCTGAATGCCTTGTGTTTTACAAATGTAATCTTCATCATTACGATGTTTGGTGACATATACACGTCCGTTGATGTGATATTTTTTGTTAGAGATGTTGGGCGGTTTGTTCATTATCACCGAGTGGTATGGTGCATTGTCCATGACTTACCGTTTGTGGTGAGAGGTTGGAATGAGTTTCTCTTGCATCCATTTTTCAAAATTTTCTGAATTCATTTTGTCATAGTAGTCTCCACTTTTAGTTCTGGCCTGGAAAATATTTGCAGTAATTGCAATGAACCTCATATCTCCGCCTGCATGTGTTATAACAAGTCTTCTGCCAGTGCTGTCGTCCGTCAAAACTCCTGTCACATCTTCACTTTGCCAGCATTTTTTAACTTTATAATGGGGGTGCATCCTAGTTTCGTCTAGATAAACGATGGCCTACCTTCATTATGAAACTTTTTAATATGGCGAAGGTACAATATAGTCCTTCGTGCTACAATATCGCTATTTCAATCAGTGCTCGTCTTGTATTTTCACATTTCTTGAATTTGAACCCAATATCTATGAGGATATTTTTCTGAGACTTTCCCGTTACCCCCATCACCTTCGATCTCAACTTCAATTTGGGCTAAAATAGCGTCTATCAATTCTCAATCACCATCTAGACCAGATCTGCAGAACTGTAGCTCCTCAGTGCGACTGCCTTCGTACCCCTTCTACCCCACCCACCTTTTCTACCAGTGTGGTCATAGCGTTATAATTGCGCTCGGCTATATCAACATTCATTCTCGCAACGCCAAGTACACAATACGCTATCAAGAATTATAAATGAACAGATAATAAAATCCTTAGGAACATACCTTTGGGACGTAAGAGAAAAACGAATGTGGGAAATAAATAAGTTAAAAGACATGTAAATAATTTTAAAAAGTATGCGTGCATATACGAGTAATATAAGAAGGTCTACTTATATATGTATGTTGATAAGTGAGTGATAGCTATATGACTGGAGGTCAATGCGGTCATTCAACATTGTAACACACTGCAGCCAAAATGAATGAATGAATGAATGAATGAATGAATGAATGAATGAATGAATACACAATACGCGTACTGCAGTTTGAAGAGAACTGGAACATAGCAAATTATAAACCTGTGAAGAAACACTACTTCCAAAACAAATGGTAATATGATTATATTTTGTTGTCGAAGAAGACGAAAGAATTGCTTTTTTTACTCTGTCCGATCCAATTTATTTCTACTCGTCATTTCAATATTAAATGACATTTCAACAAAGCCCATATTAAGAATTATGGAATAGACAAACTTTCGGGTAAATTCATTATTACGAACTGTATATTGAATATTTATTTATATACTGTTAAATTAAGGACATCACTCGTTGTGTTCATTTTGTATTGAAACGAATAGTGTCATTTATATTAATTTCAAGGTTCATTACTTAAATGTTACAAATTTATGTTTGCGTAGGGGATAATGGAAAGAAAATTTTGGAAAATCTAAAGCAGGTTAGGCGCAAAGAAATCTCAAAGAAACTACGACAGAAAATCTAGCATACCGGTAATCGTAAACCTAGAAACGACATAACGCATTATAAATACAATGACTTTATTATAATCTTTTTTGAAAATTTCAATGCCACCACTGATGGATCTTTCACACGTAAAGAATGTCAACAACTCTCTGCAGAAGTCGATCATCCCCAATAGAAATGGAGTGAGGCTGACGTCATATCTCCCCTACTTACGGGTTCTGCAGGCCTGATCTAGACAAACAACTCAACCGTTACAGACAAAATTACATGAAATTCATAAATTGTTCCGCTCTTTTGACATTCAAAACTTTCTACTAGAACTCAAGGAAGTTTTTAAGCAAGTGTCGTTATTAGTTTATGTTCAGTACAAGAAGTCATGGTGACAAAATTCAGCCTTTCAATAAGCCAACGCAACATGGTCAATAAAACTACTCCACCCTGTCCATAATTAAGAATAATTCTTAATGATGCACAATTATTATATATTGAAATTGTCCACATCTGTGGAGTAACGGTCAGTGCGTTGGCCGCGAAACCAGGTGGTCCGGGTTCGAATCCCGGTCGGGGCAAGTTACCTGGTTGAGGTTTTTTCCGGGGTTTCCCCTCAACCCAATACGAGCAAATGCTGGGTAACTTTCGGTGCTGGACCCCGGACTCATTTCACCGGTATTATCACCTTCATTTCTTTCAGACGCTAAATAACCTAGATGTTGATACAGCGTCGTAAAATAACCCAATAAAATATATTGAAATTGGATAATTATTATATATTGAAATGTCAATAGGCTGAAGTTTCACTTATTAGAATTATAGGTGAATCCAAACTTTTCTATTCAGAAGACCATAATTCACTAGCCAATTTAATCTAATAATTTCTGTCGTGTTTATATGATATTTGTATTATTGGAGGTTGGCTTCCTCACGTTTGATCTGAAAACCTGACAAGGCAAAACACCTCTTTTGGTGTGATACTTGAAACAAAATGCATAACTCAGGTTATGCGTCACATCACGTGGTTGGTTGGTTGGTTGGGCTGGTTGGTTGGCACATCAAGTCTGTGTTGTCAACACTGATGACTGGATCGCTTGCTTCTTACGTAGAGATCACATGTGTGTTACTCATATGTTGACCTTGGCCCGCATGATGCAACTCTGATCAGCTGTTCATTTCATTCCTCCACGTACAACAGTCACAACATCAATAAATTATTCAACTTCCTTCCGATATAGATGACGTCGAGTTCAAGGTTTATAACCCAGTGTTGCCAGATATGACTGTTTTTGTGATCGATTAGCGACAACAAAAGTGCGGGTTTGAGAAATGTCTCTATTCTCGAGATTTTCGTAAATTTCGTGATAAGTCTGAAGATCTACTCGTATGTCTGAAGGTGGAAATATGGTGCGGCAGCGTAGCAGTGGCCTAAACATATAATGCAAATTATGACGTCTGGAGTGCGCTCACTTTCATGTCCAGTCTGAGCTAATCACTTGTTAGTTTACCTCTTTGCAGCACTTTTTTTAATACTAAGCAGTGCATTGCTGGTCTAAGCGCAGTTTTATACAAGTTTTTAATGTATTTGACTGAATACAACGCGGAAAATGGACACTAAGTGAAATTCTGAACAATAAGTGCTTCACAACAATGTTTCTCATTACGTTACTTACTTACAAGGAGGTTCATTGTCGCCCTCACATAAACCCGTCATCGGTCCCTATCCTGAGCAAGATTAATCCAGTCCCTAACATTATATCCCACCTACTGTCGGTGACTCAGGAGAAGACGAGAGCGGACTGAGGAGGAAGGGATGTGAACAGATAAAGTAAGACAACACGTGCAATATTTGTACTGCAGTAAGCGGAAACATTAGGTCTCCTTCTGTTCAACTTAGCTTTAATTTCCATACGCATTGTTACTCATGTTTCCTGTACGAGTAATAACCTGGCTACTGGGATGTTATCTGAGCGATGTTTATAATAACCTAGATCATATGACCTCAATCAAAAGTTACATAGCTGGGGTTTTTTATACAATTTTTCATGCTCTTTCCAGTTATAGTGAAACCATATGCATACTCTAACACTACATTTATAAAATAAAGTGTGTTAAATATTACAAAGAACACTGTGAATTACGAAATTGCCTCTACATCAAAACTGTGGAGACGACAGATGTCCGTCTTTGATATTAAGCTACTCATATATGTAACAGATAACTCTTCGCTACGTTAAAATTGGCAGCACTTTGAAGAGAACAACCGCCAGGATCGCCACCCGTCCGCCGTTATGAACACGAGATGGCAGCACAGTCGCTAATGCAATTCAAATGCGTATTATGACGTGACTCCTTATGTAACAACTAGATGGCAGCGTAGTAAACCTGACAAAAGTTATTAATCTCAAAGCCTATAACCCCGACATATCTGTTACATATATGATCTAGGATAATAATCAGCAGCGATAGTCAAGAAGGTCACATTCTTTCCGCTCGTCTTCTCCTGAGTAACGGACAGTACATCACATCCATTTTAATATTATCCTCCCATCTATGTCTTCCGAAGATTTGCAGACGACATAGTGCTGTTCGCAAAATCCGCCACAGAACTACAGGAAAAGTTATCAGATCTGAGCAAAGAAAGCGAGAAAGCGGGGCTACAGATGAACTCTACAAAGACCAAAGCAATGACAAACGACATAGAGACACCAATAACTATAGACGGCACATACATTCAGTACTGTAAACAATATGTACATTTGGGACAAGAAGTCAGCCTAACTGAAAAGAGAGACAAAGAAATTCGAAGAAGAATTAACCTAGCATGGGAGAAATTCTGGGGACTCAAATTCCTGCTCTTACACAAAGATATTAATATACAATTAAGACTGGAAGCCCTACGGACCTATATCATACCGACCCTAACATATGGCAGCCAAACCTGGTCGTTAAACTAAAAAAACAAGCACAGAAGGTACAGGTAAGCCAACGCAAAATGGAGAGAAAGATATTAGAGATTAAACTACAGGACAAAGTAAGAAATGAAGAACTGAGGTTAAAAAGCGGTATAAGCCAACGCAAAATGGAGAGAAAGATATTAGAGATTAAACTACAGGACAAAGTAAGAAATGAAGAACTGAGGTTAAAAAGCGGTATCGAAATGGCCTGCAAGACAGCGAGAAGACTAAAATGGAAATGGGGAGGACATGTAGCCAGACTACCCGCCGACAGATGGGCATACGCCACTACAGTCTGGGACCCAAGGAGAGGAAGAAGAGGAAGGGGAAGACCAAGAAGGAGATGGGCACAGGACTTCGTTGACGTGATAGGACCGCAATGGACACGTATTGCGAGAGACAGAGAAAAGTGGAAAGACATAATTTTAGATTTAGAATAAGTAACAGTAGAACACAAAACAGTGAAGTGAAGTGAAGTGACTCAACTTTGAGTAAGGCCCACGGGGACCAGCTCACCCCGTGAGCAAAAGTAGAGCTGCCCTACCGATGGTAGGAGGCCCTTGCCTGCTAAGGATGTAATGGGCTTTTCTAATTCCAATTCTAATCTATGTCTTGGACTTCTCAAAGGTCTTTTTCCATCAGGTCTCCCAAGTAACACTATCCATTTCTGGATTCACCTATATGTGCTACATGTCCTGCCCATCTCAAACGTCTGGATTTTATGCTCCTAATTATGTTAGGTGAAGAATACAATGCGTTCAATTCTGCGTTGTGTAACTTCCTCCATTCTCCTGTAACTTCATTCCTCTTTGCCTCAAATATTTTCCTAAGCATCTTATTCTCGAACACCCTTAATCTCTGTTCCTCTCTCTAAGTCGGAGTCCAAGTTTCACAAACATACAGAGCAACCGTCAATGTAACTATTTTATAAATTCTAACTTTCAGTTTTTTTGAAAGCAGACTGGATACTAAATACAATATTTCTCAAAAAAGAAAAAAAAAAAACTAGGAAACCACTATGAAGTCCTTTTCAAACGTATTAGGACTACGGACTCCCTTCCTATAGATCTGTTTTTCGCGGAACCCTTCAAAGTCATGAATGGAATGCTGAGTAGTTTAGAGTTTGGGGTTAATGTTAAGTGAATATGAATAGTGATATTTCTGTTACATTTTCCAAAACTGAATCAATATTAACTGTAGGCCTATATCTGAATTAAACAAAATGTAAGTAATTGTACGGAATGCAGATGATCTTCATTAATATATGTTACAGCAGACTTGATATTAAAAAATAACAAAACAATACTCCATTTTCAATACAATACCACAGTCTAGTATATAGTCACGAAGCTTGAGTTGTGAGGGTGCTAGGAACAATAGACTGTGCCTGTACTATTTCGCATTGTCTGTAATGAGGCGATATTAGTGATCCTAGTGTTACCAACTACTATGGATGCATATTTACTACGTATTGAGCTTCGTGACTGTATATACTGTATATACAATATTGTATAATAATCTTGTATTGAAAAAATTATCAAGTACAGTATATTTTTACAGGTTTCCCTACTTTGGTGACAAAATGATGGAACTGTTTCCTTTTTTTATGTTTTTTTAATGTCTTTATATATTTTAGGATCAATGTTAGTAATTTTTAATCTGGAGTCTGCCGTCGTATTTACTCGGATTTTTTTTACACGTCTGACCGTAACACGAACGGACCCGGTTTCAAATTCTGGTTGGGACAAGTTACGTAGTTAGTAGGGTTCTTCTGGGATTTTTCGTCAGCCGATTGAAGCAGAATTATTGCTGGATAACTTTCGGCATTAGACCTCGAACTCATTCCGCCATCATTAATTTACATATCATCATCATCATCATCATCATCATCATCATCATCATCATCATCCATATTGTAGCCCGGGTTAAGTTCATGGTGCGGAGTGCTGTACTTGTACAAGAGCGTGGCCGTTCGGCTACAAGTATCATTCACAGAATAGGAGTGATAAGCACAATAAGCCTCAGGCTGCAGTGTAAGCCTTAGGGTTCCTCCTCCGTAAAAAGGAGAAAAAACAGTTTTGATACAGAAAAGAGCAGAAAATGCCTGCTCACATAAGTCGTAGGGAACAGAATTAAATCTTTGAAGGTTCATTCTGAGAGTTCTTTATTCCGCATGGACTTTCAGCCAAAAATAAAAAAGTTGACAAACCCTTTTTCCAAGCATGATCACATGATAACTTAACAAGCTGATGTTCCTTTTTGGTGAGATTGTGAGTCTCTGTGCTATTTAGGCGATTTTGAATTCATATAATGTTAGAATTAGGAACTGGAAAATAATTTCCGAGTTCATCTTCATCCCTATTACGATGAAATTTAAGCCAGCAATCTATTATAGACAATTGAGTAGCTTAATATCAAAGACGGACATCTGTCGTCTCCATAGTTTTGATCTAGAGGCAATTTTTTAATTCACAGTGTTCTTTATAATATTTAACACAATTTATTTTATAAATATAGTGTTAGAGTTTGCATATGGTTTCACTATAAGTGGAAAGAGCATGAAAAATTGTATGAAAAACCACACCTATCTAAATTTCGATTGAGGTCAGATGTCCGTCTTTGATATTAAGCTACTCAATTATTAAACACTTTTGTGCTTGCGTTTAAACTTAAAGTCTTGCACTGTTCAATAACGCACGGAGGCTGTCAACAATATAATCGAACGATTTTACTATTTTATTTATTCATGTTTGATTTTCAGATAAGTCAGTTATTAAAATATAATGTTTTAATAATCAAACGAACTTACAAGACGTTATAAAAATAACTGCCAATGCGGTTGAGACATTATTGCCACAAAAAAATCTTCTTGCAGTCTTATAATTACAAATTTTATGTATTCTAATAATAATAATAATAATAATAATAATAATAATAATAATAATAATTATTATTATTATTATTATTATTATTATTATTATTGTTATTATTGTTATTATTATTATTATTATTATTAACTGATATAAAAAATAAAGTGCCTTTATAAATAATATTATCCCCTGATTGAGGTTTTGACATACGTACAGTAGTGGCAAAAAAACCGGACCTACATTCTTCATTGAATGGTTCAGGTGCTTGGGGCGCGCCGCTATCGTGCAAACGGTCGCAGGTTCGATTCCCATGGCAGGCAAAGACGAAAACAGTAACCAGCTGCGTGGCTGTTGTTCAACTGCACAGGTGGTTTCCGGTCCAAGGAATATGCACCGATGCTCTGGAGTGAACAAGGCTCTGAAATCAGCTACAAAGGTCGGTCCGGTTTTTTTTGTCACTACTGTACATCTATTATCAGGCAGTACTTCTCACTTGACGATATGTGACAGAGGAAGAACAATTATTGTTTGTATCCATCTGAAGTCTGACTAATCCCCATTTCAGTTTGGTTGAGAGGCTTTCCCCTCTACTCACACTCTCTACCGTCAGTGAAGGGGAAGGTGCTACAGTCCGTCGTAAAAACGTTCGACTAATTGACTTACAACACAAAGTGTCAAAATCTATATTTCGAAAGTCTATACCAAGAAGTCAATTCTATTTTTATTACTGTCTATATCAATAATTTGCATATTAAAAATATTTAACGAGTTCAATATACGACAGTTACTTGTAACGTAAGAAGAAATAAATACTAAAACAGGCGTACAACTGACATATTAAATTTAAGTATTTCGATCTTAATAAGCATAGGTCTACTGAACCAGTAGTAATGCGTTTCTACGTTCAGCTACACAAATTATAGTACTATGCAGTGAATTTAAGTGGAATTATGAATAATAACATTAAAATACAAAGCCTGTATTATGACATGCACTATAATAAAATTAGAACTAGAAATATTTTTATAGACTTTCATAATCTGTTTTGTGCGGAAATCAAGAATTAATTTGAATTAACATACCTCTTTACGTCTTATCTTATCACTATTATCACTATTATCTTCATCACCGTTCACCGCAGCTAATATTTTGTCTAAAGTTGGCAGTTCTTGACTAAAAAAGAATTGGTGAACTTTAGATCTTATTGCTGATTTTGTGAATTCGTCGTATTTTTCTAATAGTGGAACAGTTTTGCGAAATTTCACCGGACTCTTTAATTTATTGTCATTCATCTTCGCCTCTCTTCTGATGCGATAAACACTTGCTTTTCCCACTCCCGTCAGTTTCCCCGTCATCTCAGCCACCTTTTCTAAACTGTAAGTTGGATTTTCAGCACATAACGTTTGAAATAAATTCAACACACATCTCTGCTGACCACTTCGCATTGGTTTACCTTTTTTATGTTTTATAACACTGCTGGAAGCCATAATGTTCGTTAAATAATTTACAAACTACGATAAAATACGGTCCTAATCCTAAATAAAAAACTATGTACTTATATAAGAAAATTAACACTATACTATGTACACTATTTCCTATACCGATATTCACAAAACACTACGAAGTAAACTGTAAGGACGAAACAAATCTCAAACCACTCAGGGCAAAAGATAAATGTTTTCTCCACCGTTAGTTGCTACACTGCGACATATACACTGGGACAATCTGCACTGTGTCGCTCCCCAACATTCAAACCAACATTCGTTAATTTTATCAGTAGCCAGTTGAAAATATTATAACAATGACACTAAAATATACTGAAACAAGTCATTGTCAAACATCTGTATGGCTGCATTTTATATCCCCTAGTGTACTTTAGTAAATATTTTATTTTGTTCTGTGTACAGCGTAGGGGGTGCAGGTATAAGAAGTAACAGCTACTGCTCGGTCGCTAACGGTATCTGAGGAATAGGGAGGGGTGAAAAGAATGTCTTTGCGCCCTCTCAACTTGCAAGAAATGCCGTTTAGTGTAATATGTAGCTAGTCGGCGATTATGCAATGGAGAGGAAAATGAACTGACCACTCTACCCCATTATCTCCTGGCCTAGTTGCCTCATAAGTGATGCCTTCTTGGTATTACTTGTGAGGTTCAGATCTGTCTTCGGACAGTTGACTAAACAACAACAATATAAATAGTATTGCCCTACATAATTGTTTATAGGCCTAAGAAAAATATTACGTTTCTACACTCTACAATATAATACAAAATATTCTGATCAACGTAATATTTACTACGTTTGTCCTACTACGTTTTTTCCTTGCTCGGCCTGTGTTGCTCCATCTAACTGACATGATGTGTGTATGAGGGGAAGGACTATCTTGTCTGCAATGTAAACACAGTATTATTCTGTGTGTACTCAATTTCAACCTAAAGTTTAAACTGTTACAATGTTTTATACTAAATCTAGGCTACTTAGTGCCTGAACTGCAACGTATACACAAATAATGTAGAATTCCAAAAAAGTATCAGTTCTTGCACCTGAAAAATATTTTTAGTTTTGAAGGAACTTGTACTTCCACTGGCAACTAAAATGTCATTGGTCCAAAGCAGAAGTTGAAGGTTGAGCGATTATGCTGAACTCCGTCAAATCTTCATATCGCATTGCAAATTGTCATCCTAGTAACTAAGGCAGGTCTTAAGAGGGCATGAGAAGTGTTGTGATTGTGAAGTTTCCAAATAAAATCGACACCATTAAAAACAATTTCACCAAATTTGACATGAACGACATTATCATGAATGGAGAAGATGAATATGTAATTTCATTTAAAAGTATAGCTGCTTTGGCGGTATATATTATTTTTAACAATTCCTTAATTTAAGTGAGTTATTTTTAAAACTCAAAATCTTCTTACGTGACTAAGATGAAGTCTCTTGGTTCTTAAAGATTCAACCTCTCTCCAAATAAATCACCTCAGATGATAAACATGTTTAATGTAATCTCATTGTGTAGGCCTATCTTGTTTTTACCTAATCTATGTTAATCTATTTATTTAATGTATTTTAAGCTGAAAATGTATTATATATTTTATTTAATTGTATTTTGGTAGTTTTACTATTATTTACAAAATTAAATTCATACTAGAAATCTTATTGTGTGTGTTTTTATTTTGCATTTGTATTTTGTGTTCGTATCTAATGACGAACCTATAATCTGTAATAGATTGTACAGGGAATAAATACAATACAATACAATACAATACAATACAATACAATACAATACAATACAATACAATACAATACATACATACATACATACATACATACATACATACATACATACATACATACATACATACATACACGAATAAGAATGAGAGAAAATACATGCAAAACGAAATAATGGAAGATAGGAAAAGAGCACAATGAAGGAAAGAAATGGAGGGAGTCAAAGAAGATAAAGAAGGGAAAAGGAAGAAAGAACAAATAAAAGGAATAATACGCATACGCATATAATTAGGGATGACAACCATCCCGATATTAGCGGAAAATCCCGACTTTCATACATATTTCCTTTTCCCGTCTCAAACATTAGCGGGAACATCGTTTTCCCCATATTCATTCAAAAGTGCCTTATCTCACTACTTTTGGGTAATATAGTAAAAAAAAAAGCCTGAAAATAAATAAAAAGAGGGCCTAATACTTGTTTGATGATGATGATGATGATGGTATGAATGCTACTATCGATATGTATTGTTGTTATAATCGACATAAAATATATTGCCAACTTCTAAATTAACAGTCGGTTTTATTTTGTTGACTTGTAGCCTACATTGCTGGGAGACATCGTTAGATATAGGCCACTCTTACACTAAACCTGGAGTAATTTAAGCTTATTAATCAAATATGATTCTACTTACTGTTTTTTTATATGCTCACCTGTATGTAATTTATATTTTATGCATATTTCATTGTTATTTTCCATCCGAAGATAATTAAGAACGATGAATATTACTTAATATCTCCTATCTTTCTTCAAATAGTGTTTATATGCCATGTTAATTTTCATTTCTTTTCATAAGTTTACAATGATGCACATTGGGAGCAACATATAAGAAATTATTTTCCTACACAATCGAACTATATTCACGTTGTTTTGAAATGATTAATTGACGATGGTTTTCTTATTGTTTATTACACGCACATTTGTATGTAATTTCTACTCCATACGTTTTTTTCTATCCCAAGATCATTAAGAATGGTGAATATTATTGATGCTTGTTTCCTGTATTTCTTAAAATAATTTTATGCGGCATGTTAGTTTTTATTTATCGTTAGTTACGTAAAAATGATGCGCCAAAAAATAAAAAATAATAATAATTTCGTACTCACTCCACATCCTATATATTCACATTTGTTTTTCAGTGATTTATTAAAGAATGTACCGGTATTTAAAAGACTAATGATTTAGAAACATGTTACATAAATCATCCTTGTGCCAGAAGAGAATGCTCCCTGGACCAAATTATCGTATTTTGCAGTGGTCGTCAGTACTCGCTGAAATGGGTAATAATATAATATAATTATGTTGTATGCAGGAAGCGGGGTATCGGGGCTGCAAGCCCCGACGATGATCCAACGTGTAAACTTAGCACATGATGTAAAAAGCGGGCTATCGGGGCTGCAAGCCCCGATGATGATCCGACGTGTAGCACATGATGCAAAAAGCGGGGTATCGGGGCTGCAAGCCCCGATGATCCGACGTGTAGCACATGATGGAAAAAAAGCGGGGTGTCGGGCACTGAAAAGTGCCTTTTCGAAAGCATAGTGATGCGCATTTGACAAACGCAGTGTACGTACTTGCTAATAATCCCTTTTTATTTGTCGTTATTTACGTAAAAATGATACGCCAAAAAATAATAATAATTTCGTACTCCACTTCCTATATTCACATTTGTTTTTCAGCGATTTTTTTAAGAATGTACCGGTATTTAAAAGACTAATTTAGAAACATGTTACATAAATCATCCTTGTGCCAAAAGAGAATGCTCCCTGGACCAAATTATCGTTGAGATATCTATTGTCAATTGCTTTTATTTGTCAGTAGGCATTGACTGACGGGTATATAAGGACTGGTGCTCTTAGGGGTGGAGGTCGGAGTTTGGGATGACTCACAAGCAACAAGTTATACTAAATATGTTTATGACTCCTATAGTGGGCGGGACATAAGTAACATTCACCCAAAAATATAATACAAAGTGACTAAAATCACATCAGTAGTAAAAAATTGTTTAAATTCTCTTATTTAATTTTTTAATTTGGTAGCATTTAAGGTTTATCGAATATCGAATGCTAAAAACGCTAATCGAACCATTACTTCCGCCGACCTTTTTTTGCGTATAATGTGTGATGGGTGGCCCCTATACTGAATCTGTTCCAAAAAGAGCAAAATAAAAATCGTGATAAACGTTTAACTACAAATCCCTTGGCTATCGGTGCTAATATCCTTTGTTTTTAGAATCCCTGGGTCTAACGCTCACGTACAAAGTTTTTTTTTCCTTTTAATGAAAGCTAAATGGACAGAGTGTAGAAACAGATATACAACAGAATTAATAAAATCAGAGCTTCAGGCCACCATTAATTTCAATATGAATTAAAGGGATTTTTTTAAACATAAAAAGTAACACAAAATTTCTGAAAGAGGCAAAATCTGTTGATAAATATTAAATATTTTGTGACACTACTACAGTGTAATGTTAGTAATTAGGCAAATAATTAATCATAATAGTAATGCAAGTTGAATTTCATAAAATTATATAACTATGTTGGATTAATAAAGGATTGGTATTCAAATTCTACCCTAGTTTGCTTATTTTATTATGTATTTGCAACATAAGTTAATATAATTTAAGCCAGAGGATGATATACTCATATTGTGCAATGTACACAGATTATCTATAATTTTTAACGTCGAAAATGTCGTTTATAAAAGTTTTCCCGACATGTGGTTTTCAAAAGTTGGCAACCCTACATGATACAAACACATGAAGCATGTAACAAACAGCACAGAGATAACTCACCTGAAACTTGGACACGAAGCTTTGCATATCCTGCACTAATGCCTTCATTTGGCCGCCTAACATCCATTCGTTGTCCCGTGGTTTATGCACACTTCGCAGGAGATTCCTCCCATCCACCGCGATGATGGGTCGTTTGCCTGTACTCTGTGTGTACTCCGACGCTAACTCGGCGATGTTCACCTCACGACGAACCTCAGGAGGGCTCTTTTTCAAATACGTCTCAAAATGCCGCACACCCATTTCTATGCTCTCCTACTGCGAGAGACTGTACTCCGCAACACGCCAAGGCCGACTTCAACTTTTAAGTAAGCTGCAGTGTCGCCAACTCGGTCATGCTGAATGTCTCTAAATGCTATGTAAAAAGCTTCCGTTTGCAAGTAAAATAACCCAAATTTGAAATAAATAAACTATATTTTTTCGTGTAAATACGTTATTATTATTATTATTATTATTATTATTATTATTATTATTATTAAACTTCATACATTGGTTATGTACATTTTTATACAACTCTTCAATGAAGTTAAATACAGATTTTGGAACTTTCATTAATTGAAGTCTAGTTCTTATCTTTATTGCCATATTCCTCCATTGTTGAAGTAGACTCAACAAGTCCAGCTGCTCCTGTATCAGAAGCAGACTCGTAAGATTTTAGCTTGCACTAAAATTTTCAATATAGGCCTACTTACAGCATTACTGTCTTATGTACCACAGCGAAAATTAATTGGATCACATTTTGCAGAAAGGAACACGTTAGGGGCCTACATCTAAACTGAGAAAAATGCATTTTAAAGTTAAACGTGAGTGATAAATTCAGAAATAAATTAATATAACTATATACCTATTGCTTTAACCTAAAGCGTATTATACGAAATATATTATTTTGTTCAAAATATGGACCCTTGAAATTATTTAATTATTGAGACATCAAATTTGTTTGTGAAGTGGTTTCTTTCTGCAGATGTGATTCAATCAACTTAATACATTTTACCTCTGTTGAAGCTGAAGCCATAATCAACCACTGACCAGTCCTTTTTGATTCTGCTGCTGCTATTGTTGGTGTCGTTGAAATTATTTATGTTTGTTTATAAATTAAAGTTTTTAAACACTGTACAATATACAATTTAATTTAAAGATACCGTACTATATTGGTTTGTGTTATTAATTTCATTTCACTGTTCGAATCACAATTTTATTTGAACACGAAGTCTAGCCTTCTTTCTTTGCGACTAGAAAAAGTACTAATCACTTTATAATGAAATTAACAATATTTTCAATCATCACTTTTTCTACTCTTAAAGCCAAAGCAGCAGGACTGTCGTGTCATTGTACTTCTTAGAAAGATCTTCACTCTCTTCAGCGTAGAAAAACATCTCTCAGACTGAGCAGTAATCTGAGTAGTAAGAATTGTTTTGAGGAGAATGAACACTTCTGTGCAGGAATCGCCAATTCCTGCATCCAACATGATTTCGTACATTTTCATACGTCCAGAAATATTACGGAATTCTTGCTTCTCGCACAAAACAAATACAGTAGTCCAGTTTTCACAAAAAAGGATAAGCTTCTATGGTTTCATCAAGTTCAGCTGAAGAAAATTGTATGTAATTTAGCCTATATTGTCTTTGAAAATAACAATTTTGCTACTGACAAATGCTTATTGAAAGCAAATCTCTTTTTTACCTGACAAGAAATGGTATCACACACCTCTTTCGCAGAGACAAGATTTTGCGACTTACTTTTATTTTTCATGGGAGGAGTTTCTTCTAGTTTATGAGTAACAGAAGGAAGGGTTCGATACCCGGAACAATTTTTCCCTTGAAATTATTTAAGTCAGTTTCACAGGGAGCTATACCTGAAAACCAGATTCTGTTCGTTAACAGAAAACCACAATTCAAGTTACACAGTGTTTGTGTGCACTAAATGTTGGGTTTTGACGTCTTGTGAGCCCACTTGAGGTATGTGAATATCTTAAAGGAAAAAATTGAGCCGGTGTCGGTTACAGTTCTTGGGTAGCTCAGTCGGTTGAGCGTTGGCGTGCTGTCAAAGGTCCCAGGTTCGATACCCGGTTCCGGAACAATTTTTCCCTTGAAATTATTCAAGAAGGAAGTTTGTTTCTTTCTTTTATGATTGCCTCAAGGAATGAATTTACTGCATTGAAGATACTGGTGGAACTTGCATTATTACGTAGTAGCTGGTTATACAATATAATATTTACATGAGGCATGATATGATGAAAAAATTCTAGCCAAAGGCTGAAGTCCTGATCATTCAACATACGAAGAATCCCTGTAGCTCCTTGTACAGGGACATCATTTTATGTTTACTTCAATTTTTATTGTACCTGAGTTTTTTAATGTACTTAACTCCCACCCCTTCTACTAGAGAACTTCCAACCGTTCTCCACACAAAACCAAAGCCGCGTATGCAGTCAAAGTCGCCTTACGGTCATGGTAAACACAACTGAGGTAGTGAGTATAGTACGTTCCAGAAATATGTTCGCGTTTTCCAGTGACGAAAGAACTTTCAATATTGAAGCATATTTTCGCACAGGTACTGTCGTCCGTTTGTCTACGTCGCATCCCGGTTTCCTTCACCCGTTTCTGCTCACCCCCTGTAAAGGCTAGTGGCTGGACTGTCTCTGCTCTTCTCTGAAAACAATTTCTGTTAGTAATTGGACGTCTACGTAATATTATACAACTGTTTAATAGTACATTATGCAACGAGCCTATAATGAAGGCAATTAAGAAGTGAGTATGGATATTTATGAAACGAGCGCAAGCGAGTTTCATAATTTTCATACGAGCTTCTTAATTACCATTATAGGCGAGTTTCATACGACTTTTTATGCTCGACCATATTTCTAACTTGATATTATTAATTTTATTGTATCTGACCTGGAGCAACGTCCCGTATGTTGTGAGATGTGCGCAGACGCGAAAGTATTGATTTTTTCCGAGGAACAGATGTCCACATTGACCTTGCTAGGCCATAAGAACCTACAGAGATAACATTGAAATTAAATTAGACATTGAAAAACGAGATGACAAATTGTATTTATATGAATATTATTTACAATTAACGCTAAATATTATAGTAACAGAACATAACCTTCTGCGACAGTATTGGATTTCCAGCCTCCGTGACTTTTCGCTAATTCTCTTTCGATTGCATATCCGAGAATAATCGATACTTGCGGTTTTATAACGGTAGAAAGCTGACCTGTCATTGGCTGAACAGTTGTAACCTGAGTCGTCATTGGCTGAAAGACCTGACCTTTAATGAGTAGGTGTACTTTAATGACATGCATTAAAGGTCTGCTACCAGGTGTATAATTACTACATTTCGGCATGGTCGAGCATAAAATAACTTAAATGGGCATCGTTAAATTATTAGCTGTCACGTGATTTTCCCTCTTTCTACGACCCTGCGACAAAACCACTTGGACGGACAGTAGATAGCATGTCTGAATAATTTTATCTTTTCGGAGCGGGCAGGAGTGAAGATTGAATTTACAGTACGTAAGGTACTCTTTTATAGAGTAGGTACAGAATTATTTCAACATGAGTTAGTAGTACGAAGGACGAAACTGATAATTGGAATTAGGTAGAATAGTCTATAGTGCGATAATATGCACATTGGAACTGAAGCCTGTATCGAAATGAACGGTCACCATTTTCAAAAATGTGTTTAAATATCCATATTATGATTATTTTTCAGTTTAACTTCATTCTCTATATTGTACGCTAATGTACTGTAGACAGTGTAATATACACTGCTTAATGAACACGTCCGAATAGATAGCTCAATTCGTATGTGAAAACACTTATTGTTAATACAGTACTGTATTTTGATTAAATAAAAACCCAATGAAAATTATCAAACTCAAAATCACGACATTTCCTAGTTTATGTAAATGGATGAACTACTTTTCTTCCCTCCTATACCTAGTTAAAGTGATTCGTTTGTATTTTACGTCAGTATCATCGAACTCCAGTCATGGAAGGGAGAAGCAAACAGTGTTTCCGGTTCCCAACTATTAATTCAAAGGTATAGGCAGGTTAATATTAGAAATGTTAGTAAAAATTAAATGATGTCCTTGTATAATATTACGTAGAAGTCCAATTCCTAACAGCAAATGTTTTCAGAAAAGAGCTAAAACAGTCCAGCCACTAGCCTTTACAGAGGTCAGCAGAAACGGGGGGGGGGACAGTGATGAGACGTAATTAAACGGACGCACAGTACCTGTGCTAAAATATGATTCAGTAGTGAATGAATGCTCTTTCTTCACTGAAAAATGTGATCATATTTCTGAAACATACTATATTCACTCACTTTGTACTGCTTACTATGACCGTAAGACGACTTTGCGGCTTTGGTTGTGTGTGGAAGTTTGCTACTAGAAGGAGTGGGAGTGAAGTACATTCAAAAACTCAGGTACAATAAAAATTGAAGTAAAAATAAAATTATGTCCCTGTACAACTATTTAAAAAATTAAAATAAAACGGCCTCGTTAAGTAATTGTCACGTGATCCCCCCCCTTTCTAAGACCATCCTACATAACAGCATGAACGGACAGTAGATAGCATATGAGTAAATTTATCTGTGGATCAGGCAGAAGTGAAAATTGAATTGGCAGTACGTAACGTACACTGTTATAGAGTAGGTACAGAATTATTTCAACAGGCGTAGGATTATGGCTCTCCATGTCGCCTGATTTGAGTGCTTTGCATTATTTCCTTGGGGTTACTGGGAAACAGTTGTGTTTGCTAAACATCCTTCAACAATAGAAGAATTAAATAATTACATTCAAGAAACCATATATTCAGTTTCAGAAGATGTCTTTGAAAACTTTTTTGATAATATGCACAAAAGATTTGAAGCCTGTATCGAAATGAACGACCACATTTTCAATAATTTGTTTAAATATTCAAATTTTGATTATTTTTAAAATTCAAATGCACTGTAAATATTGTATGCTAATGTGCTGTAGACAGTATAGCATACATTGCATAATAAATACGTCCGACTGGATAGTTCAGTTAGTGAGTAAAAACATTTACTGTTAATACTGTACTGTATTTTGATTAAATAAAAACCCGACGAAAATAATCAAACTCAAAATCGTAACATTTCCTAGATACGTAAATGGATGCACCACTCTTTTTTTCCCTCCTATACCTAGTAAAGTTATTTGTATTGTATTTTACACTTCGTCAAACTTCGGTCGTGTAAGGGCGTATAATTATAGCAAACACTGTTTTCGGTTCTCAATCGTTAATCCAAAGGTATAGTCTGGTTAATATTGAAAATGTTAGTAAAAATAAAATGATGTCCCTGTACATCTGACTTTTCTCCACTCATTATGGCCGCTCCGTCGTTAAGTCTGGACGATACGTTTGTTACGGTCGCCATTCAGAACTGTATTCAACTGCTCTAAAATGCATTCCGCTAATACTTTAGCATTTTGGGATTTTCATGCTCAGCACCGCCCAATTCATAACGGAAAACAATAACCTGCTGCATATGATTTGATACATCAGTCGTATCATCTGACATAGCTGACAAAAATTTATATTGTTATATTTCAGCAGATATTTCATCGCGACACACCTCCAGAATGCAGTCAAGAAGTTCATTCTGGATCGTCTTGGAAGTTCCTGTAAACACTTTTTACTTAAAAAAAAAATGTTTTTTGAGAGACACATCTAACTTTACAGCAAATTCCAATAATCCTCGAAACACGCCAAGATTCGATGTCCTTAAGGCTTCGCCATGGTCACGTAATGGAAGTTCAAATTTCCCGCAGAACGTTGCACAATCTATAATTTTCTAGAGAATTTCTCAATTTTGTCTCACTTTCTCATTATGTTTGTTTGTTTGCTGTCTGTAAGCATCACTTAGCTGATTTGCGACGTTTACTTTTCCTAACAAAGTGAAAACAATGACATACTTAATACGTTTTGCAGAATCTTCTTTTTTTTTAAGCTTTCTCGGCTAAATGTTTCAAATACCCTGCTTTTGTCCAAGACGCATCACCTCCGAACAATAAACACGGAAAGCAAAATAGTGCATTATTTTTCAGGACAGCCACACAATCATATATACTTATAATAAATAGGAGAATTAAATTTCCTAGAGTAAGTCTGATTTCTGCTTAATGATGCCTGAGAAATACTGTGTCACGACCTAAACTCTTCATTTTACTTTTCTCTGCAAACGACAGTGATGAAAAACTGATATTTTGCAGATATTTAACATTGTTCTTACTGCACAGTCTTAAAAACGGTGTCGCGCTCTGACCGCGCTTGGGCGAGATCGTGACAGTGAAACTTAAGGCTGGTTCACAATAAACCGGGAACGGAAACGACAACGAGAACGGAAATAATGTTAAAATAAATGTATTTAAATGTGAGCACTCACAATTAACTATTGTGAATGCTCACAATTAAATACATTAAATTTATTTTAACATTATTTCCGTTCTCGTTGTCGCTTCTGTTCCCGGTTTATTGTGAACAAGCCTTTAGCAGTGCACGTTTCAGTTTTGTATAGTAGCCTACATGGATTTATTGTATGAGTTCTAAAATTAATCGAGTTAATACTATGAAAGCAACATTCAACAACAAACAACAACGACCAACAGCAATAGAAAGTCATCAGTGGATTGCTATTTAAAAAATAAACATGGACAGCTTGTTCCAGTTCGAGCCCACCTACATCAGAGTGTAATAATTTGGCGAACAGTAGGTACCGAAACTAGTGGAGTGTGTGGTTTATCTGAGTCAGGCGTTTCCGATATTAGAAACAGTAATAATAACGCGGAAGCAGTTATTTCAGTTGATCCAAATGACGCATATAGTGCGAAATAAGGGGCGGAAATATTTTTCTCTGCCTAGAGGCGCCAAGTAGCTAGATTCTTCATTCAAAAACGGATATCTTATTGGAAACTCAACACTTCAGTTCTTCAGAAGCCTGATTGTATTGGAACCTTTAAATACAAGGTATATGGATTTACTATAAGGTAGAGCCACTCGGCAATATCCGCTAGCAGACGAACTCGTGACGTCACTTCGGAAGCTCGTTAGCCACGGGATGAATTATGGCCTCCTAGCACCGAAGTATTTGTAACAAGTTATCACACAAAATTATTTTAAATGACAATCTGTTTTTTGTTTAACTTTTATTTGTGAGGAAAAATGTACCACTCACAAAAGGAAACTATATTAAGCGTGCCTTATCCCTATGTGTTACAAGTAATTTCATCTTCTAAACTGGAGAAGAGTTTGTACGAAATAATATTTTTGTATCAGAAAATATAGTTACCCTTCATAAGAAATGTTCGTTATTAAATAGAACAATTACATAGTGAATGCTAATAATTTCCTAACATAATAACAATGACAGAAAACATAACACATTAATAAATATTATTAGAACATGCAGAAATAATAAAGCCATGGGTAGGCCTAATTATTTCTGATAGTAGGCCTATGTATTTTAATTAATATAGGCACATAATTTTTCCATATATATTACTATATCATTACTCCTATATTTTCAAATACTCGTTATAATACACATTAAGCTGACTATTAACATAACTCACTTAAAGCTATAAACTGTATTAAATGTTACAAACATATTATGCTTGACATCTTTGGACCCAGATTGGCCCTAGAGCCCTTTCAGCCTCATTTAAAATTACCATGACTCCACGGGGTGAAGTCGGTTGGAGAATAAAGCTAGCCACCTCATGCCATTCATTGACTATGAATATGTGAAGTTGTGAACACTTTATTATGTTTGAAAATAGGCTGCATATTTTCAAACAAAATAATCATTAAGTAGGTATTTATATCACATACCTTTTTCCTCCTCCCTGAAGATTGGAATGAATTCTTCTCTCTTGTCAGCGCCTAGCAGAAGCTTGCCATTTACGTGCCTTCTTTCTTTGTAGTTCCGCTGCTCTTGCAGTCTTCGCTGCCGTATTCAGTGAACGAATGCGGATAAATGTCCTTGTTCTTGTATATATTTTAATTATTAATGGATGTACATGTGGAAACTTCTGTGCGAGAATGTTACACATGCCCTTAATGACGTTGCAGCAGTTTAATTTATCACCATGCACACCTACAAACACTACTTCAAACTGTTTCACTGTGCATAGCCATTCATCTGATGGTTTGAGCAGACCTCCTCGAGACAGTTTTTCAATCCAGCCCTGATGTACCGGCAATGCATCTGGTGTAACACTAATTAATTGGCCTGTAGGATCTTTTTAGGTTTAATGTTCAAGAGCTCGGCTTTCAGGTCCCTCTCATAATCTTCTGGTAGAAAATGAACACTACACACGGTGGCATTTTTAATGTTGATTTTGTCTTTCCTTCTGCAAGCATGAATCCATTGCTTACAAACACTGTCATCCTTGGGAAAGGTGTGGTAAATCAAATCTGAACCTTTAGTCTTACGATTATAATTTTTACACGAAAACACTGCGCAACCGGGCATGGTAAATAATGCAATATGTTTTTAGGCACAAAATATTTACAATAAACTAATTAACTTAATACCACGTGGGCTAACTTAAATACATAACCTATATACTACGATTATAAAACACGTGAAAGCCCGAATTAACAACAGTAACTGTTATAAATATAATTAAGTTCATTATAACACATTTTTATTTGGAAATATTCCACTATGAGTGCAGATTTGTCACATTTAGGGCACACGCAACCAGAATCACTGCTAGAAAACAACTTATAGCTTGCTTTTAATTCATACTGCGAATTGTTTAGCTTCCTCGGTGACGTCATGCGTCAACTGTCTAAAATTTACGTGTCTGCGCATAGCCGTATGAGCACCCCCTGCTTTAAATATCTTTGGTCGACATTGCTCCTTCGATAACATAGATACACAGACATAACCAATTGGTGGGATTTACATGTGAAACCGCAGATTAAAAAATCCTCCAGCAGGTTTTCCTTTCTGCATATAGAGATCAAGAAATATGCTAAATTTTTACTTTCGATGTATTTATGATATTCTGAAACAATTTCAACCATCACTGGTACGGTACGACGCACAGTGATCCTTTTACGGTATCTGGCCGCGCAAAATTCGATTCAGTATTAAAATGATGTAGCAACATTAAAATAACAATTTGTACATATGTTAAACATTTTCTTTATCCATGTCCACATGATTCGAATTCAATTTAGGCTTAATATTAACACTCAATCACAGACATATAGGTATTCTATAGGCAACAACACTGTAGAACTTCAGGTCTTCATCACTGCAGGTATGAAATATATAAGTAAAATACATGGAAGAAATCAGTTACATTATAATTTTTATTTTAATCGCACTCTTAACTTCACACATGACATAATATTTCAATAAAAGCACTACATGGTTTCCTTTATGTTAATCAAGTAAGATATTTCACTACAATCAGTAAGTACATTTTCTTTCCATGGAGAAAGTAGTGGGTGCCTCAAATTTTAACAAGTTTATCATAATAAAATAAATAATACATTAAAACTAGATACACGTGAGTGTATTCTATATATTCTCTACATATTTATACGTATATTCACAATAATGATTTCACCTCTACAGTAGTAGTGAGGCGCGTGCTATTCCTGCAGCTACGTGCTACTTATGTGGTCCTTCTAAGAAGGGTCGTATTGTAATCAAACATTCATTTTGAGAGATGTACCACACATTTATCACTTCAGCGTTTTCTAGTATGACATAGCTAGTTTTTTATTATAAATTGTGAGGAAAATGTTACAAGTATAAAATAATGGGGAAGATGACAAGGCGTACACTAATAATGAACAGTTGCCACTACTAATTTATACTTTAATGTAATTCAGTGTTAAAAGTGTTTTCAATAATATTTAGTTCTCAGTCTGCTGTAAGCTTCAGATTAAGTTCCTGAAGCGGGTGCGGGGTCTTGATAGACAAAGAACTTCATTAAGTGTAGGTCTACTTCTCTTTCGCATTTCCTTTGTGAGACTGCTTATTACACGATCTGACGACACTAAAACATATTCAGCATTAGATGACAAGCCACTTAAGGAAACTTTATATATATTTTGTTCATATAAAACAAATTTCTCTCTAGCCACATCTTTTTGTGACTGGGATTTACTCAGGATTCGGTGGCAAGCAAGCAAAATTAACAATCTTAACAGTATCTTTAAAACGGATTATCTGTAAGTTTTCAAATCATTATTTTAAACAGTTAAACAGTTCATCAATTCTTTCTGCTTTGTCATCTGTATGGCGCCAAACATGAAAAAGATCGTTCCGCGATACCTCTTCTGAGAGTACTAAAACCTGAAAAAAGGCAAAGTTGCAAAAAGTAGCAGCTAGTTTTTATATAGGAGAAAGAATAAGGTATTGGCTTTAGTATTCCGAAAAAATTTTGACCAATCATTCTGAATTTCCGAGAGTAAAAATACTCAAAACTAGAAATTAAAATAGTAATAATTTCTCAATTTTCAAGCAAATTTCACTTTAAAGTAGTACGTTTTGTGGGATTTTTAAAATATGGCAAACATATCGTGGTCTTCCATATCCACCAGTAACCGATTAAAATCGTCTGAAAAACACGTCCTTTCAATCATAGTTATCGAACATAAATTATGAGCTCGGCTTCAGGCCGGGGATGCGATAAGGAACACCATACTTCTGATTTCTTTTACAACACAAGAGCTGCACAAATAAGCGTAACTATAATAAATCTCGTATCCTTGGATATTATAGTAATTAAAAACTCCATAAAACATGAAATATGTGATATTAGATTTCTGTATTTTGCGCTGCTAGATAGCGAAAAAGGATCACTGTGCGTCGTAAGCAAATGCAATACTATAAAGCTAAAATTCTCAATATTTACAGGGAACGTATGCAGGGATTACAAATTCGTTCTAAATATACGCATCACATTATTAATGAGTGCATCGATCTATCATCTCATCAGGATGTCACAGAGACGTCGAAGTGGTATGTTTTTACATGTTTAGAACAAGAATGGTCAAATTGTGAATACACAACCTCATATCGCTAGGTCATTTAAAGAATATTATACAGAGATATTTCAAGATAATTCTCCACGTAATAAAATTATAGTCTTACTTCATTCAACTTTCCTAATCTGAAGGATGCACAGGACAATATTATATTAGAGATGCCGATCAGGAAGGAGGAAATTTAGTTTTACTACAGGGTAAAAAATAAAAACACCAGAGTCTGATGGACTGCCACATGAATTTTATCATGTTTTTTGGGAATGTATAAGTGAAGAAATTACTGATATGTATAATGTTATTTTACAAAGAGATAGTTTCTGTACATCACAAAAACAAGGCATTGTGGAACCAATTCCAAAGAAAGGAAGAAAAGAACTTATCGATTATCTTCTAGTACCCTCCTTAACCCTCCTGCTACCAAGGTTTTTCACCACGTACTGCTACAAAGGGGAGTAATACAATTATCCCCAGCAGAATGATATACCAAATTTGTTAAGCATTTGAAATATAAACAATGTTTGTGTTATTGACTATAGACTGTAAAACATGTAAAAATATAAAATAATCACCCTATTTTTTTTTAAATACAGAGTGATTCAAAAGTCTTGTTCCACTTTGCTGAAAACGGATACCAAAATTAATTAACTTAAGATATGTTACTGGTGACACTATGATGTAACATAATTATATAGTAAATTTAAATTTGCCTCTCATTTCAAGACAAATTCCACAATGCTATATGCGAGTAGTTTTGAAATAGTGGAAAACATATTTAGAAGCAATGACTGTAACATAAATTATTGGAAATCATTTCAGTGAATTCTTGAAATTTGAATATTAGAATACTATATATACAACCATGAGCATCTGAAATATATTAATTTATATTGAAATTAAATAAAACATTTGAAGTTCTAAAAATTAAATAAACAAAAATGTAAAACTAATAAATCAAAGTTTAGTTTTTGTTCTAATTCAAATATTCGAACACTACCTATACTACAATGAACATCTCGAAAAAAGGTTTCACTAATAATTATTTCTAACAAAATCATTTTCAGAAAAACAAAACACACAGAAATAAAAATAAACAAAAATAGGAATAAAAGTTCACGATAATGTAAATAAGAGTATAAAAATTTTATAAATAACATAAAATGAAATAATTTGGAAGCAGACAAACTTAGAAATGAAGAATATTAAGCTCCTGGTTGAATTTTATCTCCTGGAATTTTCATGACATAGACTGCCAAGGGGGGCAACATGATCATCTTAAAATGGATTAATTTTTTATGTTAGTTTTTATTCAAATTGTGAGTAGACATATAACGGAGAAATACATGGAATTTCAAAAATAAATATGGAGAAAAATGAAAATAATATTGAAAAATATCAGCAGAAGGGTTAATTATTATTGTAAGCTCCTGGCTCGTGTCCTGACGAATTGTCTTAAGCAGATTTTACCAAAGTTAATTCGCCGTGCGCAGAGTTGTGGCGTAATGGACGATCTATATTTGATGTAAATTGTGCCTTGAGAAATGTAGTAGCACACTGCTGTAATTATGACAATAAAGCAGCTGTCATTGTGTCCTTAGCAGTGCCAGATTTAGGCCTAGGCAACCTGCAGCAATTTCCAGGGGGGCAGCATTGCATTTCTCTCTCTCTCTCTCTCTCTCTCTCTCTCTCTCTCTCTTTAGAGTGAACTTTGTTTTTAAAACACTTGGTAAATCATTTCTGAAGTTCGTTCTTGAACACCTTGTAAAAATCGGAAGTCGCTGTCGCGGCGAGAGTAAAAGGAAAGTGTGCAACTGCATAATTATATTGTAATATCGGTATCACGTTATTATACTATACTATACTATGAAATTGCTTAAATTACTTGTATAAACAAGAATGCATTTTTGAAAATCAAATTGGATATGTTTTTTTCTTATTTATCGCTATGAATAGTAACCACAACTCTCAGTTACATTTCCAATATACAGAATGGTGCAGATAAAACTAGCCCGCCTCCCGTTTGAATGCGAATGCGATATTTTGACTGCTTGAAATTCCATTATCGTATTCTATCGTATCGTGTCATAACGAAATAAATAAACAACTACAACAATGGACAATTTTATGCAATACCGGTAATAGATTGTTGGCATTCTTCCTGTCAGCTATCAATCGAATTGCACGTGTCTGCTCGCATTCTGCAAAATGACTTACTCGAACTCGATACAAGAAAGAATGGAAATTGTGGAATTGTATGTGAGAACAGGTTCGATTAAGGAAACCCGCGAAATTTTAAGGACAAGTTTCGGGTAGAGGACAACTGGAGAAGAGAACAATACAGGGTTTGGTTAAAAAGTGGCTCCCTACGGAATCTGTGCAAAATGTGGAAGTGCATCTGAACATAATTAGAGTCCTTTTCAGCACTTCGCGTCTGTATTTTTCTTCTGTATTTACTCTATACTTACACGGACTACTTTTATCTGCGCTATTCTGTATATTGTCAACAATACTATTTAATCACTTTCCAGCATGTGCACTATACAGAGTGTTTCAAAAATACGAAGCATAATTTCAGGTATGTATTTCCCACATGTAGACAATCAAAATAGTTCATTACAACGTGTGTCCGGAAATGCTTTATTTCCGAGTTATGGCCTTCACAACATTGAAATTCACCGGAACGTTTTTCTTTCCGCAGGTCGTTGCCGTCAAAGGAGACATTAAGAGGGCACTCTGACAGTTCATTCCGAGGCGAAGGTTACATTCAGTGTTGTGTAGGCGTTAGACTGTGCGACATGTATTCAAATCAAGAGCTGGCAGAGATAAACTTCATGTACGGTAAGGCGGACGGCAATGCTGCGCTGGCTCGTCGTTTGTACCAGGAGAGGTACCCACAGCGACAATGTCCAGATCGAGAGACATTTGTACGTCTCCATTACCGTCTGTGCGAGTATGGAAATTTAACTCTCCTGGTTTGGGAAGGGGACGACCAAGATCTACAACTCCAGAAGTACAGGAGGAGATTCTGGAGGCTGTGAACATGACTCCTTCTATCAGCACACGAAGGGAAGCGTTGCAAGTCAATGTTCCTCATACGACTGTCTGGAGACTGTTGAAAGAGTATTAATTGTATCCTTATCATTTGCAACGTGTACAGGCCCTGTCACCAGCAGATTACCCTGCACGAGTTAGGTTCTGTCAGTGGTTCTTGCAGCAGTGTGGTGTAAATCCGAACTCTCCTGCCTTACGTACTATTATTTACAGATGAAGCACAGTTCACACGAGATGGCATAACAAATTTCCACAATCAGCATGTATGGGCGTATGAAAACCCACGTGCAACTGTTCCATCTCATCACCAGGTGCGGTTCTCCCTCAACATGTGGGCCGGTATCATTGGTGATCGATTAGTTGGACCCCATGTACTTGTAAACAGACTTACGGGGCAGGCGTACACAAACTTCCTGGAAAACACCATACCTCATGTTTTAGAAGACACTCCACTGATCAATCGTCAACACATTCACTTCTTGCATGATGGCGCTCCTGCACACTTCAGTCGTACGGCTCGCCGGTACTTGGATCGAAGGTTTCCTGATCGATGGATAGGTAGAGGTGGCCCAATTGCTTGGCCTCCACGCTCACCTGATCTGAACCCTCTCGATTTCTACTTGCGGGGCTATTTAAAATCATTGGTTTATTCGTCTCCGGTGCCTGATTTGGAATCCCTTCGGAATCGAATTGTGGCATGTTCTGAGGACATACGCAATACTCCTGGAGTTTGGGATCGTGTTCGCAGGTCAATGAGACATCGATGTGAAGTCTGTATTCAAGCAGGAGGTGGACATTTTGAACATCTTCTGTAATGACAACGACCTGCGGAAAGAAAAACGTTCCGGTGAATTTCAATGTTGTGAAGGCCATAACTCGGAAATGAAGCATTTCCGGACACATGTTGTAATGAACTATTTTGATTGTCTACATGTGGGAAATACATACCTGAAATTATGCCCCGTATTTTTGAAACGCCCTGTATAAACCGATATGAAAGGTCTACTCCGCAAAGAGTTGGAGATTATTTTTCAATTTTGTTAGGTGTGTAAGATAATATGAATGGTTACCACAGTTGGCGACACTGCAATCATTCTCCCACTCCACCTCAAATAACGTCACAATGACGGAATATGGCCGCCTTCTTCCTTCAAGTACGACGATTTTCCTATATGAGTAAGGAACCTATTTAGAGCGAGTTGGGTGGGACCACAGCTCTCCCAGTGTTCACACCGAGTTTCTACTACTCCACACTACAAAACTAAGGTATTTTCAGTGTTTGTTTTTAATTTCCTATGCTGGCAGTACATTAATAAAAATTCACCCAAATCAAATGTTAAATGTTATGTTTTATTTAACGACGCTTGCAACTGCCGAGGTTATATCTTACATCAGCACATTTAAATGTCATCGACCTAGCCCGGGATCGAACCCGCAACCTCGGGCATAGAAGGCCAGCGCTATACCAACTGCGCCAACCCGGCCGACCCTTACAAATCAATGGCTCCTTATAACTTCCAACATTTCTGTAACACTTATCTATTCGTCAAAAGTGCCCTGCCGCCACGGTTTTATTCTCCCTTGCGTTACATTCTCTCCTCTATCTTCTGAATGACAGGTTATCTGGGGTGAGTATAGGTTCAAATACTTGTAACAGTTCAAGCATTTATGCTGACGATGTGAGTGTTGTTTTATCGAGTGATATTGATATACAGAAATTATGGGACGTAGTTGAACCCTTTGAAGATATTGCAGGTCTAGAAATCAATACAGAGAAATCCTATGTGCCACCTATAGGTCCTTTTGCTGAACGACCTAATATGTACCCCTTGACGACCGTGGACAACATGAAAATCCTTGGACTCATTTATCATAGTCAAGCCAAGATGATTCAGAGTTTAAACTGGGATCCCATTGTGCATAAAATTAAAATTTTAGCAAAATACATGTATTAACGTAACACTAGTTTTTATGAACGTATATGGGTTACACGCACACACGCACATGCACACACATCTCAGTTACGGTACATTGCACAAATTATTTGTCCTCAGAAGCATGTTCGACAAATTACTGTGGCCATCCTGTGGTATATTTGGCATGGATGGATATATATTTAAGTTATGCAGGATGCAGTTACGTCTCAAATGGAAATGGGGCGGACACGTCAGTAGGATGGACTGCAGCAGGTGGACGTATGCTTCGACCATGTGGGACCCACGCATTGGGAAAAGAAGCAGAAGACGTCCAAGGAGAAGGTGGTCGGACGTGTTCCGGAGAAAGACTGGAGCGCAGTGGACGAGAACAGCGAGGGACAGGCAGGCATGGAAAGGACTGGAAGAAATTACGAACACTATGTAAACTGTGTATAGTTGTGTATTGTTTATATAAGTAGTTTTGTGTGTGTCAGTTTGGATAGCTTGATTCCGTGTATAGTTGGTATAGTTCATGTATTTAGTTAGTATAATTTTAGTGTTCAATTGTATCGTTTTTGTGCGTTTAGTTTAGATAGTTTGTGTGTTTAGGCTGTACAATTTATGTGTGCAATTTGTATAGGTTTTGTGTATCTAGTTTGTGTGTGAGTTAAGACTGTGTATGTGTTCAGTTTGTGTGATTTTTTCTTTTTTTTTATCGTGTGTTTAGTGTGGATAGTTGTGTGTTCAGATTATAATTTATGTGTTTAGTTTGCATAGTTTTTTTAGGATGTTTAGTTTGCATAATTTATGTGTTTACTCTGTACAGTTTTTCGTGTTTAGTTGGTATAATTTGTTTATGTGTTTAGTTTGTAAGTGTATAGTGTAAGCTCTCTTGGACTGACTCCCCAAGTGTAGTAGACCTTCAGCTCACCCTACACTCCTGTAGGAGGCCGTTGCCCTTATGGGATTTCAGGCTTTTCGTAATTCGTATATATTTAAGGTTCCAATATCGACTTTGTACCTTGTCGCGGAATTATGGAGGGCTTAGATTATGAAATATACATCTAAATTTCTCAACTTAATCTTGTGTAGAGATCTACAAATGGAAAAACAAAATGCAATTTTTATAGCTGGTTTTTCGAATGGAGAAATTTGCAAATCCCCTCTAATTTAAGTCTCATACCTAAACATATAAAACACCTCCAGATATATTTTCTGGAATGCAGTTATTACAAGATCAATATGCAGTAACCAAACATATTTCATACGTACACCTTAAAGAGATGTATAATAAATCTTGTATAGGATTTGCACATTACTAAAGGCTCACATCATACTAATTCTGACCTTTTCGATCAGTGGCAGTGTGCAAAATAATCATTATGCCTTCACAAGAAGAATGAAAAACAAAAAAAGTTTCAGTGGCAGAGAAATGGGTACGGGTCTTTAGAAAAATGGAAGAAGGACAAATGCTTTACTGTACTCCTCGGAAAGTAATACAAATGGTGTTACGCTTACCAGGCACATCTGCTCCAATAGAACATGTATTTTCTGTAATGAATAGTGTTCGGACAGATGAAAAATCTCGTCTTTCAGTTTCAAAATTGCGATTAATTTTGATGGTGAGGATGAATTTCTCATAGTTGTTCAGAGTTTTATGACATTATATTGAAAAACAAGGCTGTTCTTCGAAAAATTAGCATATCAGAGAAATACTTCAAATTCTCAACAGGAAGAATCAATTAGCAAGCAGTGAGAAGAGAGTTACGGTTACGACTATATGAGGTATGTTCATCAGATTTACTTAATATACTATATTCCTATACCAATATAGTACTCTACTGAATGCTATTTAGTTGTGAAAACTGAATTAACATTATGGAGGTTGGAGATAGTAGAATTTTTATCTGTTGAAATCTCATCTTTTTAAATGTTACAAAACAGTTCTTCTTGTTTTATCACTGGGCCTACTATTTTAGTATAATTTGATAGTATAACAGGCAGCAGCACTCAATTATGTATATGCAAAAACGTCATAAGTTTTTTAAGGTGTCCCGTTTTCAATTCATAAAATTATGGTAACTTATATATATATATATATATATATATATATATATATATATATATAACTTTCAGGAGAAAATTTATGAAAAGTCTGGATGTAGCATATGTCGTAGTAATTTGATACCAGAAGAAGTTTCCTTTCATTAAAGACTTAAATTTATCATGTTACAAGTTTTTCTTGTTCAGTGAAAAATAATTTATTTATTTAATCTGACAGGATTAAGGCCATAAGGCCTTCTCTTCCATCCTACCAGATAGCACATATAAATATAAAAAAGAAATACAAACACTGATGATAATAATACAAATTAAGTTAAAGCCCTATAGAGGATCAACAGAGTCAAAAGAACACTATAGAGCTCTCATCGAGCTAATACAAGGAAAAAAAGACAGTAAAACAGAGATAGCAATGATGATAGTGATAACTGATGATGATGATGATGATGATGATAATAATAATAATAATAATACTAAATATATTACATATTAATTGTCAATTTTACAACAGCATAGTTACAATATTTCCTATATGTCATGGGTTAAGGCGAAGTTACGCAACCTGACAGGTGTTCAACAAGCAATTCCATGAGCTAGAATGTGATTTTTTAATTTAAATTTTAATTTTGATATTGTCCGACAGTCTCTGACATGGTTAGGGAAAGAATTCCAGAGGCGTGGAATAGATATGCTGAAAGATGATGAGAAGAAGGATGTTCTGTGCAGAGGAATAGAGAGAAGGTACATGTTCCGGGTTCGAGATAGTGAAAGGTAAACAAAACGAGATGCTAGGTAAGAGGGTGTGGAGGTGTGGATGATTTTAAATAGTAATAAGAGAGAGTTGAAGAATCTTCTTTCTTTAAGTGGATTCCAAGACAACAATTCTAGTGATGGTGTTACATGATCGAATTTTCTAATGTTACAAACGAAACGAACGCAGATATTGTAACACGCTGTAGTCTATGGGCAAGATCAGTATTTGGATTCGTGAATAGAGAATCGCAATAATCGAAATGGGGCATCACTAAAGTTTAGATCAGGTTCTTTTTAAGGCTGAGAGGTAAAACGTTGGTTAAGTGTCTGAGGGAATGAATTATCTATGATGGATAAGGACAGTTTTGCAAATGACCTGCTTATCTGTTGTTGAGGTTACACTTACACCTCTAGCTGCCCTAGTAGATTCATGAATGTTACGATCTTTGAAATATGATGAATATTTTCCGGGAAATTTTAAATCAGAGTTTTCCAGAGAAATTTCAAAATTTTCAAAAGTATCCTGTTATTAAGCTTATTCTTAGTTTGCTGACTTTTCTGGTTTTTATAATTATGCTGATATAATTATCATTCTTATTTTATCCTGATCGGTAGATGAACTAATTGCTGCTCAAACATCCACAATTTACACAACACATAACATTTTCTGTATTATACACAGCTATTATTATCAGGGTAGCCGAGAAGGGGCGGCAAAGGGGGCAAGTGCATATGGGCCCTGAGCAGTAAGGACTCGTCAGATTAAGTGAGTCTGATTACTTTTTATTATCACGAATAATTATTCACAGATACATACCGGTACTATAAAATTTTGTAAGAGCATTTGTTACATAAATCTGACATATTAACCAACAATAGTAGAATTAATACAAATTACCACTTCATTATGTAAATGTTTAACTTTTATATAATAGAATATCGGTTTCCCACGTTAACAATCATCGACACAACACTTGAGGGCTTCGGGATTTGCCTGAAATATGTTCCCGTCACTTGTACCGAACACGTTCAATTAGCTTGCCCTCTTAATTATCAACTCCTGCCGGCCCACCGCAATATGCTAGTGGATTTATTTTATTGGGTTATTTTACGACGCTGTATCAACATCTAGGTTATTCAGCGTCTGAATGATATGAAGGTGATGATGCCGGTGAAATGAGTCCGGGGTCCAGCGCATGAGTTCTATGTAATTTACATTCATATATATATATATATATATATATATATATATATATATATATATATATTTTTATATTTTACTTTTCGGCAATTCGGCGAAATTACACAAATCAGTCAAATTAAACATTTCTCACTCCAATATCAGACTTTATTACATACAACTCATGATTAATCATTTAAATCATTGTTATGCTTATTACCAGGGAACGGATTTATATGGACTAAAAATATATGAAATATGTAAATATATATGTAGTTATTTTTACCAAAATATGGAATTAAATATGGATTTTTACCAAAATATGGAATTAAATATGGACTTAAAATTATAAAAAAATGACTATGTACGTTAAATATTGGTACATTTTAATCAAACTAAACAAAAAATATAATGGACGTACCTTATCTTCCAATGTAGTTTCAACAAAACACAATTTTTATTGTCTGTTACCATAACAATAGGTTACAAACATTTCTTTCAAGTGCTGAAAAGTGAATCTTCTTCTATTGTCTCTGAGGATAGATTTATACTGACTAAAAGAGCGTTCGACGTCACAAGAAGTAACTGGTACATAATTCAATTTCACAATGTCTGCTGGGGATAAGTCCAAGTTAATCTTCACTGTTGATTCACCACTCATCACAGCAACAACCTTTTGTAGTTCTTCATATCCAGGGTTTTTTGAAAGTACAGTGTCCACCTTAGCTCTTACTGCATCTGCAACTTTACCTCTACCACGATTCAGTTGTTCCACAGTACTATTTATAATTTCAAAACTTTCAGATAGTGAAAGGTGCCTATTTTGGAGACTTTTGAGCGTTTTTATGATGCATGAAAATGTATGCTGAATGTGAGCTAAGTCATTCTTCACACTTATGTCACAGGTAACTGTTTTCGCAGTATCAATTGAGACTGCATCTTCAGAGTCCAATGCAAGGAGAACATTGTTAATAGAGTCTATATGTTCGGCATAATATTCAACTGCTTCTAGCCATGTACCCCATCTAGTTAAAATTGGCTTTGGTGGCAATGGAATTTCAGGGTACATTTCTTTCAACACGTTAACTCTACTGGGAGCTTTGAGAAATACTTTTTTCACTGATGAAATCAACAAATCTACTTTAGGGAAATTGTCTCTGACCACTTCTGCCACACGATGAAATGCATGCGCCACACAAGTAAAATGAGTCAATTTAGGATATACAACAGATAATGCTTGTCCAGCTTTGACCATATAAGGGGCAGCATCGCTAATAAAGAATAACACATTATCGTACATAATACCCTTTGGCCACAGGATACCCATAGCTTCGTTGAACAGTTTAACTATAGTTTTGTTATTGCACTTTTCTAGAACATCACAATGTAAAAGAATTCGTTCAGAATATTGTTCACTTAACAAACCGATAACTACATTACCAACAAGTCTACCTTCTTTGTCGGGAGTCTCATCAATGGAAACCCAAATTGAACTATCTTTAATTTCATCTCTTATCTTCTGTATTGTCTCATCGTAGATGGATGGAGCATACGTCTTCCTAAGTGTTGACTCATCCGGGATTGTATGTTGAGTATATTTTTCAAGGAATTCTCTGAAGACCTTATTCTTTAGTTTGTAGAGAGGAATATCAGCAGAGATGAGAGAACGGCACAGGTCGATGTTAAACTCAGATCTTACATTCGATGTTGTTGGTTGTGTTAAAAACAATTGTCTCTGCTTGGAATTTAGTTGTTTGTTGGCCTGATGTTTACTAGTTGTAATGTGTTGTTGCACCAGGAACTTTTGTGTAGATGATACTGCACACTGACACAAATTACAAAATAATATTTTATTGTCAGTTGATAAACCATCTTCTTTAAATTCTGAAATGTAACTTGTTAGTTTTGATTTTAAATTGACTGAATGACGTACTTTTGGCATATTTACCGTCTTTATAGTATGATTTACAAAACTGAACCTATGTGTACTCTGACTGGCATTTAACTGTTGAGCTGCACAACTGAAGTCTGTTAAAAATTTTAAATTAAATTAATACAGTTTTGTAACTTACTTTCCCATTGTTGATAGGACTGCTAATTTTCAAATAACTCTGATGTTAAAGGGATTACTGAACATGTGTTTAAATCTCTATTGTTGAAATGTATTTTTAAAAGTTAATGGAATTTTGTTTTGTTTTATTGTTAAACCTAATATAATATGGACTGTTTTATATGAAATATGGAAAATATATGGAAATTAACGAAAATATGTACTAAACTCTAAAATATGGAAAAATATGGAAAATAAAAGTAGGATTTTTCAACCCTACACATTGTGAAACATAAAGATAATGCAAAATATAAATTATATTAGCTTTATAAGTAAATATGTATTTACATATAAATCCTTTCCCTGGTAATAAGCAGGGAAAGGATTTATATGTAAATACATATTTACTTATAAAGCTAATATAATTTATATTTTGCATTATCTTTATGTTTCACAATGTGTAGGGTTGAAAAATCCTACTTTTATTTTCCATATTTTTCCATATTTTAGAGTTTAGTACATATTTTCGTTAATTTCCATATATTTTCCATATTTCATATAAAACAGTCCATATTATATTAGGTTTAACAATAAAACAAAACAAAATTCCATTAACTTTTAAAAATACATTTCAACAATAGAGATTTAAACACATGTTCAGTAATCCCTTTAACATCAGAGTTATTTGAAAATTAGCAGTCCTATCAACAATGGGAAAGTAAGTTACAAAACTGTATTAATTTAATTTAAAATTTTTAACAGACTTCAGTTGTGCAGCTCAACAGTTAAATGCCAGTCAGAGTACACATAGGTTCAGTTTTGTAAATCATACTATAAAGACGGTAAATATGCCAAAAGTACGTCATTCAGTCAATTTAAAATCAAAACTAACAAGTTACATTTCAGAATTTAAAGAAGATGGTTTATCAACTGACAATAAAATATTATTTTGTAATTTGTGTCAGTGTGCAGTATCATCTACACAAAAGTTCCTGGTGCAACAACACATTACAACTAGTAAACATCAGGCCAACAAACAACTAAATTCCAAGCAGAGACAATTGTTTTTAACACAACCAACAACATCGAATGTAAGATCTGAGTTTAACATCGACCTGTGCCGTTCTCTCATCTCTGCTGATATTCCTCTCTACAAACTAAAGAATAAGGTCTTCAGGGAATTCCTTGAAAAATATACTCAACATACAATCCCGGATGAGTCAACACTTAGGAAGACGTATGCTCCATCCATCTACGATGAGACAATACAGAAGATAAGAGATGAAATTAAAGATAGTTCAATTTGGGTTTCCATTGATGAGACTCCCGACAAAGAAGGTAGACTTGTTGGTAATGTAGTTATCGGTTTGTTAAGTGAACAATATTCTGAACGAATTCTTTTACATTGTGATGTTCTAGAAAAGTGCAATAACAAAACTATAGTTAAACTGTTCAACGAAGCTATGGGTATCCTGTGGCCAAAGGGTATTATGTACGATAATGTGTTATTCTTTATTAGCGATGCTGCCCCTTATATGGTCAAAGCTGGACAAGCATTATCTGTTGTATATCCTAAATTGACTCATTTTACTTGTGTGGCGCATGCATTTCATCGTGTGGCAGAAGTGGTCAGAGACAATTTCCCTAAAGTAGATTTGTTGATTTCATCAGTGAAAAAAGTATTTCTCAAAGCTCCCAGTAGAGTTAACGTGTTGAAAGAAATGTACCCTGAAATTCCATTGCCACCAAAGCCAATTTTAACTAGATGGGGTACATGGCTAGAAGCAGTTGAATATTATGCCGAACATATAGACTCTATTAACAATGTTCTCCTTGCATTGGACTCTGAAGATGCAGTCTCAATTGATACTGCGAAAACAGTTACCTGTGACATAAGTGTGAAGAATGACTTAGCTCACATTCAGCATACATTTTCATGCATCATAAAAACGCTCAAAAGTCTCCAAAATAGGCACCTTTCACTATCTGAAAGTTTTGAAATTATAAATAGTACTGTGGAACAACTGAATCGTGGTAGAGGTAAAGTTGCAGATGCAGTAAGAGCTAAGGTGGACACTGTACTTTCAAAAAACCCTGGATATGAAGAACTACAAAAGGTTGTTGCTGTGATGAGTGGTGAATCAACAGTGAAGATTAACTTGGACTTATCCCCAGCAGACATTGTGAAATTGAATTATGTACCAGTTACTTCTTGTGACGTCGAACGCTCTTTTAGTCAGTATAAATCTATCCTCAGAGACAATAGAAGAAGATTCACTTTTCAGCACTTGAAAGAAATGTTTGTAACCTATTGTTATGGTAACAGACAATAAAAATTGTGTTTTGTTGAAACTACATTGGAAGATAAGGTACGTCCATTATATTTTTTGTTTAGTTTGATTAAAATGTACCAATATTTAACGTACATAGTCATTTTTTTATAATTTTAAGTCCATATTTAATTCCATATTTTGGTAAAAATCCATATTTAATTCCATATTTTGGTAAAAATAACTACATATATATTTACATATTTCATATATTTTTAGTCCATATAAATCCGTTCCCTGCTTATTACTGTTGAATACCCGAATGGACTTAACGTTTAGATTTCGTTGTAACATTTTGAATATCTGATTATGCCATATAGGCGAAAACGTTCATAAAATTTTCTCTGTAAGATGTATTAGCAAATAATAATTAGCAAAAAAATGATAAATCATATGATTGAAAAATTTTAAAATAAATTTATAATCTTGAACTTATTTATTGAAAAATCAAATATGAATTGTAAGATTTCTCCATTCTCCTGTAACTTCATCCCACTTAGCCCTAAATATTTTTCTAAACACCTTATTCTCGAACACGTTTTAATAATAATAATAATAATAATAATAATAATAATAATAATAATAATAATAATAATAATAATAATAATAATAGTGATTGGTACTTTCCCAATCCTAGCATTCAGATCGCCTAATAATGAAAGCTAGTCATTTTTATTCATTTCATGGATCGCGTTTTGCAATGATAAGAATTCTGCGCTTGTTCGTATTTTGCCTTCTGTCGCATACATTAATAGGCTGTACTGTAATCGTTAAGGTATTCTCCTTTTATTCTTAATCTTAATATCATAATTATTTAATTAATAAAGGAATATGTCTAAAAGTAATTTATATATCCAGATTGCTACCCCAGTTGATGTTCTTCGATCTTGAGATACATTTTATAAAGGATTATATTGTATATTAATTTAATTATTTTGACGTTTTTAATTTGTTTTCCGTTCCTGATAATGGTACAAATATGAGTTACACACAGTTAGTTCTCTTACTTGCTCAGTTTCTTTATTTGCAATTCCCCTTACGAGTATATGTACTGTTTAGACTTTAGTAATGTAGACATAGCGAATAATAACTGTATAGTTGTGGTAGTGATTGTACAGTATAGTTCTATAGTGCAATTGGATATAAGTACTGAAGTAGTCCACACCTGTGGAGTAACGATTACCGCGTCTGACCGCGGAACCAGGTGGCCAGGATTAGAATCCCGGTCGGGGCAAGTTACCTGGTTGAGCCTACGTAAAGATGTTTTTTTTTGGTCCTATAGAATACAGGGTGTTCATTTCAAAGTGTGTCATGACGTCACTGTTGGTGAGTCAGCGATTTGAAGCGAGTTTCAGCTTTTATGTCAGATAAGTTGCCTATTAATCAAGGCGTTCAATCTGAGCTTAAGAACGTGTACGGTATAACTTGAACGTCGTAGCAACAGATGGCGGTCTGTACGGTCTCTGTGCTACCATAACCTCTTTCGAACTGTGTTTTGCGCGGCCAAGTCGTACGCAGGGTATTTGTTATCATCGGTTGCGTACGGCAACAATCCACAACACAAATCAAATGCTCCGTGTCCATGTTGACCGTCGAAGTTAATGTCAACAAATACTGTACGTAAGTAATTGTCTTAACCCTCTCCCCATATTCCGACGGTAAGAAAAAAAAACTCAGCTCAGTACATGTTTCCAAACAGTTCACATTCCTGCCACTACAGGCGTTACCTTACGTATCGGTAAGTACTCTTCAGAATGAACGCCGTACTTGGTAGGCAACTTCTCTTGCATTTAGGTAATACGCCTTTGCGGACATGTAGGAAGATTGAATTCTCTAGGCTCATCGGCTAGCCACATGACGACATACAGCGAGCCATGACACACTTTGAACTGAACACCCAGTATGTCTGTTACGGTAACAATTAATATTAGAGGAGAAAAATTCGCTCCGGCGCCGAGGATCGAACCCGGGATTACGGTAACAATTAATATTAGAGGAGAAAAATTTGTTCCGGCGCCGGGGATCGAACCCGGAAAAAAAAACTCTGGAGTAGAGGGATTCCATCCGGTGCTGTGGATTCAACTTCGGTGTAGTTCAATGGTTAGAGTGCTTGGTACGTAGAACCAAGGGCCCGGGTTCGATCCCCGGAGCCAGAGGGAATTTTTCTTCTCTAACATTGTTATCTGGTTGAGGTTTTTTTCCGGAGCAAATGCTGGGTAACTATCGGTGCTAGACCCCGGACTCATTTCACCGGCATTATCACCTTAATTCCATTCAGACACTAAATAACTAAATAACCTGAGATACAGCATCGTAAAATAACCCACTTAAAATGAAAAAATAGGTACTGAAGTACAACACTTCAGTTGCGATAAAGAAACATCACACGTCGGCATATGATTCTTTGTGAGTAATCAGTAGACATCGGATTTTTAGGCACTAAAAATTGCAGTTTTAGGTGCCTAAAATAAGCTCAAAATTTGTAAAATTAGGCTCTATTTTAATGAAAATAGGCATTTTAGGCACATCAAGGTATCATACTTATTTCTTTCACTGAAATTTTTAGTTATACACTAAAATACGCACAAAAAAGTATGTTTAAACATTAAAAAAGAATACTATATTATATTTATAAACAGAGCTGCACAAATTTAATATATTGAAACTAATGAAATAATGATTATTGATATCAAGATTACTCATTTTAAGTTATTGAAATTCAGTTCCATGCTCAGACTTTATTATAATTATCTGCACAGTACACCACCAGAATTTTTTTCTAAATTCTCCACAGTTAACCTTTGCCTTTTGTCACTGAGAATCATTTTGAAAGCAGAAAAACTTCTTTCAACCGAAACTGATGTGAGAAGCGCAAATTTTAAATTAGATACAATAGAAACATCAATACTTACTGGAACATTTACACTTTCCCCCGATATCACTCTTGATACTTTCTCCAACAATGAAAATCCTACATTCTTATTTAATACGTTGCCCCACTTATTTTTAACTTTTTTCCCAGTTTCGCCCAAAGCAGAATGTATGTTCACTTGAGCTTCCTTTACTATTGCTATTTGGCTACAAAGAGATTGTTTTTCACGTTCTAATTGTTCAATGCTTGCAGGTATGAAAGAAAAGTTTGATGTTATGTAGGCAATATCGTTTTTCACTCGTGAGTCATTCAGACAATCTTTCACTGCTTTCACACACGCTGCACTATCAGTTTCAGGTAATTTATCAATAACTGTGACCACTTCTTTAAAATACTTAGAATAATACACCACTGACTGAATCCAGGTTCCCCATCGGTGTAACAACCGGCTGAGGTGGGAATGGGATATCTGGAAAGTTCTCTCTGAATATTGAAATCCTGGATGGGGCTTTACAAAAACTTTTTTTGTGTTAGAAATAAACGAATTGACAAGAGGAAATTCATTCCGGATTGTTTCAGAAACCCTGTGAAGGCCATGTGCTAGACAGGTTACATGCGTGAGGTTAGGATAAAATGTTTTAAGAAGTGGAGCTGCAGCAACCATGTATGAGGCAGCATCAGTACAAAACAACAGAACTTTAGAATCGTCTATATTACCTGAGTATAAAGACTGTAGGCCTTTATTTACAAAATAAGCAATGGCTTGGCTATTCACTTTCGAAAGTTCCTTAACACATACGAGGTGTGGAATCGAAGGTCCATCAGGACTAAGTTTTCCTACTACCATATTTGCTATATACCTATTCATAGGATCTGAGGTTTCATCCACAGAGACCCATATGTAAGAATCACCTATATCCTCCCGAATGGAAGCTAAAGTTTCATTGTATATTCTGTCTAAGTAATTTTTTCTTAGGGTCGACTCAGATGGGATATTTTGTTTGCAGTATTTTTGTAAAAACTGTCTTAAAACCGGATTTTCAATTGCATTCCAGGGAATGTTAGCAGCAACAAACGCTCTGGTTAAATCAGCATAGAAATTGCTGCTGAGATTGGATGAAGTAGGCTGTGTTAGTAAAGTTTGTTGCAGTTGATTTTTCTGCTGAGCTTTAGCCTTATGAGCCGCTCCTTGCACATGCTGCTTTAGGTGGCACTTCTTTTTTTGCGAAATCTAAAAATGTAAAGTAAACTGAATTAAAATAAAATCCTAATTGTTGTATTGCCGTATTTCTATCACAAAGTTAGTGGGTTCGAACAATCAAAATTTTAATGACCTGCAAATACTTTAACTATCGGAATTTAAAAGGTTAAAGTGTAGTGGTCTTAAAAAGAATTATACCTCAGGATAGCTCAGTCAATGTATAAATATTATAGGCCTACTCATTAAAATTAATAGAATTTATATATTTCAACTATTGTTACATACCTGTTTTTGCTACAAATCTTGCAGAATATTATTTTTCCATCATAAGTGAATTCTGAATATTCTGTTAGCCATTGCCGGATCAATGTAGATTTTGCACTTATATTTTTCGGCATTATCGCGTTAAACTTCACAGGAAAACGTCCTACCGCTCAAAACTTCTCAACACAAATAAGGTGAGGGAAAGAGCAACTGTTAACGAGCATACAAATGAACCGTTGTTATTGAGATTCAATTGGAGAAAAATACAAAGTTCCACTTATTGTTGCATTTCCTGGTAGTGTTAACACTAGGAGGGCCATTCTTTTAAATATTTTGTAACGGTTTACCCTACTAATTCGCAGTTTTACGACTTTTCATAAATATTTCAAAAACACTCTTTCTCCAAAAATTGTGATTTTATGACACTCTGAAGGGCAGTACAGCTAATCGGTTTCAGACCGAAAACAGTCATTTTTATAGTATAGTATATCTCTGAATCGGTAGCAGCACATGTTGTGATTGTTGCCTGCCTGTTGGTTCTTTGTCGGCATTTATGCCTCCAAACATGTTAAATTCGGTGAAATCTATTGCGAGTGTCGTGAGATTCAAAACATTTTGTTTCCTTTATCAATGGTTTCATGGCCGGTGTGAAGCAAACTTTCCACTTTTTAAATGCCTTAAATTTCGCAGTGAATGCATGTATAAATTATAAAAAGTAAGAGTAAAATGCGAAACTTTACAGTGAGTTAGGCATTTTTAGGCGAATATTAACAAATTAGGCTCTAATAACCGTTTTAGGGCATTTTAGGGCACTATAAAACTCTTTGAATACCTTTCAATTTCCATGAAACACAAATATTAATAATTATTTTTACTTTTCTCCCAAAGAAACAAAATAGGCATTTGCCCTAGAATCCGATGTCTGGTAATCAGCTTCCAATCTACCATCGACGACTAATCACGAGAATCAAGAACTCTGGCTCTATCTTTCGCACTTCACCTTAAGCCTCCTTCACATTTTTCAAGTAACTTGAATTCAAGTCACGTGATTTCAAATAACCTGAATTCAAGTTGCAGTTCAGACATATTCAAGTTATTTGTTTTTAAGTAAGATAAAATGGCGTCGATGGAAGTTGTGCAATTAGAAATTTCTGTAGTAGCAAGCCTCCGTGCCAGGGAAATGATAAATATATTGAAGAAATGGAAGACGCGTTGTTCAGTATGGGTTAGGAATTGGGTTATTAAGAGAAATACACGACCATTGACCATTAAAAATAAAATAAGTGAAATCTTTAAACAGATTTAATAATTCTTAATGTAAATTTAATAAAATATAAGCAGTTCTGATTTACAATAATTGAAAATGATTATTTTGAAGCTGTTACAGTTCCCCCCCCCCCCACCCAAAAAAAAAAACTCTCAGCCACATTGAAGTGTGCTAGTTTCGGCCGATTAAATGTCATCCCTTCAAGCAACACACTTCTTAATGCCTCCTATATTCCTCACTTCTTCTCTATCTACACTTTAATGGTTTTTAACTATTGTCTTTCATATCTCATCTGTGTCCACGTTAAAATCTCTGCTGTTCAATTCTTCAATGAACTCTTCCTTCCTTTGCATTCCTGTCACGAAACTTTACAGTTTCTATAATCCGTAGGCCTTCGTGAGTTTTATACAACTCCAGGAACTCAAATATTTGGTCATTATTTCACTTACTGTTGTTTCCTATTATTTTTACGTTCTCAGCAGAACAGAAAAACAATCAACTGTTAATTTAACGCTTTTAAAACAGCTATTAATTTAAATTCCGACGCTTTTCCCCTTGAATTGAAGTTATCAAGTGACGTTCACACTCTTCTCAAGTTGTTTCAAGTGTCCTTTCAAGCCAAGTAAAAATTAGAAAGGGATTCAACTTCACTTGAAACTTGAATTCAAGCCGTTACTTGACTTCAACTCAACTTGAAACATAGTTCACACTTTTCAAGTTCGTCGAATCAAGTGGCTTGAATTGAAGTTACTTGAAAAGTGTGAAAGAGGCTTTAATGACCTCGATCATATTCCACTTTTGCAACAAGATAGTATGGTGAATCCCAAGGCTGTTGAGAGGGCAGAGCATCACGTGTCCTATGTATGACAAACAACGCAGTAGAGTCAGGGTAGAACAAATCTGGACCCCGGGGCCAGATACGTCATAGCGTCACTTGTTTTTCTCCAACATGATCTATATAGTTATTATAGCACTCATAATAGCGGATAATCAACACAAGTACTAGATATATAGTGGAGGAATTTTACTGAAGCTTAGTCGGCTTGCCGATCTGGAGTTGCGCTCCGGCGCGGGTTCGATTCCCGCTTGGACTGATTATCCGGTTTTACAGTGCTTGTAGTTAGCAAGGTCCGTCGATAAGTCAGGTCGTCGCACGCCGCCATATTTGCGCCATCTATTCGATTTGTTTACATTGCGCTATTGAGTCAATATAGAGTTTGCTATGGCCACTTCCAACGGACTCCTAACGAATATTCACACGTTTATCACTGGGATTGTGGCACTGGAAATCAATTTAGAACACTTTTATCTCAGCCACGACTCATTTCAATTTTTATTGTACAATATAAATGCAATTGTCACTACAATGACAAAATAATTCTTGCAGATAGCACAGAATCAACTTAGGAAACGTAATTAACAGAATCGCAGTTTCACTTCACTTCCACTAGATGACTCTTGACTTCCAGCAGACGATATGCTATAGGTGTAACAGGTATGCCAATATCGGCAAACAAAATGAAACTGTGAGGAATGTTACAACTGGTGTGCTAAACGTGAGGAATGTTACAATAGTTGTGTGATACATTATGTTAGGTTTGGTTAGATTAGGTTTGTAAGATTATATGAATGGTTACCACAGTTGGCGACACTGGAATCATTCTCCCACTCTACCCCAAATTACGTCATAACGACGAAATATGGCCGCCTTCTTCATTAAAGTACGATTTTCCTATATAAGGAACCTATTTAGGGCGGGTTGGGTGGGACCACAGCTCTCCCAGTGATCACATCGAGTTTCTACTACTCCACACTACAAAACTAAGGTATTTTCAGTGTTTGTTTTTAATTCCCTATATTGGCAATACCAAATTCAACATTCACCCGCTATTGTTGGGTTGTGGAAGGAATTTGTGTTTAAATTTATATATTTCATAAAATGAGTTTCCTAAACATATTTCGAAAACTTTCGGAGAACGTTCTGCTTGACAACAGCAACCGATGGCGCAAAGATGGCGGACATTAGTGGAATGGGATGAGAAGACCTGACTATACCTGGTAAGGTTTATCTTAGGTTCGTTCCAACAACAGTCAGGAACCGCCCGTAACCATCGTGAGCATGCGCAGTACAAAAAAAGCGTTCCAACACAATCCGAACCAGTCCTGAACCGGAAACATGTACTGCAGTCGGGCGTTCCAACAAGCTTTTGACACGGGTTCGGAACGGTCAAAAATAGTCCGTGGATTGAGGCATGTACGGAAGAGTACGCAAGACGCGCATGCGCATAAGCTCACCAACGTCTCCTGGATACTGAAGAAAGACATGATCGACTGTTCACATCATTGAGGTTAAAGATGAAAAGTGACAGTACAGACGAATAATAAAACTAGAGATTTAATTTAAATTTTCGCCAAAAAGATAGGGAATGGAAATTATTTGGATATTGAAACAGTTAATTACAATTATTTCAACATGCAGCTTTGATTAAAAATATAATACATAACGTACATACATTAATAATTAAAAAAAGAACTATTTTTAGATGAGAGTCCCCCAGTACACGACGTTGAATTATCGGAATTCTTGCCTTATGTTTTTTGTCATCTTTTTATAGAAAATGATGGAAATTCTATTTTCTGTAATTAGAATTAGCTGCGAAACGATAATAATTAAGCATCCCGTTCTTAGCAAAGATGATCACAGTTATAGCACCTCTGGATTTAGTACATAACGATCCGCGAAAGCGTTCCAACAGCGTCCAGTCCAGTTTCAATCCCATAGCAGATGCTCAACTAGCGCATGCGCATAAGATGGTACAGGAACCGTACATGAACTGATCCATGAACCGCTTGTTGGAACGAACCTCTTGTCTCAGTAGCAATAAAACCAAGTCCCTTCAAATGAGGGTGGAGATTATAGGAGGGTTGTAAATTTTCAGAATTCCTTTCAAAACCTTGTTATTGTACAGGCTACCGGAACTCAGTTTCTTGAAAGACAAGCTCAGTGACGGAACTACACAGTACGAAGAGAGATATTTTGTAATTTTATTTTGTGCTACAGAATGTATCAACTGGTCCCTTCCGCCACTGGATGGATGGACGGCATCGCTTCACTCCCCCATTGCCATATCAATTCAGACGAAGTAAGACATATCTCCTTTCTCTCTCTTTTAACAGTGAGACAAGATACATCACACAGACTCTAAGAGCTGTTCGACAGCGACATCTAGCGACCTTGGTAGTTAGTACCAAGCAAAAAAGTTTGGATTTTTTTTTAATTCGTCAACTTTTTGGATACAGTATCGAAATCTTGGGTGATCTCCCGACTGTTCCTAATTACTTTTTGCTTATTGCTGAGAGGTAGTTCATTTATGATGCTGCACTCCCGTCATAACCAGGATGAACAGCGTGAAAACAAATAAGACAGATAACTATGAGAAGAGGAACAAAGGTGTACGATGTCTTGTTTAGTACTGAGGGTTATAAGTTCCTAGTTTTGATATATACACATATTGGTGGGAATGTGCCTGCTTATAAAATGTTTCAGCGAATCTCCTAATGATAACTGGGATACTTTCCACTTTTAGATCTTGATGTATCTGTTCGTTTCTTGTATACCACCCGCTGTTATGAATTACACGTAACACTTTATTTTGTACTACTCGAATGGGCTCTAACGTTGTCTTAGGTGCGTATCCCCATACTGTTGAACCATACAAAAGCACTGATCTAATCAGCAATGAAAATAATTTGGAGACCCCTGCCATTCTGTGTATGTGTGAATCCCAGTATTCTAGTGGCACATGATGGACTGATAAGGATGAGTTGCAACACTGGATTTGGCTGCTGACCGTTGGCAGAGAGCAGAATCGACAGTTGAAATGCGATCAAGATGGGAGTTCATCGTCTGCAAACATTTCTCAAAACCGACGTTTCCAATGTGTTCTACCGGAACGTCGATATCAAGACGCTGGCGGCCCAATACCGCCAAGAAACCGGAAAGCAGCCTTTGATGGTGGTAGATGGCTCAAATTGCGTGCGGACGATTTACATGCCGAAGGACAACGGATGGGTTCTGGGTGGAGACATGCTGGATTTCATAAAAGAGATGAAGAGTTTCGTTTCAGCTTTTCGTGTGAGTGTGTGCAGAATTAACTTATTTTATTTTTCTCATATTATAATGTGAAAAATCTGAGAGAAGGCAAGCGAATGAATCAATGACCTTGACTAGCTTACTTATCTATCAGACTATCATATCTCAATTTATACTATAAATAATAATAATAATAATAATAATAATAATAATAATAATAATAATGATAATGTGTCCTCATATTATGTATCAGGATGTAAATTCGTTTCTAAAGCCTTAAGTTGCAATAACTGCATTAATGATTCCATTAATATCTCCTACGGAAACCATCGACACACACAGATCAGATACATGCAGATAACAAACAAAGGGGTTTACATAGAAATAACTTATTATAGGAAAAAATTATCTATTTATTGTAAATGATCTGCCATTTTATACACACAAGAAATGGCTGTATTGGAACTGGAATACACTTTGTTATTCGATTAACCATGAGATGTCTCTGCAAACAACTGAAGTTTGTCACTAGATGGCACTAATAATAATAATAATAATAATAATAATAATAATAATAATAATAATAATAATAATAATAATAATAATTTATTCGTTTCATAGATTTCAGCTAGCTATGTGGCTATGAGATGTGAAACTCGTTAATAATTGATTGAAACCAAAGTTTTTTGAAATGAGATATGTTCTTTAATCCCCGGATGAAATCACAATTTAATCACGTTCTTAAATTCAGCAAAAAAATTCATCAGTACTCATCCTAAAATCATGGCTGAAATTAAATTATGCTCCTCTGAATGTAAGGATGATATTTTTATGGATTATAGCAGTGGCGTACGCAGAACTGAACGGAATTATGCAACAATAGACCAACTGACAATTTGAAAAAAAAAAAAAAAAGAGATATTTGCACAAATTTGTTGTTGGATGGATTATTTAACTCGGAAAATAACAAGAATGCGATATCTGCATTTCTGCTGCTATTTATAAGCAAAATTAGTTTATTGCATAAAATTCATTTATTTATTTTGCTTTGCAATATTAAATCAACTGCTGGTAATAATAATTTTGTATCAACAAAAGCCACCCTAAATAAGGGTTCAATAGATCGGCCTACTAATTAATTCACGATGAGCAATGATTAAAAACAATTATGTATGTGACAATTTGAAAGAAAAAAACATTAAGATTAATGATAGAAACATAGAAAATCATTTACAATAAAAGTTTCTTAGGTACAAATGATTACTAATTATAGCTAAGGATGATTTTAACACATGAGATCCTATGGCATCAATCGTTGCATCAGAAATTTTAAATTGTTTAAGTTGATTTAAAGTTTATCGTGGGATCGTGTCACGGGCACCGAACGTGAGTCCAAAACTGTCCAATGTGTGATGTATTGTGCTCCGAGATGCTGACAACAAGGCTCATATTATGACTTGTTTTTCATGACACACCTCTTGTGGCTGTTGCTCATGCATCTCGAAACGGATTGTGGGATCAAGAATGACACCCTTATCAAACGTTGGTCTATGCTATTGCTGTAGGCTACATAACAGTAGAGGAGGCAAGACCTGTCATGTGGCCTTATTATGCGCCGTGATTACTGTTCTCCAACCAGGAGATCAACCGTGAAAGGAATGTGCCTACTATTGCGTCATCTATTGGAGCGAAGTAGACAGATAATATTACCGTTATAACGTCAGTTTAAAAACCATGCCCTCTCCTGCATATGTTATTTCCTGTGGGGAGGGATTAAAAGACCAGGAAATTAACAGTGATCTAATTTTTTAACTAGGGTTGTATTAAATATGTGTGTATCAGTGTTATTGTTTGTGCTGTGAGAGTTAGCCAATAGAGATATGAGTACCCACGTGTGTAATCTTATGACATCAACATTCATTCACGGCATTACCCCGTTGCGTCGCATTCTCCTGAACTTTCTCGTGGTTAGAGTACAGTATAATATCATCAATGGATATGGAGGGGGAAGACCGGTTTTAGTCTGAGATGATATTCCGTGTCTGTAGATCCGTATAATATTAACCAACATGAAACAACTCTCTTTCTGATAGTTCATTCTTTCCCCTCTCGTACAGCTCACATGCCAGATCTGGCCTCTCATTCTCATTGTATGTAGTGTCATTTGAGGTGACATCCAGACTACCTTAATATAAATTAATAGTGTTGAAACTCTACGATCTACGCTGTCTGTTCTTTAACGATACTTTCTTATTATTTCTATTGCTTATTCCGAATGAAACAAAACAAATTAATTAATTCGAGGGATTGAAGATAACTTACGTATTAAGATGAGATATTAACGGAACTATAAGAAAGCTAATGACTCGATAAAACGTTATTCAACTACTAACGCGACTAGAAGAAACTCTGAAGAGCGGAAAGAAAATGTATAATTAACATAACAGATTGACTGCACATGATTAACATATGAGGCAGGGGCGAATCTAGCTACTTGGCGCCTCTAGGCAGAGAAAAATTAATATTTCCGCCCCTTATTTCGCCCTATATGCGTAATTTGGATCAACTGAAATAATTGATTCCGCGTTATTATCACTGTTTCTAATGTCGGAAAAGCCTGACTCAGATAAACCACACACTCCACTATTTTCGGTTCTGTTCGCCACATTCATACACTTCGATGTATCTGGACTCGAACTGGAACAAGCTGGTTGTGTGTGTTTTTTAAATAGCATATCTATTTTTGGACTTTTTCTCACAATTTTCTCTTTTTTTAATTGCCTTGTCTTTCGCGAGTTTCCGGTATTGTTGTTTAGTCAACTGTCCGAAGACAGGTCTGGATCTCACAAGTGACACCATCAAGGCATCATCACTCATGAGGCAACTAGGCCAGGAGATAATGGGACAGGGTGGCCAGTTCCTTTCCCCCTCCATTGCATAGATCGCCGACTAGCTACATTACACTAATCACACTTCAGATATATACAAACAATTGCATCCAATTCCAAAACTGTCTAAATCCATTTTTTTTTAAATTGAGATAATGGCGGTTTCGTCATCTACCTAAATGTCTCTAGGAATTTTCTAATGAATGTTGTGCCTAAATTCCCTCTTTCCTTCCATAAATAAGCTTCAAATATGACGAACACTGCAAACAATTAGGGAAAAAGTTATCAGTTTTTGGAGTTTCCTGAAAATTGTTAAGAATGGATGTAGACAGTTTTGGAATTGGAGGCTTATTGTTCTTCCTCTGACACATATCGTCAAATGAGATGTACTGTCTGATAAGAGATGTAGCCTACATATTAGCCAGACCTTCAATCAGAGATGTTTCCGGTATTGAGAACCACTTAGCTTTTTCCGACTGTCACTCATTATAATGCATATTAAAATATAGATCACCTAGGTAGAAAACAACTGCACTGTTTACCGTTTCAAATTAAACTGAACTGCCAAGAGTCAATGGATGGCGATATTTTCTTTGAATTGAAGTCTGAATGGGCATTACTGAGTATTGATATTAGCGGCGTCTCTCATCAAAAAGTGTATAATTGGGAGCAACAAGATTTGCCTTCCAGTAAGTTCTTTAAGTTCATCACGTGAGACTCTCACTGTGAGAGGGCATAACATTGAAAAAAGTGCTACGATCGCATTGTGATCAGTGTTGCCAACTCGATTCTTAAAAATCCGCTAAGATACAGTACAGACATCGCTAAATTGCTATACTGTCAATGTAAAAAGATTATTTTATCGCTGTGAGTGTTAAAAAAGACCCGCTAAATCCCTATATGAGCAATACAAATTTCATAATTTTTACCCGCTAAACTAACATTGAAAAACGCTAGATCTAGCGGGAAAACTGCTGAATTGGCAACACTGATTGAGACACTATTATTGTAAAACTGTCCTTTTTTCCGTTGGCAGACCGTTGATTAAATATGAACTGATTTTTGCCAATTTTATTCATATCCATTTCATTGTGCGTTTAAGTTCATGTACTTTTTTTTAAAAAGAGTTATGAATAACATTAAAAAGACATATAAAAAATTAACAGTAATAGCACAGTCTAGTATATAAAGTCACGGAGCTTGAGTTTATGAGGGTGCTAGGAACAATAGACTTTGCAGGTACTATTTCGCATTGTCTGTAATGAGGCGATAGTAGCGATCCTAGTGGTTAGCAACTATCTATGGATGCATATTTACTACGTATTGACTTCGCGACTGTATATACTAGACTGTGGTAATAGCTTAAAAACCGCCCCCTGAAATCTGCCGTCCTAGGCAGCTGCCTAGTCTGCCTAGGCCAAAATACGGCTCTGATCAGGTGACGATGTCAGTGGGTGTTATATCAACTCCCGATGACGCCTGAGAAACTATTAATACCTCCCATATATCTCGACTATTATTTGGGTTTTCTGAACAAATAAGATGCCCTGTACATTAAGCAGGCTTAATGCTACTTTTTATATGTTTATTAATAATAATTTTATTGGGTATTCAAAGACTGGCGGATATCTTACTGAGTGTTATGTATTGCAGCTGATTGCTGATATCTAGCATTTATTTTCTTCTTTTTTCAGTCTGTTGACGTGAATATTATTTTCTACTTCGATGGATTCATTTGCAAAGATAAGCATCGTACTTGGAACCTAAGACGCGATCGAGAGATCGAACAAATTGGCAATCTTTTCCGCGATCTGGAAAATAAACGCAAGGATTTATCAGAATATTCCAAATACATTCAGTCACCCCTTATTGGAGCCACTGGCCAATTTGCAATTAAATTCGAATGTAGTTGTAACGTACGACTATCAGTGGAAGAATGTGACTTGGAGATTGCTGAATTTGCACGTAAAGAAGGATGCTTTGCCGTGCTATCTGGTGATTCAGATTTCGCGATCCTAGAAGGTGCTCGTTACTACTTTTTAGTGGGCGATCTGGACTTGGCCACAATGACCACCAGTGCCTTCATTCGAGATGACCTTCTTACTGCACTGGGTTTACAGAGTCATCAGCTGTTCCTTTTGGCCAGTCTCCTGGGTAATGATATCATTTCATTTGAGGAGCTGAAGACTTTCCACAAACAATTTTGTTCGGATAAAATGAATATATCATGTTTACTTCCCAAAGTTGCACAGTATGTCAAGAAGTGGGAGGTTCAAGGAGACTACAGTGACAAGGTTCTCCAAGAGATAGCGTTAGATGTCTTTCAAGATGAAGATAGATTCAAGGATCTTAAAGCTAGTATAAGGAGTTACCAACCACAACAAACTGCAGACGAAGAAGAAAAGACATCTGTTGCAACAAATACATCAAAGGTACAGTAATAATTCTTTTCTCATGTGGTTGGTTGTACTAGAACTAGTTTAATAGCCAGTTTATTCAAGTAATGTTTAATTTGGCTTAACTAATATTAAATTAACAGTGTTTATTTTTAACATTTTCTTAATATGTTTTGCATTTCTTCAACATCATTTTGTTTAAAACAACCAACATTTAACTATAACAGTCGTTAACACTATTTTAACTACTTAAAAGCAGATGGTAATGCAAATCTGGCTTTCAGGTAATAGCTCCCTGTGAAGCAGACTTGATTAATTTCAAGGAAAAATTGTTCCGAGGCCGGGTATCGATCCCAGGACCCTTCGCTTAGCGCAAGACTGCCCTACCGACTGAGCTACCCAGGAACCATACACGACACCACCACAATACGTTACTGGAAGTACGTTAACATAAAGCCACAATTTAAGTCACACAGAGTTGTGTGCACTCAAAGTTGGGTTTCTGGCGTCTTGTCAGCCCATTTGAGTTGTGAGAACATAAAGGGAAAAATTGTGACGCTGTCGTGTAGCTCAGTCGGTAGAGTATTCGTGCACTAAGTTGGTAATGATTTTGCACATGTACAGGTCTCGCAAAGGATTTTGAAGAATGACCTTGGTCGTCATATTCAAGCGGCGAGCCTAGTTAGTATCGGCTACGTAGTAAATCCCCGTCACACATGTGACCGTACCAAAATAATCTTCTTTTGTTTTGCTCAGACCACGTCAGCGTACAGTCCCTGGAATATTTCGAAGAGTTGATCTGATGACAGCAGCTCTGATTTGATGTACCTTGTATCCAAAGTGGAGCTACTTATAATCGTCCATGAGGGTACAAGGTTCCGGTTTATACCAAATGCTCTCCTCATTTACAGGTCGCAACTGAAAACTGGAGACTTTCACAGAGAATTTAATACTGATAACTATACCAAATGACTTTGTACAATGTTAATTCCAAATTTACTCCTTAACTCTTTCTTAGTTATCGAAAATGCTTCATATCATAATACACAACTGGATAAACCCCCAACCTAAAATTCCTTACGAAAAGATATCCAAGCCTGGTTGGTGAACCCTAGATCATATTATACCCAGATTACTCTGCCTTATAGGCTTTGACTGTAATAACTTTTGTCAAGTTTACTATGCTGCCATGTAGTTGTTACATAAGGAGTCACGTCGTAACTCCCATTTGATTTGCATTAGCGACTGTACTGTCATCTCGTGTTCATTTACGGTGGACGAGTGGCGATCCTGGCGGTTCTGTTGAAAGTGCTACCGTTTTTAACATAGGGATGATCTATCTGTTATATATAGGCCTATATATGATCTAGGATGAAACATGACATCCTAACTGATGAAAGCAGTACCAAACAATTTGTACTATTTAATCTTAGCCAATAAGCTAACACAGAGCCGACCTGGTTGGCAAGTTGGTATAGCGCTGGCCTTCTATGCCCAAGGTTGCGGGTTCGATCCCGGGCCAGGTCGATGGCATTTAAGTGTGCTTAAATGCGACAGGCTCATGTCAGTAGATTTACTGGCATGTAAAAGAACTCCTGCGGGACAAAATTCCGGCACATCCGGCGACGCTGATATAACCTCTGCAGTTGCAAGCGTCGTTAAAAAACAAAAGAAAAGAGAAAAGCTAACACAGAAGTCCTCCTGTATCTAATTGACCAAATATTAACCGAATACAACCATACAGCCTTAAGACTTTCACTTTTCCATCCCGACCTGAGTTCCATTGCATTGATTTGGGGGGAGGACGTTAAGCAACTGCTTGGTAGTAGAAATATCACTTTTAAAATAAAAGATGTCCAAGTGTTGTGTCGACAAAGATCTGAAGAAATCGGACAGACGGAATGGAAGAAAGTGTGTCATAAAGTGGAAGAAACTGAACCAGGGTTTTGTGAGAAAGATGGCATTGTGGAAATAAGAATTGAGAGAATAGTAATTGAAAACAAAGGGATACGAAGCAGTGACGAAGACAACCAATGTGAAAATGACCCAGTGGAAAATGAAGGCGAAGAGATCTCTCCATACGCGACTTAAAATTTACTTTTCTAGCGAAAGAAACCACGAAGAGATTTTTTATCTCCTTTAAAATCTATCGTCTTTGTCGTGGTTTGAACCCACAACCCTGATCTAGTGGTAGGCGTGGTAGTCAATTGACCATCGAAAGCGACAACAGATGGTAAGTTCCGAACAGTTTCTTAATCACCATAAGGTATTTAGGTGCTTTGAAAATATGTGCATGTTAAGAAGTCCTTTGATCCGTGTACATGGAAATACTACAGGTATGAACTTGGTCGAAAGTTACGCAGATTTATTTTCCAAGGAACCGGGCGTATGTTTATTTTATTTTATTTTTATTATTTTTTTTTTCTTTTGTCCTGGGCTGTCTTAAGCGGTGTTTTTGTGCTATGATAACTACATAAGCACAGATACCCTCTAGAGCAATGTTTCTCAACCGCCGGGTCGCAGCTCGGTAACGGGCCCTAACATCAATTATACAGGGTCGCATACGTGACGATTCATTCATTTAGTGTTCTGCCCAAGGGCAAATCTTTCACTGCAAACTCAGCTTTCTCCAGTCTTTCCTATTTTCTGCCTTCTCTTTGTTTCCTCATATGATCCATATATCTTAATGTCGCCTATCATCTGATATCTTCTTCTACCACGAACTCTTCTCCCGTTCACCATTCCTTCCAGCATTCTCCAATAGGCAGTTTCTTCACAGCAGTGACCCAACCAATTCCTTTTCCTCTTCCTGATCAATTTCAGCATCATTCTTTCTTCACCCACTTTTTCCAACACAGCTTCATTTCTTATTCTGTATGTTCACTTCACACGTTCAATTCTTTTCCATATCCACATTTAAAATGCTTTTATTCGCTTCTCTTCACTTTGTCGTAATGTCCATATTTCTGCCTCATACAATGCCACACTTCATACAAAGCACTTCACTAGTCTCTTCCTTATTTCTTTTTCCAGAGGTCCGGAGAAAAGCAGAAATCTGTTCTCTCGTCTAAAAATAAATTCTGACTCTTGAAGGAATGTCCTTCGACATGGGAACAAAATATTTAATTTGTAAATGCTAAAGAAACAGTTCAGTCTGTAAAAACAGTGATTGACACAGCAGAAGAGCCGTTAAATTAATAGACCTACAAGACTTCAATGGCCTATTAACTGCAGATGAGAAGCAGAAAGAATGTGTGTTGTGCTGTTTCCGAGACCATTGGTGCCTTTTCCCAGATTGCAAGAAACAGACTTTAAAGACGAAATACCCTCAGTAATTTTGCAATGTGCAATGTTCCAAATCATAATGATTATAAAAATTATATTTGACAAATTGATTTGTTCAGTAATCGTCAATAAATTTAAATAAAATTAAAATTTCAATGCAAAGTCGGCACTGGTGGAAGTTATGCATTTAAGTTTAAATTTGACCAAAGAGGAACTGAGATCATACAGAACAAAAAAATCTTTGCCCATATAAGGGACATCCTAATATACATACCTATATATAGGGACATCATTTTAGTTTTACTTCAATTTTTATTGTACCTGAGTTTTTGAAAGTACTTCACTCCCACCCCTTCTACTGGTGAACTTCAACCCAAGGCCACATATGCAGTCAAAGTCGCCTTACGGTCACAGTATACAGAGTGAGTGAGTGAGTATAGTATGGTCCAGAATATGGTCGTATTTTCCAGTGACTAAAGTGCATTCATTATTGAATCATATTTTCGCACAGGTACTATAACCGTTTGGTTACGTCGCTTCCCTGTTTCCGACATCCGTTTCTACTGGTCCCTTTGTAAAGACTAGTGGCTGGGTGTCTTAGCTCTTTTCTGAAAACATTTGCTGTCAGGAATTGGACGTCTACGTAATATTATTACAACTGTTTAAAATAATTTAAATAAAAGGTCCTCATTAAGTAACTGTCACATGATTTACCCCTTTCTACGACCCTGGACATAACTACTTGGACGGACAGTACACAGCAATCTGAGTAAATTAATCTGTGCGTATCGGGCAGAAGTGAAGTGATAACAATACGTAAGTAAGGTACTCTGTTAGAGAGTAGGTACAGAATTATTATTTAAAGAGGCACAGGATTATGCCCTCCATGTCGACTGATGCTTTGCATTATTTCTTTTGGGGTTACTGTAAAACAGTTTTGTTTGTTAAACATCCTAAAACAATAGAAGAATTACAGAATTACATTCCAGAAACATTATATTAAATTTCAGAAGATATGCTTAAAAATGTTTTCGATAATATGCACACAAAAGAACTGAAACCAGTATGGAAATGAACGGCCATCATTTTCAACAATTTGTTTAAATATCCAGATTTTGATTATTTTTCAATTCAAATGCACTTTCCATATTGTATGCTAAAGTACTGTCGACTGTATAATACATTGCATAATGAATATGTCCGCCCGGATAGTTCAGTAAGTGAGTAAAAACACTTATTGTTAATACTGTACTGTACTTTGAGTAAATAAAAACCTAACGAAAGTGATCAAACTGAAAATCATAATAGTTCCTAGTTTATGTAAATGGATGCACTACGTTTCTTCCCTCCTATACCTAAAAAATGTTTGTTTGTATTTTACACCAGTATCATCAAACTCCGGTCGTGGAAGGGGGTAACATAGTGTTTCCGGTTCTCAACCGATAATCCAAAGGTATAGCCAGGTTAATATTAGAAATGTTAGTAAAACAAAATGATGACCCGGTACTTTTCATAACAGGTTGAAGAAAACTGGAGGCAGATTAAAGAACTGGCACGAGGGAAGCATGTGAGTAGCAGTACAACGAAATTCTTGTACGCGGTCATCATGGGAGACGGTGTAGTGATGGGCGTGTCTCAGGAAGACTATCGGAATAAGGATATAGTTTGCGTGGCTAAGATGTACCGATCTCTCAGGCAACGTATCTATGGAATTCTGCTGTTGGAGAAGCCAGGGGGCGCCACTACTGTCGAAGAACTGTGTGTGGAGAGCGACGTGTGTCCTACGGAGTACCAGCAAGTGTCCATCGAGTGGATTCCCAATCTTAGTGAGTCTCGAATTTTCATATGATAGTTCATAAACGCAACTTTGGAAATAAGCGATGGAAATGAGAGTCAGTGCTCTGTGGCAAGTGTTTTCTATTATCAGTAATGAACTTCTTCTTCTTCTTCTTCTTCTACTTCTACTTCTTCACCACTATAGGAGATAGGTGCAATGACCTGTTGCAGCTTCACAGTTGGTCCTTCCATCGTCCTTTCGATCCTTTGTCTCGCTTTATATTACAATATTATTTTAGGTATCCTCGTATCTTATATTAAGTTTCGAAACCAGTTGTTACAATAGTCCTTTATTTCAAATTATAAACTTGCAATAATTACTTTACAGTGTCTTCATTCCCAGGGCCGAATTTAGGTATAGTGCCGCCCCTAGGCAGTAATAAAATTTCCACACAGTTTTTGAGCAGCTAGGCCTATTATTCAGATCATGTTTAGTTTAAATTAATTTTAAATCAAATGTCACCACAGGCACCGAGTTTTGAAATTCTTGGGGCATGCTCATGTTTAGACCTCGGAATTTTAGGCTCGAATAGGATAGGTTACAACAATTTTATGTAAAAATACCTAAATGTATGCAACACGAGAAACTCTGGAGCGATGATATTGCCTAAAACTTATCTACTTACTGGCTTTTAAGAAACCCGGAGGTTCATTGCCGCCCTCACATTAGCCCGCCATTGGTCCCTATCCTGAGCAAGATTAATCCAGTCTCTATCTTCATATCCTACCTCCCTCAAATCCATTTTAATATTATCTTCCCATCTACGTCTCGCCCTCTGGCCTCCCAACTAACACTCTACACGCATATGAATTTCTGGATTCGCCCATACGTGCTACATGCCCTGCCCATCTCAAACGTCTGGATTTAACGTTTCTAATTATGCCAGGTGAAGAATACAATGCGTGCAGTTCTGTGTTGTGTAACTTTCTCCATTCTCCTGTAACTTCATCCCTCTTAGCACCAAATATTTTCCGAAGTACCTTATTCTCAAACACCCTTAATCTATGTTCCTCTCTCAAAATGAGAGTCCAAGTTTCACAACCATAAAGAACAACCGGTAATATAACTGTTTTATAAATTCTAACTTTCAGATTTTTTGACAGCAGACTGGATGATAAGAGCTTCTCAACCGAATAATAACAGGCATTTCCCATATTTATTCTGTGTTTAATTTCCTCCCGAGTATCATTTATATTTGTTACTTTTGCTCCCAGGCATTTGAATTTTTCCACCTCTTCAAAAGATACATTTCCAATTTTTATATTTACATTCGGTACAATATTCTCGTCACGAGACATAATCATATATTTTGTCCTTTTGGGATTTACTTCCAAACTTATCTCTTTACTTGCTTCAAGTAAAATTCCCGTGTTTTCCCTAACCGTTTGCGGATTTTCTCCTAACATATTCACGGCATCTGCATAGACAAGCAGCTGATGTAATCCGTTCAATTCCAAACCCCCTCTGTTATCCTGAATTTTCCTAATGGCATACTCTAGAACAAAGTTAAAAAGTAAAGGTGATAGTGCATCTCCTTGCTTTAGCCCACAGTGAATTGGAAACGCATCTGAAAGAAACTGACCTACTGTATACGGACTCTGCTGTACGTTTCACTGAGACACATTTTAATTAATCGAACAAGTTTCTTGGGAATACCAAATTCAACAAGAATATCATATAAAACTTCTCTCTTAACCGAGTCATATGCCTTTTTGAAATCTATGAATAACTGATGCACTGTACCCTTATACTCCCATTTTTTCTCCATTATCTGTCGAATACAAAATATCTGATCAATAGTTGATCTATTACGCCTAAAACCACACTGATTATCCCCAATAATTTCTTCTACATATGAAGTTAATCTTCTCAAAAGAATATTGGACAAAATTTTGTAGGACGTCAACAAAAGTAATATTCCTCGAAAGTTACTACAGTTAGTCTTGTCCCCCTTCTTAAAGATAGGTACGATTATGGACTCCTTCCATTGTTCTGATAAAATTTCCTTTTCCCAAATAGCAAGTACAAGCTTATAAATTTCGTTAGATAATGCGCTTCCACCCTCTTGTATTAATTCTGCTGGAATTTGATCGATACCTGGAGACTTATAATTTTTCAGATTTTCTATCGCAATTTCGACTTCAGAAAGTGTGGGTTCGGACATAAATGTCTCAGCAGTTTGTATTTGAATTTTGTCCCGATCATTTCTATTTGGCCTACGTATATTTATTAGTTGCCCAAAATAGTTTTTCCATCTGTTCAGGATTGAATGAGAGTCTGCAAGCAAGTCACCATTCTCATCCTTGATCACGTTTACCCTTGCCTGATATCCATTCTTGAATTTCTTTATGCCCTTATATAAATCTCTTATGTCTTTACTTTTACTATGTGTTTCTACCTTATTCAGTTTTTCCTTCAAGTAATCTCTCTTTTTATTCCTAAGTGTACGATTTGCTTCCCGTCTTTTATTGAAATAATTATCTCTATTCGCCTCCACTGGATCCTGTAAGAATTTTAGTTTTGCCTGTTTCCTTCTTTCTACTACCATGCAACAATCGTCATCAAACCACGGTTTCTTTTTCTTAGTTTCATAATAACCTATGCTCTGCTCAACTGCAATTTTGATATTTTCTCGGGTATTTTCCCACACGCTATTAACATCTAACTCTTTCTCAACTTCGTCGGAACTTGGTAATACGGCAAACCTATTTGAAATTTCGACCTGATAATATTGCTTAGTTTCCTCGTCCTTTGATTTCGGAATATTGAATCTTCTAATATTAACTTGTTGCTCTACTCGCTTGGCTACTACTAGTCTTTCTCTTATTTCTCCAATTACCAAATAATGGTCGGAATTACAGTCTGCCCCCCCCCCCGAAGGTTCGAATGTCTACTATACTAATATGTCTTCTTTTATGTATCAAGATGTGATCTATTTAGATGCATTAAGAAACGTATGTTTCAGCCTAAAAATCCGAGATCCATGTTCTAAACTGCGCTACCTACATTTATAAATTCTTAATATAATTTTGTGTCCTGCACCGTGACGTCGTGGTCTAAGGCATCCTGCCTTATGAAATGCGCGCTGGTTCGAGTCCTCATGGAGAAGAAATTTTCTCATGAAATTTCCGCTAGTGTATGGGATCGGTGTCCACCCAGTATCGTGATACAATTGGGGAGGTACGATAGGCAAAATCCGGTTATGAAAACTAACTATAACAGCTACTAACCACACGATACTTCAATTCTGGTTGGATGATCGTCCACCTCTGCTTCGGTATGTGGACGTGAGGTCAGCATCCGGCTGGTCGTTCTGAGATCTTAAAGGACTGTAGCGCCACGGATTATTATTTGTTGATACAATTTTGTTGTGAAAATATGAAATAAATACAAACATTATATAGGCCTAATCATTCACCTACGATGATAGAACCTGAAAAATGTTTCTCCTGACAGCTGTTTTACTGATTGACTCGTGACCATAATATAGAAATAACATAACTATTATCTTCTAAGACTAGTAAAAACTGTTCCATTTTTACAAGATGTCACATTGTTTCGGGTGGAAATCTGGTTTTCCAAGCTTGTTACTGTTTGATCCACTACCTCATAATATAAATCGCGGAACCTTTCCTGAATGTTTGAGGAGTTACATATCTTACCACTTGCTAATCTTAATGGAATTTTTCTTGGCCGCGAAAGTTTAGAGGGACTTATTGCAGTATACGAGAGTTTTCATTAGCATCTTTCCAAAGTGACAAAAATGCATCAGTATTTCTGGCTTCTTTTATAGAAGACAAAATAGTATCTACAAAAGTACAAGCTAAGCGATAATTTAGTGAAACATTTTGAATAATTGTCATAATAAGTTACAATAATAATAATAATAATAATAATTACTTACTTACTTACTTACTTACTTACTTACTTACTGGCTTTTAAGGAACCCGTAGGTTCATTACCGCCCTCACATAAGCCCGCCATTGGTCCCTATCCTGAGCAAGATTAATCCAGTCTCTACCATAATAATAATAATAATAATAATAATAATAATAATAATAATAATAATAATAATAATAATAATAGTAATAATAACAATAATAATAATAATAGTAATAATAATAATAACAATAATAATAATAATAATAATAATAATACTTACTGGCTTTTAAGGAACCCGGAGGTTCATTGCCGCCCTCACATAAGCCCGTCATTGATCCCTATCCTGAGCAAGATTAATCCAGTCTCTACCATCATATCCCACCTCCCTCAAATCCATTTTAATATTATCTTCCCATCTACGTCTCGGTCTCCCCAAAGATCTTTTTCCCGCCGGCCTCCCAACTAACACTGTATATGCATTTCTGGATTCGCCCATACGTGCTACATGCCCTGCCCATCTCAAACGTCTGGATTTAATGTTCCTAATTATGTCAGGTGAAGAATACAATGCGTGCAGCTCTGCGTTGTGTAACTTTCTCCATTCTCCTGCAACTTCATCCCTCTTAGCCCCAAATATTTTCCTAAGACCCTTATGCTCAAACACCCTTAATCTCTGTTACTCTTCAAAGTGAGAGTCCAAGTTTCACAACCATACAGAACAACCGGTAATAATACTGTTTTATAAATTCTAACTTTCAGATTTTTTGACAGCAGACTAGATGACAAAAGCTTCTCAACCGAATAATAACAGGCATTTCCCATATTTATTCTGCGTTTAATTTCCTCCCGAGTGTCATTTATATTTGTTACTGTTGCTCCAAGATATTTGAATTTTTCCACCTCTTGGAAGGATAAATCCCCAATTTTTATAATTCCATTTCGTACAGTATTCTCGTCACGAGACATAATCATATACTTAGTCTTTTCGGGATTTACTTCCAATCCTATCGCTTTAAAATAATAATAATAATAATAATAATAATAATAATAATAATAATAATAATAATAATAAATATCATGAACTAGAAATCACATGAGCGGGTATGCTGAGCACGCCCACTTTCTTTCTAGGGTCTGCTCCAACGACCGAGCTTGCCTGTAGTCGGCGCCTATGAATGTCACAATTCAGAAAACAAATTACTGAAATCAAATTACATGGCTCTTACTTGTAAATTATAAAAATTTCCTTCGCACTTTCTTCACAGATGTCATCAAAGTCAATCTGACGAAGCACATCAGACTCGATGCAAAGAAACATACTCAAACTTACTCTTGTTGAAACAAAATTGATACGTGAATGCCAAGCTGTGGTTTATTTTTAAGCATTGGTTTTCTTGGTGGTATAATTGTTACGAGTATTTCTTACTCCGATAGGAATTAAGAGTATAAAGTAAATTGAAAAATAATCTCAAACTCTTTGCGTAATAAACCTTTCATATCGAATTATATAGTGCACATGCTGGAAAGTGACTAAATAGTATTAGTGACGATATACAGGGTGATTTACGAGGAAAGGCAAAAAATTTAGGATGTGAATTCTGAACTCATTCCGAGTCAAAAAGTTCATATGAACATAGGTCCGCTTTCGAACGATGGTGGAGCTAGATGCATTTTTTTTTTGGTAAAACGTCTCGCCCCAATGTGAATCAGACGTTACCATATGTTGCTGACGTGAGATATGAGAGAAGGTCACGGATCGCAATGAATGACGTAACATTGGAATCTGCATTGTGAGCGACGTGGATAAGTTCGTTCACCTCACAAACCGGGTGATGGGGCATTACAAATGTCCAATCGCCTGCCCTTATCTGATGTAATGACAGATCCCGCGCATAACACAAATACACATTCGCTTATCAGTTAACACCAGTTCAATCAGGTACTTACAGTACAGTAGTTATACAGGTACAGTTACCGGAAGTGTTGTGTTTTCCAAGATGCCTTATAAATTTTCGACTGCAGAATACTCCGATATTGTGTATTTTTATGGTTTGTGCGATGGAAGTTCCTTGCGTGCCGTCGCTGAATATGAACGACGCTTTCCGAGCAGAAGAGTACCATATCGAAGAATATTTACTGTCTATGGGGTTGGATGAAAGACTTGGTATATCAAAGGAAGGTGAAAACGAGAGAGGCGCTAATCGACCGTATTTTGGATGCTGCACGCTACAAAGAACAGCTACGTGCAACTCTCCCGAGCGATGAGCGCGATAGTGCATTGAAGCAGAAGGAGGTACGTTTGAAAATGTGCGAAAACATCGACCCCCACATCTAGAATATTAGGTATGTATGCATACGTGAATATAAACTTTAAATTTGTCCTTTACCTGTCCCTAAATGCGAGTTAGTACAATGGAATCTCAGAAGTTCTTGTGAAATCAAAGAACCATATCTCCGTAACCGTTCGAAAACGGACCTATATTCATATGAACTTTTTGACTCAGACTGACTTCCGAATTCACAACCCAAATTTTTTACCTTTCCTCATGAATCACTCTGTATATTGGAAATGTAACTGAGAGTTGTGGTTACTACAGTATTCATAGCGATAAATAATAAACACACATCTAATTTGATTTTCAGCAATGTATTCTTATTTATAAAAGCAGTTAAATAATTTACGCAGTTTCATAATACAATTACGTGATACCGTAACTATCCAGCTGCGCACTTTCCTTTTACTCTCTCCACGACCGACAATGCGATAACAAAACAATATCCGACTTCCACAAAGTGTTCAAGAGCAAACATCAGAAAAGATTTACCAACAAGTGTTTTAAAAACAAATTTCATTGTAAAATGAAAATGGAAAAAAAAAAAAAAAATGAAAAAGAAAGAGAGAGAAAGAAAGTGCCGCCTAGGCAACTGCTAGGCTGTCTAGGTCTAAATCCGGGACTGTTCATTCCTTATTCGATTCAAGCTTTTACATCGCTTTCTTCTTCTTTAAAAACCATTTCAGCACTCTGTACTCTATTCAAAATTTTCTTACACTGTACCTTAGACCATATATGTAACAGATATGTCCGGGTTATAGGCTTTGAGGTTAACAACTTTTGTCAGGTTTACTACGCTGCCATCTAGTTGTTACATAAGGAGTCACGTCATAATACCCATTTGAATTGCATTAGCGACTGTGCTGCCATCTCGTGTTCGTTTACGGTGGACGGATGGCGATCTTGGCGGTTGTTCTCTTCAAAGTGCTGCCGATTTTAACGTAGGGAGGATTTATCTGTTACATATATGATCTAGGAGTGTACCCATGTTTCTGAGCCACAGAGAAAAGTTGATAGGCCTATCGCCACTGCCTTTTTAAACTTTATTCTTGTGTCTTTCCTTGTTTTATTCTTTAAAGTTCTATAGATGATGCCACACACCATTTGAAATTTGGATACTTTTTTTTTATTTACACCGTCTTCTATTTCGTTTTGTACATTAGTACGGTTCGGACGAAGGTCGTATAGCTGTATAGGATAGGGCCTTGTCTTGCTTCAGACTAAGTAAACACTACCCTCTTCCACTTGCTAAAACTCTTTCTACTGGGAAGAGTGCTCCCCATCTCCTAACTAAAACATCAGTGAATGGACAGTACGGCAGATAGGATATATACGTCGTCACTACTGTCGGGCGACAACTAGTTAATGTTTACAAACAAAATGGACGGACCAAGGATCGTTCTAAGTCATTATCAGACAAAAATGTCCAAAGTGTAAAATGTTCAATACAAAAAATGTCCAAAGGGCAAAATGTCCATTACAAATATGTATGTATTTATTTATTCACACTGCAATGGGTATATACCCGGTGGCAGTGGTAACTAATTACACTCAATAATGACAATAATAAACTTATTAATTAAAAGTACAGTTAATAATAATACCAATAATTAATACAAATAATTAATACTAACAATAATTTATATTAATAATAATAATAATAATAATAATAATAATAATAATAATAATAATAATAATAATAATAATAATAATAATAGGGAATATTCTAAATTAAATGAAACACTATCACTTAAAATAACATTTAAAATAAATCTAATTTGTATCTTAAATCTAAGTTCGAACTAAAACCCACGAGTATGATATGTTCATATCTGCACAAGCACCTTTCCACATTACACTCATTTCGCTGTCAACTCACTCACTGCACTGGAACTACGACACATTTCACTGATTCTATCCTGATTTCACTAACACTTCAAAAACATTTCACTGTTCAAATACTTTGCACTGCCACTATAAACTATAAAGCTTCCCTGACAGGAACACGTTTCACTTACACAACACACTTCAGTGATACAACACTTCAATAACAAAATATCATTTACATCCTTTACATACTGTGTATAATTATCGTCTATTAGTAAAGTCCTTAAGCCTATTTTTAAATACGTTTTTGGTTGTTGGTAAAGCCTTTAGTAAGTCTGCAGGTAAAGCATTCCAGTCCCTGATAGTACGATTGAGAAAAGAAAACTTTCCAGTGTCCGTCCTCTGTCTTCTTTCCCTCAATTTATATGAGTGGTCGTTCCTTGAAGAGTAATTTGGCGGTTGCAACCTATTTTTTGTTTCTCTCCAGGCAGGCTCACCTCTGTATGTTTTGAACAGTGCGCATAATCGAATTCGCGTTCTCCTGTCCTTCAGTGTGTCTCATTTTAATGGTGAATTTTTCCGACAACGCTTGAGAGCCCGTTTTTTGAATCTTTTCCAGTGTTTTAACATGTTCTAATCTGTAAGGATCCCAACATGCAGCACCATATTCCATTACTGGACGTACTAGTGATTTATATGTAATCTCTTTGGATTTATCAGAGCCTTTTCTTAGTACCCTCATCACAAAGTGTAACGCTCTCCATGTTTTTCTCGCTGTGTTCGTAACGTGTTTCCCGCAGCCGAGATCGCTGCTAAATGTTATTCCGAGGTATATGTCCAAACCATAAATGTCCAAACTGAAAAATGTCCAAAATATAAAATGTCCAAACACAAATATGCCCAATATAAAAATATCCGAAGAAAAATGTATTATTCTTTAGGTAATAATTAAAGTTAGGAATTTACTCACAGAGACTACAAGGTTAGGTATGTATAGAATGTTCGTTGTTGAAAGAGAGAGTGGGCGTAGCTAGCAATGCAGGTGCATGGGTACCTGTTAGGGAACTCTGCCATGGTATAAGCAGAGTGAGGTTGTAGCTTTACTGTATGTGGTTAATCAATCAACGAATCGCAGTGCAATGTAAATAAACCAATTGCCGAGGCACAACGATGAACCCTACGCACGAGAAGCATATGCCCATTCAATTGCTGCGATACACAACACATTTCAGTTGTAACCTGGCCATACCTCAGGCTTCACGTCGTTCATGACGAACGACAGTCATGCACAACTAACCTAATATCCGGACTGCTGAAACTTTAAACTTAATTTTCTAATTAACTGTGCATTCAATCACAAAAAGTAATACAGGTTTTCTATTTATTTAAAGATTTCAATTCTTCATTATATTCTAAAATACTTATTTTCAGTGATCACCGAAAGTACTCCTCCCATCGAGAATACTATATATATAAGAGCTCGCAGACTATTTCCTTAATCCAACTGCTTTGAAGATCACCACAACACAGCGGTCGAAACGTCAGCAACACCAAGACAACGCGGTAGAAGCCCCGAAGTTTATCCACAGACCGTGTACACCAGCCGCGGAAGCCTACGCGAACACTTAAGAATATCGTCTCCCTCAGCCGGAATCATCAAAAAGCCAAATAAATAGCTAGCCGCTGGCAGTAATTTTCTATAACTGATCAAAGTATTAAAAACACCAGATTCAGTTACAAAACCGCTGAATTGGGAACACGAATTGGTACTCTTACTGGTAGTAGAAAAAATTTTTAGTAACCCTGGAATAACGGAAAAGAACAATTTAGCAAATCGGTCAATAATTAAGGACACTTCAGCCATTTAAAATCAGGGAGTGACTTCTCACCCATTCTGTAGTTGAGTTTATTCATCAGGTGACAATCAGACTGTAGAAACATCAGTAGTGTGATACGAAATAACCAATGGTGTCATTCACTCGGTTTTTAAATTTGTCGCGGTTAGTAGAATGGACTGATAAATGTTTTAAGTTAAAAAAATAACTTTTTACAGAAAGAAAGGACATTACTTTAACACGAAATACTCGAGCTGTTTAATATTTCATTGAATGAGAATTTCTGTACATGCATGAACAGATATAGGCCTACAGACAGACAGACAGACAGGCAGACGACATGCCAGGAAGCACTTTTCCTTACACGGGTGTTCAAATCGTGTACTTTTGTAAACATATAACACTTCGTATAACAGCAAATGAAAAAAAAATGTTCTTGAAATTTATATCAACACATTGAGTAGAATTTATATATATTTTTATTTTATTGGGTTATTTTACGACGCTGTATCAACATCAAGGTTATTTAGCGTCTGAATGAAATGAAGGTGATAATGCCGGTGAAATGAGTCCGGGGTCCAGCACCGAAAGTTACCCAGCATTTTCTCGTATTGGGTTGAGGGAAAACCCCGGAAAAAACCTCAACCAGGTAACGTGCCCCGACCGGGATTCGAACCCGGGCCACCTGGTTTCGCGGCCAGACGCGCTGACCGTTACTCCACAGGTGTGGACCATTGAGTAGAAAGCAGAACTGTAAAATAAAATGAGATTTTTAATTTGATACTATTTAATTTTGGAGGTAACTTAATAATTATTGTACAGTAGAGCGTCTCGTTTAGGCACAGTGAAAACGTAAACAAAGTGTAGATAACGTGTGGGGGGAAGAAGAGCCGTACGATAAGCACGAGGGATGCACAAGGTTTTAGTTGGTCTACAACGTTTATGGCGGATCATTAATTGAAATTATATTTTCCGAAAACACACAAAACAAAAGAACACATAAATTTGTCATATACACATTTTAACAAACAAGTAATTGTAACGTTGAAATAATTCAATTATTAAATCAAATTTTGCTACGTATATGATGTTGCTTTCAAGCAGCATTTTTTTACGGTCTTGAATTTCATTCTCTGTATGACTACTGTACTTGAATAAATTGAACTTTAAGAAGTAATAATTATGTTTAGGAAATGGTGTTGTCACTTCAGACCAATATATGTACTGTAGTTTTGTTAATTCTGCCACAGAAGACGGTGATATTATATTAGTCATACAGAGAATGAAATTCATGACCGTGAAAAGATGTTGCTTGAAAGCAACATCATATAAGGTAAGTAGCAAAATATGATTTGTTATATTGAATTATTTCAACATTGCAATTGCTTGTTAGTTAAAATGTGTCTATGATAAAGTTAAGCAATTTATGTTCTTTTGTCTTGTGTGTTTTTGAAAAAATATAATTTCAATTAATGCTTCGCCATAAATGTTGTAACTAAAACCTTATGTATCCCTCGTGTTTATCGTACTGCTCGTCCTCCCCCGACACGTTACCTGCACTTTGTTTACGTTTTTACTGTGCCTAAACGAGACGCTCTACTGCACCTAAGTAAGCTCACAATATAAGCACATTTTTAACGTTCCAGGAAGCATCCACCCTGGTCTCCAGCATCTGTGGAAGAAAGATTGTCCTCCCAAGTGTAGGTGGCGCCTGTTTGCAGAGACCCTGACCGAGAAGAAGAAACTACATCCATCCAGCCTCGAAAACCTGGACTTCGTTTACGTTGTCCCTGTGGCTGTCTTGTTCTACCTCAAGCAAGTAAGAATCTTCTTAACCATTTCCACTCGAATAGTTCCATTTGAAATCATTAACATGGATAAATATATAATAGGATGCGAAACTTACTGAGTTTCCCGTAACACATGCTAGAGGCGCTAATGTAGAAATTGATCTTTCTGCCACCTGGTGGGCGGAGGAGAACTTATTACATCTAGCAGCGCACCAAGCAGCGAAAACAAAAACTAATTACTCCATGCATTTAGCAGCGCACCTGGTACCGAAAATGTTAAACTATGCAGAAACTATTCCTTCCCACCCTCATCGATATTCAAAACTAACCCAATTTAAAATAAAGCATACATTTTTATTCCTCACAGCATCTTTCACTGAAAATTCTTAACGGAGCCAACAGGAAGATAAAAAGAGACGATCTATTTTACACTACCCAAATAAAATATAACCAGACAGAGACAGAAAATAAAGCAAATGGTTAGATAATTGGGATTGTATTCTTTGGGTATTTAGTGTATAGCGCAATGGAAAAGTCTTCAAAAACTACTTAGTTCAATTTATTATATTACTATTACTTTACAATACATTCAACAACAGTATTTTTACAATGTCCATAAACATCAATGTTTAACATACACTGCTTATACACACACGTAGTATCACTTTATGTTCACTAATAGCAAGTTTCGGGTTACCATCGTGTCTTATCGAGCGACGTCTCGAACGAACGGATACATAAAGAACTCTGGGTAATGTACCCAACACGTAATTCTATTGTTCACCACCTACGACGTCGGGCGCTGACCATCTTATTTGAGCCCCCTGCAGCCAGATGGTGCTGACCGCAGTTTCGCATCCTACTATATAGCTATCCATGTCATTAATATTTCTATAATCTCTGACTCATATGATTTGCCTGATGATTCCATTTGGTATCCTCAGAAATAGTTTCGTTCTTTACCGATAGAGTGCAGCACCCGCCAGTTCCTTGGCCAGGAAGAGGATTGCTTTGTTTTTTGTTTCTCCATGTTGTGTCTATGAAAAAAAATCAGCTCAGAAAGGGTTAAGGATGTCTGTATTCACATTATGGTGGCTTACATCAGGTTACATTTTACATTCATGGTTTTGAAGTTGTTTCTTTGGAAACTGCAGAAAAACCAATTTATGAGCAACTTCACCTTGTAACTTATGGTAGGGAGACATTTAGCTCAGCATCCGAAACAGCTGGAGTAAAGGTACTCGACTAACTAGAAAATGTTCTCCAGAAGAATTATAAACTTACCGATCTCAATGCAGCAGCGAAAGTTCTCTTGGGTAGGTGTAACAAAATGAGAAAATGTGAATTTTTAGTGCAAACAATTCCAAAATAAAAAAAAAAATCACACAAAAATGTAAATTAGCTCTCGGCGATTTGAATAAGTTACTGTAGGTGTAGGACATCCAGAGTGCAATAATTATGAAAAGTATATGTAGTTAAAATAAAAGAATCTTAGTCTAAATTTAGGAACTGTCCACCGCTGTGGAGAAACGGTTAGACTTCTTGGTCGTGAAACAAGCGGGCCCGGGTTCAAATCCTGGTAGGGACAAGTTACCTGGCTGAGGTTTTTCTGAGGTTTCCTCTCAACCACTCGAAGCAGAATTGCTGACTAACTTTCGGCGTTGGACCTCGAACTGTCCACACCTGTGGAGTAACGGTCAGCGCGTCTGGCCGCGAAACCAGGTGCCCCGGGTTCGAATCCCGGTCGGGGCAAGTTACCTGGTTGAGGTTTTTTCCGGGGTTTTCCCTCAACCCAATACGAGCAAATGCTGGATAACTTTCGGTGTTGGACCTCGGACTCATTTCACCGGCATTATCACCTTCATATCATTCAGACGCTAAATAACCTGAGATGTTGATACAGCGTCGTAAAATAACTCAATAAAATAAAAAAATATAAACCTCGAACTGATTTCGCCTTCATTAGTATCATGTCATTAATCATTTTTATAGTTTACAGGTCGACTGGAAGGACATAGCGGATGTGATTACAGAATCTGCCTATAGGCGGCATCTGTCTGCAGGAGCTGCACATATCCACCCAAGCCGCAGGAGCTTTAATCGAACTGCGGTTGATCGGGGGAGTGCAGCTCCCTTGGATAGATGGCGCCTTGGTGAGTCGTGGAATCGACGGCAGCATGTTCTTCCGATTGAGGATGCAACAAATTCAGGCACATGAATTGCGAACAGGTGCCATCGATCTGAGGTCACAGAATAACATTCCAGGCAGAGTAGCGCAATCGGCCGCCATTGTTATTCCATTTCAACACACTTGGGATAGGAACATTTAAAGTAAAACTCAATTTAGGCCAGTGTCCGTAGCCCTTATAATTAAAAATATTTTACTCTCATTTAGACTACATAAGCTACAGTACTTTCATTCTCTATATAACTGTATACGGCAAATAGCGCGCGCTGGAATAACAATGGCTGATTTGTCGGTATTTCCGGCGCAAAGGATTGCGGTACTTTGGATATCACGGACTCTGGACATTGGATTGTCTCTTTCTCATTGGCTGGAACCATTCATCATGACCTCCATTAGTCTACAAAATTATTTAAGTTAGTGTTTCTTAATTATAATTTATCAACCGAACCTTATTATCAAGTACATTTTTTTGCATTACATCTCTATTTAACCATGTAAATTTCAGGTTCGTGTTCATTATTTTTCACACTTAACAAATGCAGTATTTTAATGTCATTCTCGCTCGGGAGCAACGGGCACGGTTCGGAATGTCCGCTGACAGGTTACATTAAACAAGTAAAAATTGAATCGTGGGTTACGATACCATGCCGATTCGTTACGATTCTTTTGAACGACGATTCGTTGATACCACGAATCGATTCTTACGATTCTTTACTGTTAGTCATTCGAATGAACGATTCGTTCACGAATCGATCCAACTCTAGAGTCGGCAAACTTGACCCGAACATAGCGGCTGCAATGCACGTCTCAATCAGAGACCTGAGACATGCCATGATAATCATCAGACCTCCCAGGATGAATGCGATATGCAATTCCAGTGAGCAGAAAATATTATTCTGCATGTGGTCCACTACTATTGAAAATATATCATCATCATCATCATCATCATCATCGTCATCGATGCGAAAGCTCACTTCATACTATACAAAGGAAACAAACGACAAATACACAAACTACACCAATACATAAACAAAATACACCAAAAAGTCCAATACACACTGGAACTTGAAAACAATAACTCCATAAATTTCCTAGACATCACCATAACAAAAGTTGACAACAAACACACCTTCAAAATATACAGAAAACCAATTACCACCAATACCACACACATATACAACACATCTAACCACCCCATACAACACAAACATACTGCATTCAGGACAAGTGGTACACAGATTACTCAACATACCCATGAGCCAACAACACTACAATGGAGAAGTGAACACAATCAAATACATAGCACAAGAAAATGGTTACAACCCAAACATAATAGACAACATCATAAGGAAGACAAAACGAAAACTCAACAAACACAAAAACACATAAAACACAACACAAACACAAGAACACAAGAAATACATCACACTAACATACGAAAACAAAAACACACACAAGATCGCATCCTCATTCAGAAAACAGAAATATAACATAGCATACAGAACAGAAAACACACTACAAAGACATCTCAACACACAAACAACACAAACAAATAAATATAACCACACATAAGTATACAAACTCACATGCAATAGTTGCGACAGTTTCTACATTGGACAGACAGGCAGATCATTCCAAACTCCATACAAAGAACACATTAAAGCAATAACCAAAGGACAAAATACTTCTATATATGCCGAACACATAACTAATGCTAACCACACATACAATAACATGAATACAGACATACAAATCCTACACATACAACCCAAAAACCAAAAACTCAACACACTAGAACAATATGAAATATATAGGCACACCAAAACACACCCTAATCAAATTCTCAACACACAGATCAATTTCAGAACACACACTATTTGACATAACTCTTCATCACACGATCGCACCCACACAACAGGCAGCGAAGTTGAGATGGCGCCGAGGCACAGAAGGCTCTGAAGATGGTATCAAGTCGTACCGAAACAGCTGTAAGCCGCACATGCTTACATAATTAACACGAGTAAGATCGCCATTTAATCAATTACTTCTTTTGTAATCGCATACAGATTAGTTCCTCTTCCAAAGAATATCACTCCTTTCTCTTGCAAATATCTGACTCTGATGGACACTTCTCTGTTGGCGCAGGAATGGCCCGAACAGCTGGGAAAGGTGGATGTAGAGGTGATCCTTGCAATGGCAGCCACAATCAAGTGTCTGGGCGGTAGTGTTCTTGACTCCATTACAGAGAATAATAATTATCCTTCTCCCAGGGTGGTTCACCTATCCACCATTTTCAACAGAGGAATGACGACTGTGTTTTTCTTGATGTCTGCCTGTGGCTTTGCACTCGACAAGGTGAGGCTGCACATCAGTATCAAAATATAAATCATATAAATACTAAGTTTCTTCTTGTTACGTATTTTCTGCCTCTTTTTTGTCTTCTGTAAACTCCTTTTTGTACCTATTCCCCTACTTTGCCTAATTAGTCGTACTTCTTTTCTCTTTTTTCTGACTTCCTCTTTCTCTTTATTTAATGTTACCTGCGTTTATTTACATGGTTATTCTCAAGTAAGTGTCCAGCTTGAAATAGCTGTATCTTCTGTATATACTAACAGTTTTATTCCATGCAGATAGACCTACTATTATGCTTTAGAGCAGGCATGTTTAGCGCGGACATTTCTAGCCTTTAATTGAGATGTAACAGTGACGTAGAATATCTTTTAGGTGTGTGCCTGCATGCGATTTCGAGATTCTATGTTACTGTTGCACCTCGTTTAAAGGCTAGAAATGCCCGCGCTGAAGACGCCTGCTTTAGAGGCAGGGGCGTAGCGTGCATGGATGCGAGTGATGGTTCGCATCCCCTGAAGTTTTCTGAACAAAAAAATATATGTTTTATTTAACGACGCTCGCAACTGCAGAGGTTATATCAGCGCCGCACAAAAAAAAAATATATATATATATTTATCATTATTTACCGGGACTTTATTTTGTATGTATCGTGTTATACTTGTTACACATAATAATAATCATTATTTTAAGATTACTTTCAAATTTTAAATGTCGCTGCTACAGCAATGAAAATATATTACACGAAGTGACAAAGGCGCGCCCGTGCCAATTTATTAACGGCGAGTTCTTACTCCCAAGAAATGTGACTGTGTATGTCGCATTATTAGGATTATGTTAGAGCGAGGCAACGTTCAACTGCTGAGTGGAAGAACGTCACTTATACCAGTGTGCAGACTGCATAGAATGCAATGTGGATTACGCATAACCGTCCTGCGCCAGCGTGACAAAAATGTGACACTGTCCGTCACATCAGTTGATTGCTCTATGAAAAGAGGCAACTGCTGAGTGAAAGAACGTCACTTATACCGTGAGGAAGGGATGTGATCTAGGTTCCACATTTTGGCGACGCGCGTGTGCTTATATTCAATTTTTCTGTGCTTTATAACTTTGCTGCATGATATATTTTGTTATTACTATATTCTGCGATATATAACACACGATGGTGACATTGAAGAAGTTTAAAAAGAAACAGACGTCAGCATAGATAGTCTGCAAATGTTCTCCTTGAACACGCTCTCGAAGTCATTAACGATTTTGATTGCAATGATAAAGTTATTGCTCAAACCTATGCTGGAGCGGATGTGATGGCGGAAGAACATAATGATTTACATGCAAAATTTCGCAGCCATTGTAAGTCAGCGATTCTTAAACCTCGTTTTAACCCTTAAAAGCCTGAATTATTTTTCGTCAAGTTTTTCGTTTATTTCGTTATAGACTAATTAAATGGATGTAATTGAACACAACAATGCTTTTGTTTTCTATTGTTGAAGCGAATATGTGAAATTACAGGGCGTTACTATATGGTAACGCTAGGTCATTATGTTGTCAAATCTTAAAGAATGAGTTGTTGCCTTATAATGACATCTTTCAAGCAATTTATTGAACTTAACTGAACCTTAGCACACAAATAATATATTCATCACTCATTCAGTGTTCTGCCAAGGGCCAGATCTTTCACTGCAAACCCAGCATTCTCCAATGTTTCCTATCTTCTGCCTTCCTGTTTGTCTTCTCGTATGATCCATATATCTTCATGTCGTCTATCATCTGATATCTTCTTCTGCTCCGAACTCTTTACCATTCACTCCCGTTCACCATTCCTTCCAGTGCATCCATCAGTAGGCAGTATCTTCTCAGCCAGTGACCCAACCAATTCCTTTCCCTCTCCTCCCTAATCAGTTTCAGCATCATTCTTTCTTCACCCACTCTTTCCAACAGGGCTTCAATTCTTATTGTCTGATCACTTAACACGTTCCATTCTTCCCCTTATTCAAATTTCAAATGCATTTATTCGTTTCTCTTCACTTCGTCGTAATGTCCACGTTTCTGCCCCACACAATACTACACTCCATACAAATATTACAAAAAAATACAAAAATAAGAAAATTACTTTCACAATACCCGAACAAATATACATAATAGAATTATTGTCACAAAATACTCGTATGAACAAAACACATTTTCGTAACATAACGTTTTACATAAATATTTTGTGTGATTTTCACATATTTCGGTAGTAAGGTAAAACATTTCTTATGATATGACAAAAAACATGAGCTACATCAAATTTTGAGGAAGCTGTATGTCGGAAGAGCATTCTCACTAGCACATCGTTGTCTTTTGTTTCCGCGTATCGGAATCACTAATGTTCCATTCCATCGTATCTTATATAATCAGATGTTCTGCGAGTGACGTCCAGAAAGTAAGTTTACCTGGAGCCGTTTACAGAAAGAAAACACAATTTTATGAAAAGATTTACTGGAACAGATACAGCAATTGTTGAACTATTTTTCAACATATTTCCCACTGGAACAGAGAGATTCGTCACACCGTAGGAACAACTTTTGTCCCACGTAGAAGTCTCCCGCCTAGAATCGGAACCAGTGTGTGACAGCCGGTTGCACCTCTCTGTTGATACCATGGTAACAAAAAATCTCAATTCAGGTGGAAATAATGTTGAAAAAATAGCTCAACAATTCCTGTATCTGTTCGAATAAATCTTTCCATAAAATTATATTTTTATTTCTGCAAACGGCCCAAGGGAAACTTACTTTTTGGACACGTCTCGTAGCTCCAATATCGCTGTATTTGGAAGTAGATGGTCACCCCTTGCCTTTTGGGATGCTCCCCGACTTCTTCAAATCTAATATTCTAATTCTAATTCATTCAAGGGTGAGTCAGATCTTCTACTTGGCTGCCAAGCATTTTGTATAGCTACATTTAACAACCATGTGAACATGGGCTAAAACAGTTTTTACATAGATAAAGCGAACTTTTATAATGAAAACACAATTTGTCACATCTCTGTCTTTAAAAGTCACTCTCTGGAGAAATAGATTGAACTGTTGTAACATACTGTTTTATCCAGTTACGTTTTGCCTGATGGCAACATTTCCATACATTGCAATGTTGACGGCATCATTCTCTTTCTATCACAGATGACTCTTCAACTTCCTCTTCTTCTATAAAATGAATATCATCTGGTGCACCTATTCTGTCGCTATTAACAAAAATAACCCCAGCTTCAGTACTCGGTTTCCTTCCACTTAGGTTGTCGAAAATGCCACCCTCTACATCTGCAGAGTTCTCGTCAGATACAAAGTTGGGCTTTGGTGGCTGTATGTAGAATGCTCTAATTTTTCGGTTTTGTAATTCCAAAAGTGTCTCATGTACTTTGACGCACCTGTTTGTAACATTCATTTTGTTACTTGTACTTTCTTGCAACTCCATCTTACTGTTAGTAGCAAGAGAGTACAAAGAATGAGTGACAACATATTAGCCTAGCGTTACCATATGGTAACGTAAGAAACAATGTTTTATATCTACAACAATGTTATGGATTGTAAACTTGTGCTTGATGTACATGAATACTCAATCTACAATAAGTAAAATACCACAACAAACATTACAATCAAATTAATCAAAGTAACAAAAAAATGATCTTACTTCTTGTTGCTCTCCAAAATTGCTGCTGAGAAAGCAACATCTAAATCGCGCAGCTGCTCTTGCCCAATTGGTATAATAAATTTGTAATTTCATAATGTAATAAGAAAGAACCAATCATGTAGTTTGGATTCACAAAGAAAAATTCCAGTTTTATTATTTAAGGATGTGTATGAAGCAAGTTATATTCCTTTCTGCACTGCGTTACCATATGGTCAATTTTATGAAACAAGTAAAATTAAAGTTAACTAATCTTGCTGGATTTTCGAGTTTTTTCTCTAAATTATCAAAGTTGGAACGTTTATTTGAATCAATAATGGATAATGAAGATTGTGAATGGGACCATGAAACTGTCGTTTGTGAACGAGGGCTGTAAAGTTTACTCCGCTCCACCCATCTTCATCTTCATAAAGGATTTTGATTTTATTTTCTGTTAATATTATTCGCTGCAATATTCCCACACTCTGATATTCTGTTCCAAAAAGCAACATTTGTAAAACAAAAATTCATAATTTCGAGGAGTGCAAGCAAGGACTGAGAAATTACTTTCAGGAATTTTGGGAACGCATGGATGATTTTGCTGCTGAAAATTATTATCAATCTGAAAGATCACGGCTGGATGCAATCCCTGGAGAAGATAAGAAAATTGTGTATAGGAGATTGTTCAATGAACTCCTGTACGTTATCAGAATTGATATTATTCAAAAGTTTTCTGCAAATTTCAAGTTGAAACTTTTGAGTGTGCTTGATCATACACAATTTCCACTTTTGCAAATTCGCTCCCTTAAGAAATAATGTTAAATCTAAGAGATAACTATGAAGCTTATTTTGATTTACTGTATTATCAACAGTGTAGTCGGTCTCGTTCTATGCACTTTCATCTTTCGTGCTTTATGTAAACACGGCCAGGCTTCGGCCCGGTAAATATCCTTATAACTTATGGTACAAGGAAATTATAAAGAAAATTTGAAAATTTAACTCAAACGTTCATCAATAAGCGGCTATTTCCAGGAACGCAACTCCCACATATAACGAAAGCAGACTACTGTATTTTAATCATTTAAAAAAATCGCATTCCAATGTCAAAATGTCACGCGACGCCACTGTTTAGAGGGACTGGGTATTTTCATATGCATTTCGTTGCTATGGCAACTTTGTCACGCTTGTATAAACAACTGTGGTTACACAGCAATCATTTTTAGAATGGTTTTGTCTATACGACTACGTATTGAGCTCGTTCAGTGTTATTACGAATGCAGTAGATAGTAGGCCTATCCCAATGCATTGAATTTTAAATTATAGTTTATATGAGGAACCGAGCGGGCTAGCGGTGTGGTAGAGGGCTCGCCTTGCATTCAGGAGGTCCGAGTTCGATCCCAGGGGCCCGCAATCCTAACTGAGGTTTTTCATGGTTTCCTCAGTTATTTCCAGGCAAATGCCGGGATTGTACCTCTTGAAAGTCCGGCCCATGGACGGCGATCCTTCCCTTAATCCCCTTAATCCTTTCATGTGTGTGAGTGAATGCTGTGTAACAGTGGCGGCCGGTGAGGCATTCTGGTGGTAGTGCCAAAAATGAAAAAAGGTTGTACGCAAATTACCCTAGTTAAATTGATAATAGCAGCTCACGTTTACATTATGTTAAATAAAACACATTAATTAAACCAGCTATTTTACCAAGTATAAGTTAATAATGCATTTAAAGCCACCGGCGTGGCTCAGTCGGTTAAGGCGCTTGCCTGCCGGTCTGAAGTTGCGTTCGGGCGCAGATTCGATCCACACTTGGGCTGATTACCTGGTTGGGTTTTTTCCGAGGTTTTCCCCAACCGTAGTGTGAATGCAAAGTAATCTATGGCGAATACTCGGCCTCATCTCGCCAAATATCATCTCGATATCACCAATCCCATCGACGCTAAATAACCTAGTAGTTGATACAGCGTCGTTAAATAACCAACTAAAAAAATAATGCATTTAGTAACAGTTACAATAACATTTCCGAAACTAATAACGAAATTTACAGATACAGATAAGGCAAAACTTTCACAGTATTGTTAGTCAAATACAAATAACTTTTATAACTAGTAAAATTACTGGCAAAAACACACAAGATAAACAATGATATAGATAATAAACGAACACTTTTGAACTTTATTTAACAGGCCGATGAATCCAAGGCAGCTGCCTCAATAATACATGTTCATGTCGTGCACAGATCTCATGTATCGTTAACAAAAGCATCAATACTAGCAACAGTGTTGCGATATTTAATTGCCGCAAAATAAAACAAATATTACACAACATTCACAAACAGTTTTACATAATATGAAAAAAAAAATATTTATCTTTCTAAAAAGAACCATGACTATCTCTGCATTCAATATAGTTAAATGGATAATAATTTACACATTCAAATCCAAGTTATGTGCATTAGTTTTGAATTGGCAACATTACATTAACATATGGCGCGGAACTTTAACTCGTGTTTTCGTGCAAGTCTGCGGTTGATGATTCCCTGCCTAACGTCTCCAACAACCCTGCCATCTAGCGAAATTTCTGCATTACTGTGCTCTAGCGGGCGGAATATTAACTACTGAGTCAAATCGAATTCGGCTCAGTGTCTGCCATAAGAAATGTATATAAACTAGAATCAGTAGCCTTTTGTACAGTGTTATATAGACGCAGGCAGTTTTTTTTTTTTTTTTTTTAAATTCGTCAACTTTTGGGTACAGTATCGAAATCTTGGGTGATCTCCCGACTGTTCCTAAATTACTTTTACTTATTGCTGAGATGTAGTTCATTTATGATGCTGCACTCCCGTCATAACCAGGATGAACAGCGTGAAAACAAATTTGACAGATAACTATGAAAAGAGGAACAAAGGTGTACGATGTCTTGTGTAGTACTGAGGGTTATAAGTTCCTAGTTTTGATACACACACATTTTGGTGGGAATGTACCTGTTTATAACATGTTTCAGCGAATCTCCTAATGATAACTGGAATACTTTCCACTTTTAGATCTTGATGTATCTCTTCGTTTCTTGTGTACCACCCGCTGTTATGAATTACACGTAATACTTTATTTTGTACAACTCGAATGGGATCTAATGTTGTCTTAGGTGCGTATCCCCATACTATAGAACCATACAAAAGCACTGACCTAATCAGCAATTTATAAATTGTCACTTTTTTTAGATGTTGACAATGCACGTGTTTTTAAAAGGGGATACAGTTGTACCATTCTTGCTATTGTTTTTGCTCGTGTATTTGCAATGTTGGTATGCCATAACAGACGACTATCCAAATGGATTCCAAGATACATGACAGAATCCTGAAATTCAAGAGCAGTACCATACAGTGTGAGTTTAGTTTGTGATACACTTCGAGTTCTACTGAAGGCTATGACTTGACTCTTCATTGTATTTACAGTTAAGCGCCAATGTTGGAACCATTCTTCTATAAGGTGGACATGCCGTTGAAGTCGACCAATGGCTAGATCGGCATTACGATGTGTAGTGTATGCTAGTGTATCATCTGCATATAAGGCTAACCTGGTGACGTCAGTTTCTGGAAGATCTGAAGTATATGCACAATATAAGTAAGGGCCCAGCACTGAGCCTTGCGGAACTCCTCCTTGAATTTTCTTTTGTCTTGATAAACAGCCGTCTTCCTTAACACAGAAATGTCTGTTCCGAAGAAAATCAGAAATTATATGAATCAGTGCATCAGGAACCTCTGATTGGATTAATTTATAAATTATACCAGTATGCCACACAGAGTCAAATGCACTTTTGACACCGAGAAATATTGCTACGGTAGTAGCTCTGTTGTTGAAACCGATAGTTGTTTGTTCAACAAGACGCAGCAGTTGGTGTGTTGTAGAGAGACCTTGTTGATATGCAGCCTGATAGGGTGGAATAAGGTTTGGTGCACTTTGTAGAATTCTGGTCATAAGAATTCGTTCAAATACTTTGCCAAGGGCATTAATCAAACTTATTGGTCTGCGATTTGCTGGAACCTTTCGATTTTTCTTTTGTTTGGGAATGGCAGTAATATATGCAAGTTTCCAAGCATCTGGAAAATATCGATGAGCTATACACTGATTGAAAAGCTTGCTAATATACATAAGTGCCTTTCTAGGTAAGTTTTTAAGTTCCATGTTATTAATTTTATCAGGACCTGGTGCCTTTTTAGGTTTAAGGCGTTTAATAATGGTTTTGACTTCTGACGGGCTCGTTAAACAAATGTACTGGGATGAGGGACATAGTAGGAAAGTGCTGACAGTTTCCTCGACATGGCGATAATGTTCAACTAAGCTGTCACATTCATTAGCAGGTTTAAATTGGCTCTCGAAACAATCGGCTATCAGTTCAGCTTTTTCACATGACTTATAAAACTGGGCCATCTTTGCCATGTAAAGGTTGATTTTTAGAGTAGGAATCATGTTTGGTTAACCGTTTGGTGATTGTCCAAATTTTATTTGACTGTCCTGCATCAGCAACATCTTTTTTAAATTTCGAAACTTTGCTTTCTAGTGCCATTCTGTGCACTCTATTTTTCATAATGTTATATACGTTTTTGTCAATTTGTGATCTAGTTTTTTGCCAGCGCTTACGAGCTCTCTGTTTAGCCATTCTTAGTAGACGTAAATTCGAGTTTTGATGGAGATAACTTTGTATTGGTTCTTTCTCTAGTGAAGCATATTTTGCTGCTTTCAAAGTATTTTCAAAGATTTTAATTCCTGCATCAATGTCTTCTTTTGTTGTAATCAATGTATTAGCAGAAATTGATTGTGAAATATATTCCCGATAGGACGACCAATCCATGCTGCTTAAGAAAGCTTGAGGAAATAGCCTCTCAGTAGTTGTTCTTTCAATGATTAAAACAACAGGGTTATGATCAGAGGACAATTCTTGTAAAGTGTCTATAAACAGGGGTACAGTATTACATCTGAAAAGAAATCCATCAAATACATCTGGTTTATGATTTGCATTTTGAGGGTAGAAAGTAGGTTTGTTAGGAGCTAAGATTTGATAGCCGTACTTGTCAGCATGTTTTGAGAGTATGCGACCTCTGTTGTTGTTACGCGTGAATTCCACTCAATGTGCTTAGCGTTAAAGTCACCGCCAATTATAAAATTATTTGATATACAGAATATTGCATGAAGTTCTGAAACTAAGAAAGGCTTATTTGGAGAGCAATACATCGATCCAATTAAAATGGTTTCGTTATTTTACTGAATTTCAATTAAAGTTATAGATATGTGTGTAAGCTGGGGTGATTGTATTCTGTAGTGTCTAATACAATTTTTAATTAAGATAGCTGTTTCACCAAAAGGGCCATTACTTCCATCAGAGCGATACACTGTATAATTTTTAACGCTAAGTCTCTTATTTGGTGTTAATTGATTTTCTGTGATTAAAAACACATCTATGTCATGCTGATGTAAAAAGTCGTCAAGTACATTTTTATCCCTAGTCACTCCATTGGCATTCCAGGTCACTATTTTTAGTGGCTTGTGTAACTTTTGTCTGGGTTTATTTTGTCCCATTTCCAAACAGACTAGAAACACCACCAATGAACACTGATATTTTATTAAAAATATCATTTTGTTGCTTCACTTGCAAGAAGGTTTGATGTAAACATCTTAAATAATAACTGATATTGAATGTTTTTAAAAAGTTCCACCATTCTCTCAATTCATGAAAAAATTGACTAAAAGATGAACTGTCAGCAAATTGATCTGGTGCCTGTCGAGTATTATTATCGATATTTACCTTTCGGAATCCTTTAATAACCTGTTGAGTGACAGGAAGTGGAGGAAAAGACTGGGCAGAAAGATCTGGCTGCTTCTTATGGGTAGGATTCCTGGTTTTCACTCCATTTACGTAAGCTTGGTATTTTGGACACTGTCTAAAATTAGCAGGATGATCCCCTTGGCAATTTGCACATTTTGCAGGAATGGATGTAGGTTTTTGACAAGAATATGATTCATGGTTCTCACCACATTTAACACATCGTGGTTGGATGTGGCATGAATGAGTCTTGTGGCCAAACCCTTGACACTTGTAACATTGAATCGCCCCTTGCCGGGAGATGTAATCTTCAATTTCCACTCTAAGATGGCGAAGACTGCGTAATTGACGAATATCGGGTTTGTCTTGTAATTGATTTACTGTCAGGACCCAAATTGGCATAGGAAACCATGTCATTAAGCTTGTGTTTTCATCTTGGACTTTTTTTCTTAATTGTCGAACTGACTCAATAGGATAATTTAAACTCCGAAGTTCAGTTAGGATTTCTTCAGACGAGGATTCATTTGGAAGTCCTTTTAGAACAACTTTCAATACTTTTGAAATGTTATAAGGAAAGGTATAGAAATTATATTTTTGCAGAATCAAATAATCTTGTAATTTCTCAAAATCATCTTTTGTTGAAACATATAGTTTCAGACCGACAGGACTAAACTTCCCTTCTGCTAATATTTGAAATGAGTTCTTCAAAATTTGTTGCAACTTAAAATAATCAACTTTACTTGTTACCACAATAGGGGGTGGTGGCTTAAGTTTCCGACTTCCATTTTGGGAATTTGCAGATTTTTCTTCTGTGGTGGAAAAATCCATTTGTGATGTAGGTTGTTGACTTATAGAATTATCTATTTCAATTTCTGGATCTTCTAATAGTGGTTGGAAAACATTGTTAGTTTTCACCGGCATTGCAGTTCCCATTTTCTTATACAAACGAGCAGCTGAATTTCGGGGAAGAACTCCCTTCATTTTACTATGTACTGACTTGAATTTAAATTCATGTATGTCGGCTTCTCTAGCTGATGACATTTTTCCGACTTTACGCCGTGTTCCAGAAGAGTTATGAACTTCATCAATATGCGAAGAAATGGCATTCTTTTCCAGTTGTGGATTTATAGCAGCATCATAGATGTCTGAATGAACCTGAGCAGTAGTTATAATTTCACTGAAATCACTCGAATTTTCATTAGAAGTCATATTGAATAAACAACACAATGGGTCCGTCTACAGACGGCCCAAAAACGAAGAGAATGTAACTCAAATAAATATAATAATTGTAATTAACACACAGAAATTAAGAACTTGCTTTCAGCACAAATTTTAAATAATCTGAACACTAGTGAAAGTTAAACACAATGTGAGCACTGTACGCAATAAGACGCAGCTACTAACTAAAAGACGCAGGCAGTGCCACACCGAACTGGCTCCGACGTTCGGAAAAATGCTGGAAGAGTGCGTTCGGATCTGTGCGCGCGCCCGTTCAGTTGAAATACGAATAAAATATGTAGAAATAAACTATTACAACTGCTTTTTAGGATATTATTTTTTGTTTCTTTCATTGGTGGTGCCATGGCACACTGGCACTACCCCAAAAGCCGCCCCTGCTGTGTAATGTCTTAAATGTTTGTGTTGTATCGGAGGTGGCCCTGGCATTGAGCTGATCCCTCATCCGGGGAGGCCCTCCATGTCCTTGTGTGGTAAAAAAGTATGTATGTGATCCAATAGATTAATAATTCCTCTCCCGACAGGTCGCGACCCTCTAAGGCCCCTGTGGCTTGATCGTATAAATGAACCTAAAATGCAGAGGTTAAACTAAGGTAAGGAAAGAAAGAAAGAAAGAAAGAAAGAAAGAAAGAAAGAAAGTTTATATGAGGAGCTTGGTATCAAAGTTGGACAACTCCAATTTGGATTTTTTTTTTACAGGAGAGGCGAAAAACTAGATCCTTGGAAACCAATGTCACTGTTATAAGTACACTTTTTTTTAAACATTCTCATGGGTCATAGAAACATTTTTTCAGTCTCAAAATGTGATTAAAATTAATATTCAGGTCGAAATTTAAGTTTAAAAAGTGGAGTTGTCCATATCTGGAACTAAGTCATGGAGTTGTCTGTTTTTGAAACCAAACGAAGCTTCCTCGCTTCCTTTTGAGGAACTTCTTTGTCATGAACTTCCATATTCTTATTGAAATAACGATGTAACATAATTTTACAAAGAAAATTTACGTACAACAGTATGTATTATTCATCCACAAACCTATTACATAAACATCAGCCATGTTGGATTCGCGATGCCTGATGGGAAAAGGTGGTACGAATGTGGGCTTCTCATTGGCTGCTGAAAGAATTGTCCTAATTTGAAACCAAGGAGTTTTCTACATTTTGATTCTAAAGCGCACAATTAAGTGCTATTTTCGCTTTGTTCTGTCCGTTTTTTAAACTAAACAGTTTCAGAATCTCATTCAGCATACAAAATCCTATGAGAAACAATCGATATTTCGAAATGGAAAAAAATGGAGTTGTCTAACTTTGATACTATTGTCCTCATATAACGACGCTCGCAAATGCCGAGGTTATATCAGCCGCGCCGGTGTGCCGGAATTTTGTCTCGCAGGAGTTCTTTTACATGCCAGTAAATCTACTGACATGAGCCTGTCGAATTTAAGCACACTTAAATGTCATCGACCCGGGCCGAGATCGAACCCCAACCTCGAACACAGAAGGCCAGCGCTATACCGACTACGCTACCCAACCCGACCCCAATGCATTGAGAAGATTTTGAGCGTTACATGGATTCAGAAATGGATCTTGCTCTGTAAAATCGTTTCGTAAGCTGGAGAAGAACTCTGAGGAAACTGATGTGGAGTTACCGATAAAAAAAAAAGTGATCGGATAGACCGAAATTAGTAGAAAACGAGGTGAGTGTAGCTTTATTCTTAAGAGGAGTCCAGGATGTTCGTGAATATTCTTTATATAAGTCCTAACATTTGTAATGCTAATAAAAGTTATAGAGCGTTTGAAGATGAGTTATTTCAACAGTATGGCGATTTCTGAGAAGACAGCTTCGGCTCTATCCCTAGAAAATTAAAATACGTCTTGGGCTTAAAGAACAAGATAAGCAGATTAGTGTCGCTTTCACTTTGAAAATGTTGGTGAACGAGGCTAAACGTTTGTAAAAATTATTGCTGTCTGTATTCTTAACCAAAATTATTTAGACAATTACCATAGCAACGAAATGCATATAAAAAACCCCAGTCCCTCTAAAGCAGGCCTAGGAGTTATTATTGCTGTCTGTATTCTTAACCAAAAATTCTTCAGACAACATAGCAAGGAATGCACATCGACAAAAAAACTCAATGTAAAGCAGGCCTGGGCGTTATTATTGCTGTCTGTATTCTTAACCAAAATTCTTCAGACAATATTATCATAGCAACGAAATACATATCGAAAAAAACAATCCCTCTAAAGCAGGCCTAGGCGTTATTAGCTCGATGTTATGTTTTTTATTTAACGACGCTCGCAACTGCAGAGGTTATATCAACGTCGCCGGATGTGCCGGAATTTTGTCCCGCAGGAGTTCTTTTACATGCCAGTAAATCTACTGACATGAGCCTGTCACATTTAAGCACACTTAAATGCCATCGACCTGGCCCGGGATCGAACCCGCAACCTTGGGCATAGAAGGCCAGCGCTATACCAACTTGCCAACCAGGTCGACTATTAGCTCGATTGAGTTACTGCAGACTATCCCGTAACTCCCCACTCCACCTTCCCTGGCAAAGACAGTTATCTACGTAAAGATTCATTTTTGGACCAACAGAATTATTTATCTGTTATGGTAACAATTGTTATTTGAGGAGACAAATTCACTCCGGGACCGGGGATCGAACCCGGGTCTCTGGTTCTACGTACCAAGCGCTCTAACCACTGAGCTACGCCGAAGTTCAATCCACAGTACCGGATCGAATTCTCCTTCTCTAGTGTTTTGCAAGATCGAGGTATCCATGCATTGTTTTGATTCATACAGAAAACTTAGTTTCAACATTCCATATATATATATATATATATATATTTTAAGTTCAACCAGTTGAACACAACCATATAAAAATAGATTTAATATTCATCTGTGACAGTCGTATTGTTTTGAGTCTTTTCCAGAAAATACTCAAAAAGCTGCTATTTAGAATTGTGCAAACTTAACTGCATGTTCGTAAAAACAAACTCAGTATTTGTCGTATCATACGCGTACATAGCTAAATTTTCCAAGAGTTCTTTAGTACACTGGAATGCATCACATTTCATTTTGTCAAGCGATGTCGACCGGAAATCAAATTTATTTATTTGATTTTATACTTGGCTGTTATAATGTTAACCAAGTTGGCCTTGCAAACTATTACCTAACCAAGCTCGGAATATTATGGATTGGCGGCGCTACTATAGCGAGCGCAGTGATGTTTTATTACTCCGCTAGATGGATGACTGACATGTTTTGTACTGATTCTCACTGAAGCCGCGAATGCTGCCATGTTACACGGCAAGTAGGGTAAAAGTGCCTAATTCCGTGATACCTTAATCCCGTGATAAAATTTCAATTGACTGCCATGGAGTTGTGGTCTCTTACTTTTAAGTTTTTGAAATACCTAACAGATGCCAGGAGATGTGTTCTTTTCAATTTTATTGACTACCCGCCTTTTGAATAGAAGCAGTCGACTGCAGAAGCTTTTGTTCAGTGGTTGACCAGTAAGTTTTTCTTTTTCTTGTGACCAGTGGCGGCTCATACATATTTAATGCCTAGTGCCAAAATCAGTGGTAGATCCAGGATACCCTAAGGGGGAGGGTAATTATTTTTCCTACTATTTCCTCCCTGGATCCGCCTATGGTCTAAACCAAAGACAAGAAATAATAATAATAATAATAATAATAATAATAATAATAATAATAATAATAATAATAATAATAATAATAATTAGAGACGAGAATTCCATGCAAATGCATGTTTTATAGGAACATAGGATATAGCTCAAACTTAGTACTTTTCCATTTCATTACTTTCCGATTCCAAATATGTGTACTTTTCCTGTGCATATTTGCATGTTTTCGACTTTTTAGGGATAAAAACATGCATAATGCATATTTAGGTAATTTTTAGCTTAACAATGCATATAATATACATTACATTCAGTTTAAATGCATGTTTTAATGGTTTTGTGTGGACATCTCAGTTTCTCGATTTTATATCCCATATTTTAGCTTCAGGAATCAGGATTGAAGAATAAAAAGAAAAAAAAAAACTAAATAACAGAAAAATTAAACAAAATGTAAAAATTTTCACAATAAGGTGTTAGAGGACCTTTCCCTGGACGGAAGTCCACTTTTACAACACTTTACCGACGACCCTCTATACACTGCGTGTCATAAATGAATTTATTACGTTGGATATTTTGAGAATAGTAAGTAGAGAGGAAATATAGATGGTTCAAGGAAATTGCCGACAAATAATTTAGGTCAAAAGCATCCTCTTTCAGGGAGGTTGTAAATTATCTTCCTTTTCTAGTACTAGTAGCAATTTAGATTCTTCTAAAATTGGAATCATCGTTAAACTGTGTTTGCGGTGTGTGAATATCGTAAGTTGTTAATGTGCTTGTTTATTCTGTTTGCGCGTGTTAATGTGGTTCTAATATGTTTCCAATTTAAAGATTCCAAAAGTGTACTCTTCGCACAGTGGATTATTGTAAAGGAAAAGATTTTATTAGATCAGATGAGGATGTCGTATTTTGCGACTGTTGGAGTAAAGAGTTAAGCAATGCTGTTCTGTTTCCGAACATTTTATATGACAATTGTTCTTTGTAAAAAAATCACAAAACTTGTTTAAAATAATTATTAAATTACGATGTCCGTTTTTAAATCGTATCTAGGTAACTGTAAGGTCTATTATAATTTCAGATGATATGTACTAAAAAATTTCAAGTCGACCAGCATGTCGCATCTGTTTCACATATTGTAAGAATGGAACAAAAGAAAGAATCTGCAAAGAATTTCATAGATCCCTCACTTATGCCCGTGGGAAAGTGGATGTAGCGGCGAAAAAACAAATTGGACAGGGTCATAAATGCTAACCCGGACTGCCGATTCTTTTGTTCAGTGAAGAAGGTTATTTGTGGCGAAAACTTGAATGAAGAATTTGACCTGACACTGTCACAAATATGTTCATTCAAGTTTAAACCCGTAACTTCTTGCAATATAGAGACAAGTGCAGGAACCTCACAGAAACCAATTTAAAAATGTTGTTAGGTTTTTAACTGTGCAAAAAAAGTGAAGTGAAATAAGACATTTGAAACAAAAATAAAAGTGCATATTTTAATGTATTTTTCGCTTGATCATGCATATTTCATTGTTTCATAGTGCATGAATGCATGCATATTTTGGGATTTTATAGTTCATGAAATTCTCGTCTTTAATAATAATAATAATAATAATAATAATAATAATAATAATAATAATAATAATAATAATAATAACAATAATAATAATCATCATCATCATCATCACCAAAATTTATGCAACTGGAGCACTTGAGCACTTTTGTTGACCAGGTTAATATGCGCGATAGATAAAACCCATTCGCCTATTCTTCTGACTTGAAAATAAATCCATCATTTTTTTGTTGAAGTTGTCTATTTTGCAAACAAAACTCCTCAGATTCATCGTGCCCTCTTAGTGCTAAATGTAGTGCCCCACAAAATCGTATGCAATTTATTATTAAATTTAACACATATCTGTTTTTATCAACTTGCTCATTGTGTTTTGCATTCGCGAGTCTGTAGTGTGAATTTAACTGATTTTCAATGTTCACTTTACCCAGCATAGACAAACTGAAGACGTTATTCATATTAACCTTTGACTTATGATGTGTTTTTATTTTATCCCATAAATGTACTAAATCTGTCACACCCACTTTTGACCAGCTAAGTTCACCTCGGAACAGAACACACGGGAAACAGAAGGACGCATTTTTCACATCACATCCACACAACCAGTTGTTTTTAAATAAATATCTGGGTTGAATTTGCGAGATCTATTAACTTTAGCACTTTGCTGCTTTTGATGAATATTTAAGTGCGGTATATGTCTGCCTAATTCTTTAACACGAAGTTTGTTTTCATATGTTAATGTTGAAAACGGAGATTTCAATAAAGCGCCAACCGAGTTCATTTTTTCACAGTACACAACACGATAACACGACCACTATTACGATGACAACCTCACGACTTAACACGTTCACAATACAATTGGTACTGTTGTAGAAATAATAAAGTGAAAACTTTCTCAAGCAAGTTTTCAAGAAACCGGGAGAGATTTTATCTCATTGTTGCAGTCTTCGCTAAGAAACTTGTTCCGACAAAGCGGAAGGGCAGACAGAGCGAGAGGTAGTAAGGGATCGGCGTAGAAAATGGGGATGTATACAGTTTTACAAGCATTGCAAAAGCCAGCGGCAATTTGTGCCTGGCACATTTTAAATCATGCTTTAGATGCTGAAAAGGACGAGCGAACATGAAGATTGCGCGCGCATCCCATTATATTTCTTATGGGATGTAGTGCCTGGCACAGATTCATCCTCTAAACACTGGTTACAACGTGTTTCCCTGAAAAGATCATATTGACGGTAGAGATTGTATAAGCGTAACTTGTTTCTCTCAGGTTTTGAGCGGAAAATATGAATTCTCCTTTTCCTTCTGTATTCTGGTAGTGCCATGGCACAACGGCACTACCTCTAAAGCCGCCCCTGCTTGTGACCGCTCCTGATAGAAACATTTTATATTTGAGGTATGAATTCATATAGAATTATAAAAATGATATATTACTGTAGATTATAGTCAGCTGATTCAATGTGTATGATTATTTAAACATTGTGAGACAATAACAACGCTACAGGAGCTTTCCCATTTTCGGATTTATTTTCATATTTCTCCTTCCTGGCTCACTCGACCAGTGATGCCAACGCTAAATTGTGAAAATTAATGTCTATGAAAGAAAATAGTTCGTGGAAATAATAATATAAATAAGTTATAGAAAACATCAATTATATTTATAAAAAATAATAGGGAATATATTGAACTTAATTACTGCTGTTGTTAGGAATATAAATAATGAGAAATAATTGCGTTATAATCCAATTTATTCAAATTTAATTTTATATTGAATTTAACTTAGTTTATTTTGTTTATAATATATTAATATGTAATATGTATTCCTGTAGTTACACAAGTATTTTCTATGAAATTTATCACTTAGGCCATTTTTCTATGTTGTAATTTCTTGCTTATTCCATATTAAAACAATATACCATGACTTTAATGTGTTTTTCCAAATACATTTCTTTTTTCTGAGCAGTTAATGAGGATTATTTTAGTATCACGGAATATGGAACCCTGTCACGGATTTAGGAGCCACTGTGTAACAATGAAGAATCATATATCATGTATCAAACTTGTGAAACTGTTGACAGTGAATGTTGTAAAAACTGTAGCTAAAGGTCCAAATAACGTCATTTAGGTGTTATTTGAAAATTTTTAGTAAAAGTTTGGCATAAATATGGACTTTATTAAATATGTCACGAAATTAGGCAACCTTATCCTATATCATTACGTAATAATACCGTACAACCGATGATGATGTCGCGGACTATTAAGACATCATCAGAGGCAATGTTACAATCCCTTCCTTAAATAATAGGCGTACAAGTTTGTTGCTGAAATTTCTATAACCAACTGCCGTTTTCTGAATTAAATCAGTATATTTTTTTTTACCGAGCGAAGTGGCTGAGATGATAACGTTTGAGACTCGCATTCGGGAGGTCCGTGGTTCAAACCCCGTTGCTAGATATTCTGATTGGGTTTTTTCATGGTTTCCCCTCAGTTACAAAGGCAAATGCCAGAGTGGACATTTACATACCATGATTCATAACCAAATAATAAATAAGTATAAATATTAAAACAAAATCTAAACCAACTACATGAACACAAACCCTTTACAACACACGACAATAGAAACAGCAACTCAACAATACAGTCAATGTCTTACTAGTATACTCAAATATCCTACACACCCGATATGACCATAGGCGTTAAGTCGTATATAAACATACTTAAAAAAGTGGTTTTTTTTACAAATATAATGTGGTAGCATATCTAAAGAAAGTCCATAATAATAAATTATTTGGCTATGAAAAGATTTGTGTTGTTTCTTATTTTGTATTATTTCTGTATAGTTATATGAACTGCAAGATACGACCAATTTCAGCAAATAGACTGTAATCATTACTTCACAACAACAAAGTTAAACGCATCAATTTCTGACGTCATAACCGTATATGACGCAACTTGCATTTTTTCCGTACAAGTGTTCTTTCATGCACGGCTTCAAATTGAAGTCCAGAGTCAGCCATCTAGCGGAGTAATAAGACATCATTGAGCGAGCGAAGCGGCTGGCGGCCGGAATGCAAGTGTACGAGGCACCGGTGCCAACCCTGCGGCTTGACTGAATCGCACAAGTGCTTCCAAATAAAATTATCATACCCGGCAGCATTCTGGCACCGATACTTTTCCAAATCTATATTAATGACCTACTTTTTAATCAAAATTTCAACAATAGTATTTTAGCGCTATACACGGACGATTCGGCATTTCTCACGGCATCGTGGAAGCCAACTGTTGCCATTAACAGGCTACAAGGTCACCTACGTGACATTGAACCATGGCTTCTCAGATGGAGAATTAAATTAAATATATCTAAAACACAAGCCATCTTATTTAGCAGGAGAAATAAATTCAATAGACCGGGCATAAATCACACAAAATTAGCTATAAATGGATCACAAATCGAATGGAAAACTTCAGTTAAATATCTCGGAGTAACACTAGACAGACGGCTCACTTTTTCTGAATATATACTACAAAAGCTCAGACTTGCCAACTCTAGAATGGTGGAGCTCTACCCAATATTAAATAAAAGCAGACATTTAAACATACATACAGCATTGATTTTGTATAAAACATTAATTAGGTCCGTAATATTATATGCTTGTCCTGCTTGGGGACATGCACCTATTACAGTTCTTCAAAAATTACAGGTTTTCTAAAACAAACTTTTAAGATTCATTACAGGACTTCCTAGAGTAACACCTGTTAGATTAATTCATAAAGACCTAGAAATTTTGACAGTTCAAGAATCAAGCCTTCTGCACGTACACCAAGTCGTACAGCAGCAACAACCCACTAATTTCTTCCCTGGGTAACTACAACCCTGCTTTAGATAAACACAAAAGACCTAAGAGCGTACTCCACCCTCTAGCTTGGAACGACAACGTACAAGACGAATACCGACTTGAACACTAAACAACCACTTTACTCTACAGACAGACATGTCAATTAATACACTAATAATGTTATTTCTCTGTTTCAGGGTCATTACGTCATTGGCTGTATAGATGCATTATATTTTCTTGTAAACACTTTTTATGTATTTTTAATGTATAGGCCTATGTACTTTGAATAATGATTAAAAGACCACCTCCCACCTCAACATATTCAGACCCCTCTGTAGCCAATTGGCTTGTCGTCAGCACGACACCTCATCCTGCTCAAGGTTTTCCCGTGGTTTCCCTTGAGTAATAAGACAAATGTCGGGATGAGCCCTAAAGAAATGGCCCACGGACCACTTCCCTTCCCCCACTCTTTCTCTTCTACTATCACAAAGAACTTGCTAATTTCTTAGATAACAGCCCTGTACTGTGATAATAGGGGAAAATAAATATATTGTAAGTTCACAGGGCTAACGGCTCCGAAGCTGGGTACCTGGTTCTAATGAAGTGCACTGGTAGCAATATAAAACATGGGGGCATGAGATAGTTACTCTGCCTGCCATAAAAATTCACTTCAATTAAATCCACAAGATAAAAAAATAGAAGCGGCTAGCGGTCGGAATGCAAGTGTACGAGGCAGCGGTGCCAACCTTGCGGCTTGACTGGATCGCATAAGTGCTTCCAAATAAAATTATCGTACTTTTCATTGGAGGGTCGTACACCACACATAAAACTAGGCCTATTTTGATTATTTTACTTACACCGCTTTGACAATGTTCTATTTAAACAATTTTAAAAATTTGTATAAGAAAATAACTGCTAAAAATTAAATATGGACGCATAAAATGATTTTTAAACACTCTGTTTTCTGCTTACCTTATGAAAATGCTAAGAAACGGAAGGCATAATCTTCCTCCTCAGGAGGAACAACAATAGAAGAACCAGAACATACATCTAGCCCTTTCATAGTTCGTTTTATCACCGCACAATCAATCTTTAAGTAAATTTAAGATTAGTTGATCAAATTTTCTTATACAATCTTTTTCCATCTTTTATATTTAAGTACACCGGAAGTAGATTTTTGGAAGTAGGGCCTATGAAGCCTATCACTATCTTCTGATTCCATTGCCACTGTTTCACGTCAGAACAATGACACCTGATTTCTTACTACCCGTGCACTACTACAGGGACATCATTTTATTTTTACTTCAATTTTTATTGTACCTGAGTTTTTTAATGTACTTTACTCCCACCCCTTCTACTAATGAAGTTCCAACTCCACACAGAGCCAAGACAGCAGATAGTAAGCAGTACTGAGTTACTGAGTATAGTACGTTCCAGAAATATGTTCGCGTTTTCCAGTGACGAAAGAGCTTTCAATATTGAATCATATTTTCGCACAGGTACTGTCCGTTTGCCTACGTCGCATCCCGATTTCCCCCACCTGCTTCTGCTCGCCCCTCTGTAAAAGCTGGGCTGTCTTAGCTCTTTTCTGAAAACATTAATTTCTCTTAGGAATTGGGCGTTTACGTAATATTATACAGCTGTTTAATTTAACTTAAAAGGGCCTCGTTAAGTAATTAACTGTCACGTGATTTCCTCCCTTTCTACAATCCTGCGGCATAACCACTTGGACGGACAGTAGATAGCATGTCTGAGTAATTTTATATTTCCGGGTCGGGCAGAAGTGAAGATTGAATTTACAGTACGTAGAGTAGGTATAGAATTATTTCAACATGAGTTACTAGTACGAAGGACGAAACTGGCAATTGGAATTAGATGCAATAGTCTATAGTGCGATAATATGCACAAAAGAACTGAAGCCTGTATCGAAATGAACGGCCACCATTTTCAAAATTGTGTTTAAATATTCATATTATGATTATTTTTCAATTTAACTTCTTTCTCTATATTGTACGCTAATGTGCTGTAGACAGTATAATATACACCGCATAATGAATACGTTCGCATGGATAACTCACTTCGTGAGTAAAAACACTTATTCTTAATACAGTACTGTACTTTCATTAAAGAAAAACCTAATGAAAATTATCAAACTCAAAATCGCAATATTTCCTAGTTTACGTAAATGGATGAACTACTTTTCTTCCTTCCTATACCTAGTAGAGTGATTTGTGTTTTACGCCAGTATCATCGAACTCCAGTCTTGGAGGGGGGAGCAAGCGGTGTTTCCGGTTCTCTAAAGGTATAGACAGGTTAATATTAAAAATGTTAGTAAAAATAAAATGATGTCCCTGTACAAAGCACGAGAATAGCACGAGGGAGTAATGATACAGACTGTTCCGGATTCCTTTGTATGTATACCGAATATGTTTCTTTTCTTTTTATATTCCGGGGTTCCAAAAGCATTATTGCCAACTTATTACAAACATGCATGCTTACGTGACAATAGAATATGTTTTGGGAGAAGGCAAGCGAGTGATTAACCCAAACACCCCTTGGCGTAACTAACAGAACTCCCCTGACTCAGGCGCACATCTCCGGCGACTGTCAGGACTAAATAATCGTACTGTAATGCTGATGAAGTGATGAATCAGTCATTAATGAAATCTAAAAATAATTGGATTAATCCATTGTTTCAGGCAATGCCATGGTTTTATTTTGATGGAAAACTCCTCCTAGACATGTACACAAGAGCAATACGAGGAGCAAGTAATGAAAGTCTCTGTGGTTATAAGGTAATTGTTTAAAATACACAAAACAAACAACTGAAGAGCTTTCTCCCAAAATGATTTAAGTCCACAAAAATGAAAAAAGAGTTTTTGCTGTATTCCTAATATTCTTTGCAATCGTCACTGTATGTTTTCCTTCGAAACTCACTTCCATGAACATATCGAAGCATAAACAAGACGATTCCATGCAATAAGTCCATAGCCCGATTTCCATCGAAACATTTTAAGTCCTTCCCGCGTTTGTGCAGGAAACTGAAGTTTTTTGAACCTTCACATTTGTTCAGGAAACGGAAATCCTTTGTGCATGTGCACTTGTTCAGGAAACAGCTAAGTATGAAGATGGCCGCTGCCAGCCAAGATATGAAGAACAACAGAGGTTTTTATAGTGACAATTGGAGGTTATAAGCGAAAATGTGAAATAGACACTGGCGATTCGAATTATCGGCCAGAAGATATGCAAGAGACTGCAAGCGGGTACGAGGTGAGTCAAAGTATCATGTTTACATGGTACTGCATACTGCTATTATTGTCAGATGTTGACCCTAGGGCAGTAGATAGCAACGTGTTGCGTGTATGTCGAGGTGTATGATCAGAATTTTTATAAATATAAGGTATAAATTTAAAAATTCAAACAAGTTTTGCACTATTACTGGGATTTTGCTCAATGAAAAGCATCACACAGAATTTGTATTAATTTATTACTTTAAAAATGGTCCTATTTAAAACGTAGATTTAAACCGATGATTACCTATGTATGCTGAAAACATTTGTGTACAACAATAAGAAACCATCGGGAAACGGCCAGCATAAGTTGAAATAGGATCCACAATTTTTTGTCCTTCCTGTATAGTTGCTTGAAATGGACTTAACTCATTTAGGGAGAAAGCCTTTCAGTTATTGTCTTCACTACCGTACCTATTACAACTACATTTCAGTTTCTAGCACCATAATCTGTGACATGTTGTTTCTGGTATTTGTTAAATACTGAATGAATTTTTTTCTCTGATTAACCACTTCCCTTATTATCCCGAGTTAACTCGGGTTGCTAACATGTGTCAAAATTTATTAACCCGAGTTAACTCCTTTGAGTCCCATTGTCTACTTCATAGTGATTTTTTAAGTATGTAAGAAAATTAGTGATGTACAGTGATTCTGCAATATTAAATGACCTCTTTACGAAAATAAAAAAATATGACACTTTTTTTTCACAAAACTGGTAAAATAAATAGTAAGGGAAGAGGTTAAGATGTACGAGTCATTTCAATAGCAAGGTATTCATAATGAAAAACAACGCCCTTTAAGTGTCTTTCTGAATACCCTCTTTCTCTGGATGTTAAAACATCAACCTTCGAATCACTTTATTAACAATATTCGCACGACAGGCATAAGAAATTATAATCTTTTCTACACCGAAATTTCTAAATCTTTTTCTCCGGTGTCCAGATTGAAAGACTGCTATATTTATTTATTTCTTTAGAATCGGACACAGATACATGTGTTTGCCAAAAGATACAGAATTATTTACACTTTCCCTGCTTAATAAAGAGGATAATCTTATCTCAGATACCTTATATTGTAAGAAATATGAACCAGCTGTTAAGGATGTTTTAAATATGATAAATGGATTTATTTCTTACGTAAATATTGAGCTTTTTATAGGTGGTTTAAGAATATATACATCTATAGCAAACACTAAGTATGGAATATTGCTAATAATTTTACAAAAACAAATGTTATGCAAGAGCTGTTGGAGAGAAACCATATAATATGATACCAGTATTCGAAAAAAGTTAGTTATTCATAGTGTTACCAACAATCGTCACATCAGAGTCGCCAAATAAGATGTTTAATGTCGCTAAAAAGTCGTCTCCACTTTGCTCTATACTTTTAATAAAGGAAGGGATGTCTCGCGAATTCATTGTCACATGAGCTGAACTGAATTAACTCTTCTTAGATTTCTATAAAATGTTCCAGGCTTGCCCCAATTATTCCTTCTCACTCATACAATAAAAAGACATCGTATAATGAATGCCTACATTTAGAGGTTTAGAAACATGTTCACGTAAATGTTGATTTATAAGTTAACCCCTTACCGCATGGGCCAGTCTTGCACACACCGGTTTAATATTAAAGTAACTTAAGTAGCTCTTTCTTTCTCAACTGATGTCACATATGGTCAAATCCAATTCTTGACCGTGTGCCATATCTGTCCTAGTATGCAGTTTGAAATATTATATGCTTATATTATAAATTATATGAATATAAACCGGTATGTGCCATATCTGTCCCAGATTGCGGTATGGGGTTAATTTGCAAATAAACTTATTACAACTCCTCAGAATTATGCTCTCTTCATACCTATTGAGAGAGAGAGAAAAAACCTATATCACGTAGACCAGAGGAGAGGGCATTGCCCTCTAGGTCCCCCGTATATCCGCCTATGCGTGAGATGTAAAGTAAATAATCTGCCATTTATTTCTTGAAAAGCACGTACTTCTAGCGACTACCACCTTGAGATGGAAATGTGCTTCGTCAGACACCCACAAAGTGTCAATAAAGTCTTCATCTTCATCCATACCATTTAAAATCTCCTCAGAAAACGCGCTTCCGTTGAGAATGTCGCGATGTTTTAATTGGTGAACCACCTGAATTTTGTATGGACGACTACCTAAGTCGCATGAACAGATAAAAGATTTTTATTGCTAAAACACGTTTTGCACCGCTCCACCTTTCCATGATAACTAAATGGCACTCTATAGGCAAAGGAATATGCTCGCAGTTTATCGCCCCTCGACTGCGCTTCCTAAAATTAAGTTGGCGGACTGTATAAGAAACATCGTAATATTTAAGCGCAATGGTGAACAATTCTACAACGCTTATTGCTTTAAAGGTTTCTACGTAAAAAGAGTTTTGTAATTATTGTGTTATAGGATGAAGTGTATCGGGATTTCAGACGTATGCTGGACATCGTGCAGCCACGTACATCGTGGCGGTAACTGCAAAAAGAAGACTGCTCGTCACATGACCGCCACATTCTAATGTTATAATAATTCCATATTTGTTACCAGTTCAAATGTACATAAATAATTTAAAAACATTGTGCAGAATATTATAAACTTAACACAAAGTAGCTTAGTTAATAAAGTCTTTTAATATATCAATCTGTTTATTTTATTGTTGATCACGAATAGATTACACTAGGCAACATTGATTTCATTGCATGGAATGTTTTAGTTGTTCCAAGATAAAATTGACGCGCTGCAAACAGATTTGAGGTCAGAAAATTCCTAACACGTCAGATTTTCTCAGAAATCACATTTTCTAAAATTTGCATTAACTTACATGAAAAAATACCCATTTCCTGTCTTGTACCACACATGCACGTTTATTTTTAGGTTTCTTCCTTAGAATATAAAGCACTTTATTCTACAACCTACAAGCATTGTCTAATAAAGGGGAGAAATGTTTCATTGGTGTTTATAACTTGATCGTGAAATGTAAATTTTATAAAAACCAAAATATACAGGTCTAGGTACTGCAATTCTGTAGAGTTTCGTATTTGTTTTAAATTTCATTTAAGTTTCGGTTTTGTCATATTTTTTAAGCTTTTTTTGTTACAATAATACTCTATTGCAGCGATGGGGGAAAAGGGGTGGAACGAACATACTGTAATCAGCAACTTACTCACTCCACATCTAAAACGGCAAAGTCAGGCGTATTTCGTCGTTTCCGGGTTTGATTGTTTACAAGGCGAGTCCAAAGCTGTGCAGTGGCGTAACTCAGTAGAAACATGATGTAATAGTTGTTTTGTTATACTCCTGACCTAAACTAATAGGGTGTTGATAAATGTTAATAGAACGAAACAACCGTTTACAGTTTAGTAATTAAAATGTATTTACATAAATAGAACGAAAATAATAATTGTATTACTTCATTCGGTAAACAGATCGAACAAAGTAAATAGAATCCACATACTTTTCGTAATCCAAATACTTTTCTTGCAACAGATGAACTTATAGCACGAATAATTAACAAATATATAAATAATGTTACAAAAGAAACAATATAATAATAACAATAATAATAATAATAATACTTTATTGTCAGAACAAAGATACATATTGATTTTTTAAATATAAAACACACTAGCACCGCCAGAAAGAGTAAGTTACATACTCGTGCTCAGGGAGCATTCCACACAATGTTAAGACATTTTATTAAATAACAGAGTAAAAAATAAAGAAGAAGAAGAAGAAGAAAACACAAATATCACAGTAATTGAACTTTAAATTTCCTCTATTAACAACAATTTTTAATTGATTTTTTTAAATAAGGGGCATTAGCAAATTGTATGTTTGGGAATTTAGCTATTACCATGTTATAAAATCTTGGGCCGAAGTTGCTACTCCCTTCCGAGAACACCTAAATTTCTCTGCTTGAGAATTTCTCTGTTTTGAGAAAACATAACTAACACGAAGTATGTTTGTTGCTAAACAAACTGAAGCTGGCTCGTTTTTGGTTTTTAATACTTACTTACTGGCTTTTAAGGAACCCGGAGGTTCATTGCCGCCCTCACATAAGCTCGCCATTGGTCCCTATCCTGAGCAAGATTAATCCAGTCTCTACCATCATATCCCACCTCCCTCAAATACATTTTAATATTATCTTCCCATCTACGTCTCGGCCTCCCCAAAGGTCTTTTCCCCTCTGGCCTCCCAACTAACACTCTATATGCATTTCTGGATTCGCCCATACGTGCTACATGCCCTGCCCATCTCAAACGTCTGGATTTAATGTTCCTAATTATGTCAGGTGAAGGATACAATGCGTGCAGTTCTGCGTTGTGTAACTTTCTCCCCTCTCCTGCAACTTCATCCCTCTTAGTCCCAAATATTTTCCTAAGAACCTTATTCTCAAAAACCCTCAAACTATTAATAAATGTTTTAATTCTACCAATTTCTTATTGCGGGATGGTCCTATTTAAAAAAGAAATAAATTAACGTTTAATCTGTAAAACGACTACACAAAATCGTCACGATACTGTAAATATAAGGATTTCTGTTATAATAATGTCACCACGATATAAATCCAAATTCAGATATTTATCTGCCAAATTCTTCTCACTATAATTCTGTTCAACGAGGGATTTAAAATGCCAAAACACACTAAATAAGGAGCAGAATACCTCCTTGTTGCACAACAAAGACAACGCTTTGTTATTTCGAGTAACACAAAAGTACTTATATTCCCATTCGTCTTTGTAAATGTATCTTTTTACTTTGCTGTGGATCATGATTCCACCACTGATACTCGCAGACTTGTTGTGACAGAGTGATCGCGATGTGGACGGAAACAGATATAGGAATGAGCAGTCTGCTTGCTAGCAGTGGGAGGGGTCCAGCTATGATTGAGGGGAAGGGAACACACTGTGCTACTTTTCCTCATCGCTGCTCTATTGTATAGGCCCAAACTACAGGGACATCACTTTATTTTTACCAACATTTTTAACATTAACCTGGCTATACTCGGAAACACTGCTGCCCCCTTCCATTACAGGAGTTTGATGTTACTAGTGCAATATGTAAACAAATCATTTTACTAGGTATAGGAGGAGAGAAAAGTAGTGTATCCATTTATCTTGTAGGGAAATACGATATTACGATTTTCAGTTTGATCATCACTTTTACGGAATTTATCAAAATACAGTAGAGTAGTAACATTTTTTTTTTTTTTAAACTCAACTTTTCAGGCGGCTATGTTCGTTATGTAATGTCTACTTTATTTAGCATATTAATTATTTGTGTTAACATACAATATAGAGAGTGCACTTAAATTGAGGGGTTCATAAGTAAAGGGCTGTAAGTGCACTTAAGTTACTTTTGAGAAAATGGGGTTTAAATATTTAAGCTTTCTTAAAATCGGTGAAATTTTTATTTAAATTTTAATGTGTGATGCGATTAAAATATTCCTATGCCACTAAAATTTTAGATACTTTAGCTTACACTGGATGCACTTAACTCATGTTATTACAAATGTCACTAGCACTCCTTTGCTTCTAGCCACCTCAATTCAAAATAAGCTAATCTGAATTTTTAAACAAGTTGCTGAAAATGGTTGCCGTTCATTACAATGCAGGCCTCAATTCTTTTATGCATATTATTAAAAACATTTTGAAGCATATTCTCTGAAATTGAATTTATTGTTTCTTGAATATAATTTTTAGTACGATATTATTAATATAGGTTCTTTCTTCTATAGAAAACGCAACGATATTTCTGAAACACACTATACACTGCAGTGTTTACTTCAGTGCTTGAAGACTTCGAATGCAACAGCGGCCGTAAGTTTGTGTGTCTGACGGGAGCAAGGACGTTACTGAAGGGGTAGGAGTGAAGTACATTCAGAAATGCAGGTACAATAAAAATGCAAGTAAAAATAAAATGATGTCCCTGTATATGTGGAATTATTTCGTATGTCAAACATTTATTGAAAACATTGTTTAGAGGTTGTAGGCAATCTTATTTATTGTGCCAACCGACTGTACTTCCATATAGGCTAAGATGCAAGACAGAAACAGAAGTAGGCCTATTGTCGGTGACTCAGGAGAAGACGAGAGCGGACTGAGGAGGAAGGGATGTGAACAGATAACGTACGACAATACGTGCAATATTTGTACTGCTGTAAGCGGAAACATTAGGTCTCCTTCTGTTCAACTTAGCTTTAATTTACATACGCATTGTTACTCATGTTTCCTGCACGAGTAATAACCTAGCTACTGGGATGCTTATCTGAGCGATGTTTATAATAAAATCAGCAGCGATAGTCAAGAAGGTCACATTCTTTCCTCTCGTCTTCTCCTGAGTAACGGACAGTACCTATAGTCCCGTCCCTCTAATTTCCGGCAGCCAATCGCGTTGCAGGTCGGCTACATTTAAAGGTGTGCGTCCTGTGATTCGCTGATGAAGACGTTATGAATTTCTTAAGGCTCGATAAACTCTTAATATAATCGCCCACCATTTTGGCTCTTTCGATGCCATTCGCAGAAAGCACACTAAGACGTTATTTGCCGCGCAATTATTTGCTGAATTACAGTGCGTTTGATTTATTATCATAGGAGCTACGACATGATAATGTTTAACGGTGTGGCAAATAGATTCCTCGTATGGTAGTTCGGCAACGAAGGAACAAAACTGGCGAACGATACTACTTACCTAGACATTATAGAGCCTTCACTTCCTAAGACGTAAGCAAAGAGGAGGAGTCACGCCGGGAATAACAGCGTCGCGACTATAGCACTCTTTTCCATAGCGTCAAGCTTATAGTCGACTTGTGTTTAATATCACCAAATACTGGGTTTTACTTATAATTAGACAGCACAAAAAAGTAATTCGGATGTGAAGGTAACTACAACGCGACTAATTTGTCTCGTCAGAGGGTTGTTGTTTACGTAAGCACAGTAGGCATACTACTGTGCTTACGTAAACAACCCTAGAGGCGCGTGGAGGTATAGGCCGGGGGAAATGTAAATTGACACGCGGAATAATCACTGAATATGGGTTGTACAGGAACATCATTTTATTTTTACTAACATTTCCGATATTAACCTGGCTATACCTTTGGAGTAAAGGAAAACCCGTTTGCTACCCTCTTCCACGACTGGAGTTCGATGATACTGGCGTAAAATACAAACAAATCACTTTACTAGGTAGCCTATAGGAGGGAAGAAAAGTAGTTCATCCATTTACGTAAACTAGAAAATATTGCTTTTTTCACTTTGATAATTTTCATTATAGGTTTTTGGTTAATCAAAATACATTACTATATTGACAATAAGTGTTTTTACTCACGAATTGAGCTATCCATTCGGACGTGTATATTATACTGTCTACAGCACATTAGCGTACAATATAGAGAATGAAGTTAAATTGAAAAATAATCATAATATGGATATTTAAACACATTTTTGAAAATAGTGGCTGTTCATTTCGATACAAGCTTCAGTTCTTTTGTGCATATTATCGCACTATAGACTATTGCACCTTATTCCAATTAGCAGTTTCGTCCTTCGTACTAGTAACTCATGTTGAAATAATTCTGTACCTACTCTATAAAAGAGTACCTTACGTACTGTAAATTCAATCTTCACTTCTGTCCGATCCGAAAAAATTAAATTACTCAGACATGCTATCTACTGTCCGTCCAAGTGGTTACGTCGCAGCGTCGTAGAAAGGGAGGAAATCACGTGACAGTTAATTACTTAACGAGGCCCTTTTATTTAAGTTATTTTAAACAGTTGTATGGGTATAATATTACGCAGACGTCCAATTCCTAACGGAAATTAATGTTCTCAGAAAAGAGCTAAGACAGAGAGGCGAGTAGAAGCAGGTGGGGAAAACCGGGATGCGACGTCAAATGGAAAATGATGCGATATTGAAAGCTCTTTCGTCACTGGAAAACGCGAACACATTTTTGGAACGTACTGTTTACTATGACCGTAAGGCTCCTATGACTGTATATGCGGTCTTGGATCTGAGTGGAGGACGGCTGAACTTCATTAGTAGAAGGGGTGGGAGTGAAGTACATTAAAAAACTCAGGTACAATAAAAATTGAAGTAAAAATAAAATGATGTCCCTGTACGTTGATACAACTATTGTAATGGCATATTTTGTGTACTTTTTTATAAACCCTTTAGAGTGAGGATTGTTCAACGTTTTGAATGAAATATTATAACTTATCATTCGGCACAAATCTTGGCTAAAGTCATATTTCATATTTGAGGCGGAATTTGAAGTTGAACCTTTATTTTCTTCTAACATACGAGCAACATTTTTCATGTGTTTCTGTGTATTACACTAATGTTCTATTGATTGTTTTGTTATTTTTTTTTAATGCACACATACATAACCGACACTTAATTGTTTCACTAAAAATGTCGACACTATATTCTTGTATTAAAGAATACACCCTATGTTTTTTAACATCTATCTTCGACATTATGATCACTTCACTGAACACAAATGAAGAATATGTTTACGTATCTCAATGTTCTTTGTTCACGTACGGAAGAGGACTGACTGAGAACGCGGAGTGGCAGTTGTTTTCGGTGTTCGCGTGGTGCTCTCTGCGGACGGTACCGTGTTGTACCTGCTTGGGATGCGTGCACACCTCATGCCACAGTCTATGTATACAATACTTGTAAACTGTAAACATGACTTTTATTTGAATTTTTTAACTTCTCTACATTAAGCTTCGTACAGATATGCGCGCCGAAACCCGTATCGCAACCACGTCCCGCGCCAGGACAAGGTTACGCACGGTGGTTGCGCTATTAGGTTGCGGGGTGAACTTTTCCAGCCCGCGCCAGAGTCCGCAACACTACGGCCCAGTTGCACCAACCCTTGTTAAATATTTAACATTTCGTTAAGGCAGTTTAACAGTAAACTTAACGGAAGTGATGTTTCATCAACTGTTGTTACTGCTAACATCATGTTAAACTCACTGTTAATTTAACATAGCATACTCCCGCAGTTAAATCCTTAACGTCCTGTTACAGCGTGAATCATGGCTGCCAGAGAACATAATATGTTACACGCCGCATTATTATATCGAGATATATTTGCAGTGAAAACAATTAGCTGCAATCACTACTCAGGATTTTTAGTTATTCAGAATAGATATGTTCATAAGTATTAAAATGATTCATATTAATATTAGCACTGCATCCACAGTAAAGAGAAGATATGTGTTTATTAACGTAAGCATTTCTGTGATTATTATTTCGTATTCATACTCAGATATAATTGCAGATTTTCAAAACGATATTTCTTTATTTCACTGATTTAACAGTTCACATGTAATTATGACCAATGACGTGTGAACATTTGTTAGATATATACGATATGAAAATAATGTTAACGCTCATTCAGCATCACAATTATTTTCATTTTCTATTGGTTCTATTTGATCCTGGATAATTGAAAGAATCTTCGTACAAATATCAACTTTGAGAGTGAAAGTACCACCGTCAGTTTTTAAATGTTCCACTGTATCTTATGCATGATCCGTCTTAGCATTTCTTTTAATATTTTCACACGGCCGACTTGATGTCCCTTCGCTTTTTTGTATACGGCCTTGACAATAGTAATGTTTTCTTGAAATTGGATAATTTCTCAATTTCACCACGAGGCGCTGTCTGCCAAGCTCTGGTGTCCACAGAAGAAATACTCAATATGAATTAAAATAAATGATTAAAGAGTAATAATAACACTTATAAATAATAAATAAGAAAATAATAAGTGTTATTATGTTTAGTTCTGTTAATTATGGTAAAAGCGTGAGTTTAAAAGCAGGGAAGATAACATATAGTAACCTTTTCAGTTTAAGTAACATGATGAAAGAGGCGTAATTTTGTAGTTCATTCGCTGAGTAACACCCCTAGCCTAAACTGCGATGTTTCTAAATAATCACTTAGGGTAAATATTTACCATAACTTGTACTAAGTTTTATAATTTCACTCGCTGCACTGGTACATTCCACTTGATATTGCAGATTCAAGAATCATAGTTTCAAGATTTTGCTACTCAGTGGATTATAAGCCACATTTTTCGAAGGAACAAGCTTTTCAGTTAAAGCTGCTGCAATGTTATCTAGAAGCGGCCTAACAAATTTCACAGTAATGATATTAGCAAGTCGTTTTTGGCCGTCTTCGTCACAAATTGGGCATTGCAAGAGAGGGCATCTACGCAGTAACGGCTCAATTTCCGAACACAAATTTTCTAATATATTCTTCTTTGGTATGAATGGTACTGCCCGTTCAACAAAACGATGAATGACTGATAACACTGAAACAAAGGTAGGTTTCGGATATCGCAGAGCTCCTAAATCTTGATTTGCAATAAGACGCATCAATGGAGAGCTATTATTGTTTTCAGCTATACAATTTAAGCATCCCATGCAGGAGACCCTTTCTTCAAAAATTCGTACTATATAGCCACCAATGTATGTCAAACTTGCTGTTGTCATTGTTGGTAATGGTATGTCTATAAAAAAATCCATTCCTGGTTTACAAAAAAATTGCAATAATAAATAATAAAAACCACAGAAAGTTTTAATGAAACACTGTAACAATTACTAGTAAATCAAATGACTAATTGTCATTGAATATGCCTATAGCTTACCTGATTGGTTTAGTAGCTGTTGCAGGATGTTTAAAACTGACTCAGGAATACTTTATGGTGCAGCAGTGGTATCTGGCATATCTACTTCTTGAATAGGTCGTCCATCTGTGATGTCAGATGCATGGTTCTCTACACTGCTAAAGTTTGACATGCACAAAATACCCGTTTTCAATATATTTTGTAAACTGAAGTTCACTGCCCTTGCATCCAACATGTCATTTGATCCGGACATACGGCGCAATGTACTAAAGAGCGACTCAACAGGATCACTTGAAAATGCTCTAGTAAGAACATAATGGTACCCATTTTCTAAAAGATATTATTTAATGCAGAGAACAGTTGATTTTGTTGTCAATGTGACAGCTTCATATGTCTCGTTAGTTAGGAAATCTTTTTGACGAGTGCTACTTGCACACTTCGTTGTATGGAGATAAGAAAGGAAATACTTTTCTAGCCAGTCTAGACGATAATCATCCAAAGAGAAGAACTGTTGCTTATCATGATTTCTACTTTCCACATGAAAATGTGTATTGCTAATATCATGCATTGCGAACCACTTGTTGATATTTTCCATAAAAGTCAATGTCGCATCAGAATATTTGAATTTGTGGGCTTCAGGGTGTGAGCTTGCATTTTCTGATAGCAATTACACATGGAGAAAATATTTCTTTTGCCCTTCGAACGTTCATTTGTTCAAATGCAGTAGGCTCAACGTGTTTTTTCGTGAGATATCTGACAGGTTTCACTGTATCATCCTTTTGGAGTTTGTGTAACAATTTCACATATTTCCCTGAGATTGTTCCAGTACCATCAGACATTTCACGTTCCAGGAATTGGGTTCTGATGTTTTTCAATATGTGGCACTGGTCAAAACTTAGAAATAACTTTCTGTTTCCATCACAAGGGTGTGTGGTCACGGGTTTCAATGAACCACCTGAAAGATGCTTCATCATTGTAGTATTGCTTTTATGGTTGTCAGAAACAAATTGTAATAACTATAAAACCACATTTCTCGACTTCACTAATCACTTGCAATGTTAGTATATGTAACTCTTGCCCTGATAATTGTTTTGTGAAGAAAAATGCACATGGTATACGGTAGCTGGTTGAGAGCCCCCTTAAAACAAAACACAAGACTCGATTAGCCACTACTTATTTCTTGGGAATATCAAGTATTTCATCCTCATTTCTTTGTGCTTCTGTTGCTTCCTTATAGCCAAAAAGTATCAAGCTTGTGATCGTATATTATCTTGGGGTTGATTGCAGCCTCGTCTACAATAAGTGATGAAAACCGCTCAACTACAGTGAGTTTTTTGCCTCTAAGACCAACCTTTCTTTAATCAAAGGAGTGACACCAGACGAGCAATCAGTAGGGCCAGAATATCTCGTGAGTGTTCTCTTAGAAGGCAGTTTAAAAAAACCTCTTGATCGTATATGGGAATAACCTTTAGGAGATATGTATTGCAGTATTATGCATTCTCTGATTGTCTCACTATTCCACCTTGGTATTCTCTTTCGATGATTAAGCAGCTGATCTAGGATAAATTTTGCATGAGTACTGCCTTCATCTGCCTCTTTCTTTACATTTTCCAGTTCCTTATGTAACGGATCTCTTTCAATTAGTTGGAGTTTTTCGGTTGTTTTCGTTTTCTCATCTTGCTTCTCTTGTAACACCCGATTAAGTCGTGTAATTTTCACAAGCAATCTGTTAATATTTCTTTTTAGCTCGTCAATGTTGACAGCGTCTGTTTGCGTGGCTTTATGGTCATTTTCAACTGGCAAGAAGGAAATGTCACTAACTGATGTTGAGCCACTCGGGACATCTGGTTCAAATAGTGAAAAACCAATATTACTAAAAGATTTGCGTTTCTTTGGTGGAGGGAGATCATTTTTAGTAATCGTTCGTCTTGGTCTTTTGATATTTGTCACTTTATACCTAGGATAATGATGGAATATTGTTGGCACAGCATTTGGTTTTAATCGTCTAAATGTTCCATTATTAGAATAATCTTCTTCCTTGAAATGTAAACTACAAACGACTGAAGATGGGGAGTTGCTGTTTGGAACGAAGTCTTGGCGTGAAATCACTTTAAGCCATTTTTCGCATCTTTCTCTATCACTCGGAAATTCGTGGAATAATATTGTTCCTCCACTCTTTTTTCCATTCGAAGTACACAATGGTACACAACAATTTGTCATTTTGAATCACATCACAATAAACTCACTTACCAGTAGAAAGAAGCACAATATTTTATTATAATCGCACAAGAAACCATACACACATTCCTCAGTGAATCTTGGTAGCTAATGCCATCTGGCGGAAATTTCACATTTTCTCGATTACAGCTTTAACACAGGGATCAACATGAATTGTCAAGGCCGGTAAGGAAGAAGCAAAGCGAGCATCAAGTCGGCCGTGATTTTCATAACATTGATTTGTTTCATAGTTTGCATTTTCACATCCAAATGGCGATTGAAAATATTGGGTTAAAGAGACGCATGTATGTTCCTTTTTCCTAATGAAAGTTCCACGACTACGTTTGAGTTCAATTACATTCATATAATTGCTAGATCTACTAAAATAATTATATTTCTCATATGAGGTAAAATTACTGCTCCTTACACTTTCTTTTTCTCGATTTACGTTGTAATTATGTTAGTCTCCAATACTTCCATAATGTAAAAAATACAATTCTCCGCTAAAACAAATGACTACACCAACTAAATGCATATTTAGTAAACTTTTATACAATCACTGCTTCTTTGATTCCTATTACATTACTCTTAACATCATGTTACCTAACCAAAGTACCGTACCTCAAATGGTTGGTGAAACACTATTACACTAAAAGGATGTTTAATTTTGAACAACACGTTAGTTAACATGCTGTTAGCGTTATTTTAACGAAGTTTGGTGAAACTGGGCCCTAACCAAGAGGGCTTAGAAATATAACAGAGGGGTTCATCCCTATCCTTTTCCCTGTTAACCGCTGCTAAACTCTTTTACCCAATACTATGAGCGCTACCATCGTTTCTTACTAACATTCTGCCACTGAATTCAGACTCCAAGAAATGGAAAATGAGCATGCGTCTTTTTGGTTTAAGTTGTCAGTCCCGACAAGCAAGGCGAAGAGGGAAGAGGGAAGACATTTTGAGTTTGTTTGATGTGTTGTGCTATTACTCAAAATGCCATCACATGTTAAATGCGAATATTTCGAGTGCAAGAATCGGAAGGACAGCTACCCGAAGAAATTGCCAACGTTTCTTCAAAATATCGGGAGATAGTGAAAGGTGAGTTTTCATTTACAATGTATTAATATTATCATTTAAACTAATTTGATGTATTGTAGATTTTCCTAGCGACGTGCATCATGGTGAACTGCATGAATTGCCGGATGCTAATGTTTAAGTTATAAATATATACATATATCCTTACACTCCCCACTTTATTATTTAAATGTATTATATATATATATATATATATATAATTAATTTATGTAATACGTATTCGTCTAAATTAACAATAACTTACCCGATGAACAGATGCAGTAAGCCATGGTAGTACACCGTTTTACTACAAATTTTCGGCATATGAAAGGGCTAACAATATTAATTTTTTATTAGGCCTACATTTAAATTTGTTTGATTCACATCGTATATTTACAAATGAATAGCTAAGCGGGAAAACGTTGCAAACGACATTATTTCTGTTCCCCTAAATTATAATTTGGAGCTTGCAAATTTTTCCGCTTTGCTGTTAAAATATTATCGTAAATTATGAGTGTTTTTCTCCATAAATGCGTTACAAATGGAGTAGTAATTAGTATTTTACCTTTAAGGTCATTGGAGCAGTTTCTTTTCATTTTCTAGCTTATCCGAGTGATTTTACAAAGTACTACGAAATGGTGTCGCTGTGCTCACCATTTATATTTATATTTTATTCTCTTTTTTGATTTCAGATGCAAGGCATGGCTAGAAGCAATTGGCCGAGAAGACCTAATGGTGAATGTGCCCAAGAAATTGTATAACTACTTTCGGGTGGGTGCGGACATTAACTTTTCGTATAGATTCAAAACTGGAGGTAGAATTTAATTAATTTTTAAATTGCAAACTACTAGTGAATTCGGATGAATGGACATCGTTCTTCACCAATAGACCTAATTTGGAGTCTTCATCTCATTTCAAGAGTTTAATCGCTTCCTTCTGTATGTGCCTCAATACCACAAAAAAATAACTATGATAATATCAATCAAATTATTGAGAATGTTCACTAGGCACTATTTTGTAAGAATTGTACAGTTTACCTCAGTGTGAGTATAAGCCGTTCTTCCTGCAAAATAGGATTCCCTGGCAATTTTCCCAAGCCTTCTGTATGGAATCTTTGGTTAAATAGAGAAGATAATCGATAGTTTCGATTTCCACTCTCGGGTAGCTAATGAATTTTTCTGGGAAGTTCCGCAGATATTTAAAAAGATAATATTCACCAAACGCAACCCTTTCCTTATTTATAGGGTGAACGGAACACACTCGAGAAAAGAATTCTTGTAATAATAACCACTTTGATCCTGCACTGTCTAATAAATCAAATTCGTCCTCACTACTTGAATCCATTGCGTTCAGTGTTGCCAACAGTTGTTCATATAAACCCGCGATTTTCTAACAAAAATATCTAGATATTAATGCGTATTTATTATTATTCTATTTTATAATGATAATAATAATAATAATAATAATAATAATAATAATAATAATAATAGGTCAAGGTACAGCATCCACCCGCCAATGTAACAAATATTGCACACTTTTATCATAGCCAATGTGGAGCTATAAAGTAATTTTGAACACTTTTACCACAACCACAACATATTTCAATTCTTATTGCACATAAGTTTATGTCTGAAACCCCCTCCATTTTCTTCCTCAAATACGTCATATTCACGAAATATGGCAGTGTTCTTCATTCACGCACATCCAATTTATTATATGTATAAGTAAGGTATGTATTTGGGGCGAGCTGAGTTGACATATAGCTGTCCCAGTAAACACATCTAATTTCCAGTACTCCATACTATAAATCTAAGGTATTTGCAAGGTATTTTAGTAATGTCACATAGTGTCAGGTAGCCTATATAAGTAACGGTCATAATAATAATAATAATAATAATAATAATAATGTGGTATAGCGCACAACTTTAAGTTTCGTTGATGCTGATCAATAAAGCTTTCGTTTCGGAATAATGTAAGACTTTCAATTTTATATGCATGCAATTAGTATTGATAAGAAACAAGTAATTTAAAAATCACTCACTCAAATTAGCAGCTCCTCCGGATCATCTCCATCTGAACCTTCTAACGCAGGAATATAATGCTGTGACTGTGAGGTCCCCGGGGTAGAGTAAGTTATTCCTAGCCTGTCCACTTTCATTTCTGTACGTAGTCAAGGTACTATTAATTTTCTCTAAAACCTCTGGTGATACCTGATAATTCTTGCAACACTTGTTCACATAACCCAGACCTGCCCATATTGTCAGAATTGCATTAATTAATTTTGTCCCTATCCGTTTTTTGTAGACTTCACGACATTCATCATACTAAATATTCTCTCCACCAGTGGCGGCTCCTGCGTATTTCTTAAGAGGAGGAAAGAAGGTAACAGGACGAAATGACACCTTCTTGAATGAAACATGCTACAAATTAGCCAACATGCACACATGTAAGACCAGGTAGTGTTGGGGTTGGCCTTCCCTTCTGTATAGCAAACATCTCTTCTTGTAAACTGAGTTTCCTAAATTTTCCATAAAATATCATGTTTTCACTTCCATTCATGGTTGAATAATTGCACAAATTAACAATTACAAGGAAATTCACCTCGCAGCATTTTTCGAGCACACTACAGCATCACACGTGCTGGAAGAGACTATAGCAACTAACACCTAATCGGAACCACGGAAATAGGAATGAGAAATAATCTGAGGAAAGCGAGAACACTGCACCCACCCACGTGGTCTGTGTTGCCACATGTACATTTTACAAGTTCAGTATCACATGCTTTTGAAGAATATCAGTTCTTGTAAAGTCATACTACCATTATTGTTCAAAGTTGTCGATGCCCAATTTTTTATGTTAAAAATAATGTAGTTTGGAGTATCTACTTACTTTCAATTTCAAATATATTTGTTCAAAACTGACAACTTGGCTGTTGCCCTGTCTAGTACATAATGAACGAAAGTGAATTTCAGGGGCCAAAAAAATCTGCGATACTAACGTAGAACCACTTCCTCTTTGTTTTATACAAACACGACTTTAACTTTCAAATATCCTTGAAAGTTTCAAACCATGAATAGTAACCTATATAAAGTGCAAGGGAATAAAATTTTTGATTTATAATTAAAAAAAAAAGTTTATATGGTGTCTTTCATAGCGTTGCGTTAAAACTGTTTTATTGTGCCTCCTCCTAGTTGTGTTATAGTCTGGTTGAATGCAAGATCGTTAGATGGCAGCGGTAGCGAGCTTGCTGCAGAGTCCGTGTATATACCAGAATAGTGCAATCACTGAGTCGGCCGCCATTGTTAATCCTTTTCAACACGCGTGGGATAGGAATATTTAAAGTAAAACTCAGATATTTTTAATTTGAAGGGCAAAAACGTCTAAAGGATCTTCTTACATTATAGAACATTGTTGTCAGTCAACATACTAATGTATAAAAACTTCATTTAATAATTATTACAGCATTGAAGTGTTCAATCCTACTCCTTTATAAACACCACAGTTACAGGTATTACAGCAACAAGAACTTAATAAATTACAAGTAACAAATGAAAACAACAATGTTGCAAATAAAATAACAATAAATCTAAGCATTTCCAACTGCATTCCTCGTGCAAACTCTCCGGTTTCCGCATATAAGGGCACACTATACTGAAATTTCTCGAAGTTCATTAGTTTTAAGAGTTCACAACAGTGAAATCAATAACTACCATACTTACGAAGCTAGATTCACCAAATTTTGATCACTGGTATATCTGCTTAATAGTGACAAGTGTATAAAATTACATCCGCCTGTGATATGTGATTTGCATTTTATTAATTATTTTATTGACCCGCTTTATATAAAAAGTCGCTTGCACTACAATTGACATTATTCTTAAGTGATTTTCACTTATATGGCTCCTTACATACATGGAATCAAAGCTTACTATAAGGTTTTGCTGTAAAATTAATAAGTAAATTACTAGACTTTTTTATTATAAAAATAAAAAAAAATAATAGTCATAAAAATTCCTAGTAATTTTCCCATTCGCTGTACAGAAAATTCCAATAGTAATGTTTGTTCCAATGTACAGTATATAAAGAATCTTATAAGTGAATATCAATGAAAAATAATGTAAATTGTGGCGCAAGGGAATTTTTGCTTTAATCAATACACTAAGTTATATAATTAAGTTATTAATAAAATGCAAACCACTTATCATAGACAGAAACGAAATTTTGTACATGTGTTATTATCAACCAGATATACTAGTGATAAACATTTTGTGAATTTAGCTTTAAAAATATGGAAGTTAGTAATTTCAGTATAATGTCCCCAAGGATACACTGATGTGATATTTTGTCATTTTTGGTATAAAAAATAGTTTCTTTGTTTTTATCTTTAAAAATTCATTTATGATCTAAAGATGCCTTCTGCCAATTTTCATGACCATACGACCGGTCTATCAGCTGTTTAGGGTCACATTTTTAAAAGGCTGCGGGCTCTGACTGTTAATTTAAATTATCCGTCCACGACCTCCACTCTGAATTCTGCGACCGTTTTGGAAATTACGCTATATTTAATACATTATTTATTATATTAGATTTCCGATTGAGCCAATGTAGCTTCTCGACTTCTCGAAATATTTCTTCATAGAATCCAACAGGTGTTAGACCTACTTCAAAGGCTGCTTTTCATTAAAATATATTCAGTTACAAAGGAGAGCACAACTCTTATCTAAAGGAAAATTCCACTTGTTGCTAGTAGCCATAACAACGTGCTTTCCATGCTTGGTTTTTGTTTGTGATACAAGAAATATTTGCAAGTTTCTAACAGTTTTATTGTTAGTGTTATAACAGTGTCTACAGTCCATAGTGATTTGTAAATAATATTTATCTATTATAGTGTTTTCATAAGATTAAATAATTTTTTAGTCGTCTTTATTTACTAGTGTAGGTTAGGCGTGCACAGCGTGGTAGTGTATATAAGGATAAGTTCTGTATATAATATGCTAGTTCTATATGTTTCGAAATGCCTAGAAAATAAAAAAGACAGTGACCTGGTTCATTATTATTATCTCAAACTTTTGAAGTCAATTTTCTCCGCTGTCATTTTATGTAAATTTTGCATTGCTAAAAATGCTACTCTTTCTACAGATTATGTACTACATGCATGATTTTTTGTAGAGGTTTTTGAATATGTTCCTAACATAACTTACTATCAGTATTATACCTAACACTCATATGTTTTGTTGTTGTTGTTTAGTCAACTGTCCGAAGACAGATTTGAACATCATAAGTACCACCAATAAGGCATCACTCATGAGACAACTAGGCCAGGAGATAATGGGGTAGGGTGGCAAGTTTCTTTCCCCCTCCAATGCATACTTCGCCGATTAGCTACATATTCCACTAATCAGACTTCAGATGTTTACAAACAATTGTCCTTCCTCTGACACATATCATCAAGTGAGATGTACTGCCTGATTTTATATGCATATCAGCCAGAAGAGGTACTTAATATTAATTTTTTTACGCTCGAGTTGAATTTTTTCTGTTTTTACACTTTTAGTTCATTAAATATTTTAAATTATATTTTAGTAAAATAGAGAGGAAAATTGTATAGTAAGTTTCGTGTCTGAAAGTCTGACACGTATGTAGACAAAATTTCTGGCCAAAATAGTAGCAATTTTTGAAAACCTAAATTTGCACAATTTAAAATTACAAATTAAAAGTACAAAATTTCATAGATCTACCTAGAATAGTTTAGAAAATTGAAATTTCACATCAGCCTAACCTTAATAGGGTTTCTAGTTTCTACTGTCTTTGTATTTTCCAATCGAGCCAAACAATACAATCTTGTCTTAAGAATGAATTCAGAACTTCACAAATATATTATGTCATTCTTGCAAATAGCAAATAGGATTAAATTCAGAAATGCTTGATTTGAAAGGGTGAAGATGGTAAAAATTTGACACTGATCCTAATTGGTACGTGATTTTCATTTGTTTTATGTAGAAATATCATTGCTGAAACAACTTAAATTCTAGATTAGTTTTATAAAAATATTTTGGGGCCCCAATTTTGGAAAAAAAACAAATACCACAATACAGTCATTCATTAATCTCACAATGTATGCTCGCTTAGGTAGCGGATCGTTCCTTTTTATATTTATAGTCACTTCTTTCCTTTTTCCTTATTTCTTTTACTTTGTCACAGAGAAAACAAATGTGCGTTTTTTTCATATCTCTGTGAACAGTTCTGAACACAGCAGCACTGCATTTTTTCGCACTTACATTACAATCTTTCCCTATACAACTGTATACTGCATAGCGCGCGCTGGACTAACAATGGCGGATTTGTCGGCATTTGCCGGCTCAAACGATTGCGGTACTCTGGATATCCACGGACTCTGGCTTGCTGCACGACCAGTCGGTTTCTATTTCCCGCCCATGCGCTGATTCAGAGGAGGATCTCCTCCCTCTCCGTTCATTTACTCGCTTTAAAACTCTGCTTCTTTCTCTGGCCGCTAGTGCGCTGTTGTCTATGTGTGCTAACTGCAGTAAAGAAGGAATGGATTGGCTTTCCTCCACACAAACAATCTCGCATCTTTCTCACAGTTTTCTAGCAGCACATGAGCGCACATCGTTTAAAACTCGATCAAACGAGGTTTTCTTATAGCTGTGAACTTAAAAATGATCGAATCTTCCTTGATTTTCAAGGCACATATTTTATTTGGTATTTACTTTCAAAAGAAGAAAAATGTGAGGAGGACGTTCCTCCCTTCTCTTCCCCGAGGAACCGCCACTGCTCTCCACTTGAGCATTAGACCAAGAAAACACAATAAGATCAACCAACTCTTGAAAAGGATTTATATTAGATGTGTCCCTATAACTGGCTACTTTATTCCAGAATTCAATTGTGTTTGTCTTAAGTTGCACTTCACGTAGTCACTCTTCACGAAATCGTTGCTGATATTGAGGCCCCATATCTCAATTATTTAGCCTACGGATATATGGCACAGAGAAGGTTTAACGATTTTGTAGCGGTATATTTATACAACGAGTAATAGTTAACTCTGCAACTGTCACGGTACACGTCTTACACAAATAATATTCTGTAAGCAATTGAATTTAATCTGTCTGTAATCTCTATCTATTATATTACAGTCTTTGTTGATCATGTGAAGTACTAGTGCACGGCGGCAGCAGATGTTCCATTTTTAACGTTTGATTAGAATGCCGCCGCACTTACATTTGATTACTGTCCGATTGTTAGACTCGACCGGTATTAAACTTGCAAAAACAACAATAACGCTAATATGAATTTCATTTCAGAAACTTCAAAGATTAAAAACCGCTAGTATTCCCGCTAAGTGGGATAATATAATTTTACCCCCGAGACGGTTATCCAAAAAAGCTAGATTTGGCGGGAAAACCGCTGAATTGGCAACACTGATTGCAATATCAAGTCTACATAGAGATTCCAAGGAGATGACCTAATCAGCTGTGAGTCAGCTGAGAGATTAAAGCGACATGTAAACAAGCTCCAATTTGTGCACACCAAGGTTCCTTGTCTTTCATAACACTGATAGCGGAGCCTGCTATCTTTAAAGCTAGGCTCCAACCTTTTCGTGCCCCAAGAGCTGTTCGACTGCGACATCTAGCGACCTTGGTAGTTAGTACCAAGCAAAATAGTTTGGAGACCCCTGCTATTCTGTGTATTTGTGAATCCCAGTATTCTAGAGGCACATGACAGACTGATAATGATGAGTTGCAACACTGGATTTGGCTGCTGACCGTTGGAAGAGAGCAGAATCGACAGTTGAAATACGGTCAAGATGGGAGTTCATCGTCTGCAAACATTTCTCAAAACCGACGTTTCCAATGTGTGCTACCGGAACGTCGATATCAAGACGCTGGCGGCCCAATACCGCCAAGAAACCGGAAAGCAGCCTTTGATGGTGGTAGATGGCTCAAATTGCGTGCGGAAGATTTACATGGCGAAGGACAACGGATGGGTTCTGGGTGGAGACATGCTGGATTTCATAAAAGAGATGAAGAGTTTCGTTTCAGCTTTTCGTGTGAGTGTGTGCAGAATTAACTTATTTTATTTTTCTCATATTATAATGTGAAAAATCTGAGAGAAGGCAAGCGAATGAATCAATGACCTTGACTAGCTTACTTATCTATCAGACTATCATATCTCAATTTATACTATAAATAATAATAATAATAATAATAATAATAATAATAATAATAATGTGTCCTCATATGTATTAGGATGTAAATTCGTTTCTAAAGGCTGAAGTTGTAATAACTGCATTAATGATTCCATTAATATATCTTACGGAAACCGTCAACACACGCAGATCTGATGCATGCAGATGACAACTAAAGGGGTTTACATAGAAATAACTTATTATAGGAAAAAATTATCTATTCATTGTAAATGATCTGCCATTTTATACACAAGAAATGGCTGTATCGGAACTGGAACACACTTTGTTATTCGATTACCCAAGAGATGTCTCTGCAAACAACTGAAGTTTGCCACTAGATGACACTAATAATAATAATAATAATAATAATAATAATAATAATAATAATAATAATAATAATAATAATCAGGATGTAAATTCGTTTCTAAAGGATTAAGTTGCAATAACTGCATTAATGATTGCATTAATATCTCTTACGGAAACCGTCGACACTCGTAGATCTGATGCATGCAGATGACAACTAAAGGGGGTTTACATAGAAATAACTTATTACAGGAAAAAATTATCTATTTATTGTAAATGATCTGCCATTTTATACACTGGAACTGAATACACTTTGTTATTCGATTAACCATGAGATGTCTCTGCAAATAACTGAACTAAGTGACACTAATAGTAGTAGTATTAATAATAATAATAATAATAATAATAATAATAATAATAATAATAATAATACTTTATTCGTTTCATAGATCTCAGCTAGCTATGTGGCTGTGAGATGTGAAACCCGTCAATAATAAATTGATTGAAATCAAAGTTCTTTGTAATGAGAAATCATGTTCTTTAATCCCTGGATGAAACCACAATTTAATCACGTTCTTAAATTCAGCAAAAAAATTCATCAGTACTCATCCTAAAATCATGGCTGAAATTCAATGATGCTCGTCTGATTGTGAAGATGATATTTTTATGGATTAGCCTACAGCAGTGGTGTACGCAGAACTGGACGGAGTTACGCGACAACAGAATAACCGACAATTTGAAGAAAAAAAATGAGATATTTGCACAAATTTGTTGTTGGATGGATTATTTAACTCGGCAAAAATTAAGAATGCGATATCTGCATTTTGCTGCTACTTTATAAGCAAAATTCGTTTATTGCATAAAATTGATTTATTTTGCTTTGCAATATTAAATGAACTGCTGGTCTATTATTAAAAATCGGTTAGCCTTTTCTTAGTATTATTTGTACAATTTTTTGTAATAGTATGAATGTTATAATACTTCTTACATAAAATGTTTAATTAAAACCAGATTTATTGCAATGATCAGTATCTCGAAAACAGGTTTTTTGGCGGTTGGTGTCTTATTGCGTAACTCGTCTAACTTTACCAAGAGGCAGTCATTATTAAATTTTTTTACGATTTACATTATCGGTGTTTTAAATTTTGTGTAGTATTATTATTATTATTATTATTATTATTATTATTATTATTATTATTATTATTGACAAGGTAGAATATTGACCGGCCACTGAACGTTGCACACTTTTATCATTGTCAATGTGGCGCTATAAACCAATTTTCAGCACTTTTATCACAGCCACAACACATTTCGATTTTTACTGCACTATATCTAGGCCTACTATGGAATTGTCACTGCATTAACACATTGATTAATCCACAAAACACAAGCTTAGCGAACTAAATGCAATTATGTAATTATGAAGAATAGAGGCAAGAGTCACTCGCCATCACGTTCCACTTCTTCCACGACATACACCAAGGAGAGCAACATTTGCAAACGAAATTATCTTATTAAACGTGAGGAGTATTAGGCCTACTACAGATGTGTAGTATTATGTGACAGGTTAGGTTAGATTAGATCAAGTGTGTATTATGTGACAGGTTAGGTTAGGTTTATAGTATTATGTGGGAGGTTAAGTTAGGTTAGATTAGGTGTGTAGTATTATTTGAGAGATGTTGACGACACTGAAAATCCAGTCATATTAGTAAATATGGCCGTAATTTTCATTCACGCACGACGAATTTGGTATAAAAGTAAAGTACTTATTTGGGGCTGGTTGGATAGGCATACAGCTCTCACAGTGATCTTATCCAATTTCCACTACTCCATACTTACTTACTTACTGACTTTTAAGGAACCCGGAGGTTCATTGCCGCCCTCACATAAGCCCGCCATTGGTCCCTATCCTGAGCAAGATTAATCCAGTCTCTACCATCATATCCCACCTCCCTCAAATCCATTTTAATATTATCCTCCCATCTACGTCTCGGCCTCCCCAAAAGGTCTTTTCCCCTCTGGCCTCCCAACTAACATTCTATATGCATTTCTGGATTCGCCCATACGTGTTACATGCCCTGCCCATCTCAAACGTCTGGATTTAATGTTCCTAAGTATGTCAGGTGAAGGATGCAATGCGTGCAGCTCTGCGTTGTGTAACTTTCTCCATTCTCCTGTAACTTCATCCCTCTTAGCCCCAAATATTTTCCTAAGAACCTTATTCTCAAAAACCCTCAATCTCTGTTCCTCTCTCAAAGTGAGAGTCCAAGTTTCACAACCATAAAGAACAACCGGTAATATAACGGTTTTATAAATTCTGACTTTCAGAATTTTTGACGGCAGACTAGATGACAAAAGCTTCTCAACCGAATAATAACAGGCATTTCCCATATTTATTCTGCGTTTAATTTCCTCCCGAGTGTCATTTATATTTGTTACTGTTGCTCCAAGATATTTGAATTTTTCCACCTCTTCGAAGGATAAGTCTCCAACTTTTATAGTTGCATTTCGTACAATATTCTGATCGCGCGACATAATCATATATTTAGTCTTTTCGGGATTTACTTCCAACCCTGTATCTTTACTTGCTTCATGTTCCACTACTCCATACTATAAATAAATCCTAAGCATTTTCAAGGTATTTTATAACAATTTTCTCTAATGCCAGGGACATAATATATATTTGGCACAATCTTAGAATAGTACCGTACCACGTATCAACAAACGCACGTGATCGTTTCTGATGTATTATTGGTGGTTCATTCGCGCGTAACATTTTCGGGCGTGGTAACATATAGCACAGTACAAGCAAGTCAGTGTTGAAAATGGACGTGCGTTTAAAATAGTATAGGCCTAATAAAATTATGGTAGAAGTAAAACATTATAAATACAAATGTATGTAAATATAAATATGAAGTTATAAATTATTAAACATTATTATGATTGAGGTCTTCTATGGCGTACTCTGTGCAATGACTCTGTAAATTGGTCAACACAACTGGCTTCATATGGGTGAATGACGAACAGTCAAGTATCCACCATTAGTATAAAAAACTTCAATATTAAATTATTGTCAGAATATTAATCTATTTTATTAATAGCCTAACGGTACCGTATATTATATTTTGGGTATGATGATGGCAGGTTAAGGTAATTAGACTAAATCGAAATCATAGAACTTTCGTGAGTAACTTGGTCGCTGTCAAACAACACGCCAATTCCAGTAGTCATTGTTTGCAGGGGCGGATGCAAGGGGGGGGGGATTAAGGGGATATATCCCCTCCCGAAATTTTGAGAAAAATACGAAACAAGAAACAAAAATAATATTAATTTTAATTCGTGAATGTACATAGGAATTAGAGAGTTTTCCACATAATTCTCTTTGCTAAAGTGTTAAATTCTAAGAACTGCAGGGAGACAAATACAGCGTTCTTACTTCAAGACAGAGAGTCATGAAGAGTATTTCAGGCTTTTAATTTTCCTTCTCTTCTTAGACTATTTCATTAGTCAGCTCAAGGACAGGTTTTTAAATCATAAGGGAATCCTAAATTCCATACAAACTTTGCTGCCTAAAAACATAGTGCGAGCATCAGATGAAGATTTAGAAACTGCTGTTGAGGCTGTAGTGATCAGTGGCCCAATGATATTGATGCATCACCAGAGTCTTTCTTCAATGAATTGATGACGTGGAGAAGAAATGTTCTTGATCAGAAAAATCTTCACCTAATAACTACTGATTTTATATCATCTTTGAACAGGTGCAATGAAATTGTTTTTCCCTGCACTCACAAGGCGCTGAAACTTTTCTGCACGTTGCCTGTAACTATAGCTACACTAGAATGGTCGTTCTCAACATTGCGGTATTTGAAGACTTACTTGAGGAGCACGATGGGCGCAGACAGATTAAATGCGCTGGCCTTGATGTATATACATAAAAATGTATAAGTAAAAGTTCATGAAGTACTGGATGAAATGTCTAAGAAGGCTCGTCGCCTTCTTCTGTAAATGTCATTCTTTTTGTATTGGAGTCATTGTAAATGTTAAAATTAAAAAAATTATGGTTTATTAAACAACGCTCGCAATTGCCGAGGTTATATCAGCGTCGCGGTGTGCCGGAATTTTTTCCCTCAGGACTTCTTTTACATGCCAGTAAATCGACTGATATGAGGCCTGTCACATTCAAACACACTTAAATGCCATCCAGCTGGGTTGGAGTAGAACCCGCAACTTCGAACACAGAAGGCTATACCGACTACGCTACTCAGGCCAACTTGTAAATGTTTGTGACTCGGAAACAAATTGTGAGTATATAAACTTATTTCCCATTACTCCATTTTTACTATCTCCTCAAATCCCTCCCCGAAAAAAAATCCTGCGTCCGCCCCTGATTTTTTGGGTTTGGAAGTCTCCTTAGTTTTTAAAACAGTGTGGTACTTTGTTTTTCTATTTCTTTTTATAATGGGGATGTTTTTGGTAACTATCTGCATAGCTGTTATTGGGGTAGATTTAACAGTACCTGTTATTAATCTTAAAGATTGATAAATAAGAACTTGAACAAATGTTTGAAACATCAAGAATGAATGATCCGGAATATTAATGAATATTATTGCCAAATAAAACATTTCGTAAAAGAAAATGTCTTATATTTTTCATCCTCGTTTGGTATTCACGTGTAAAGGATAGAAAGTGGAATGAGTTAGATACAACAATAAACAGAGGCAGTGAAAAATGTTAATATATTAATGCAGTATTAATTTTATTTAATTGTCCTAACTATGAACCACACTAATAAATACTGTGAAACTTTATCAACAGAAATTCCAAGGCTATTCATCTATTCTACTCGAATTATTCAACAAAGCTCTCTCTAATAGCGTAGCTGACGTTTGCCGCTCTTAGAGAACGAAAGGTTGGCTAGGAATCATATTTTGTCCTTGTAACGGCTCCTGCAGTATTAGTTGTTCCCTGTATTTTTCATCACAATTTTTCTGAAGTGAAAAATTATGACGCCAACACGCTGCTGACAATACGTTTTATATTTCCTCCTTTCAATTCTATGGGGCACAAAAAAAAAATCCTCCACTTCATGAAAAGAATACCAAAATAATTTTCGACCTTTCTCCGTGCACGACATAAACCATAGTTTTATTTCTCTCTCCGTATATCATATTTGAACTACATATATTGGAAAGACCTCATTAAGTATGGTTTGAGTCTAAAAGCCTCGTCTCCAATTTGAAAGTCATATTGAGGTTAAGATTTCAAGCAAGTTGAAAGTATATGTAATAATTAGACCTCGGATTTTAGGTAAAAACCTATTTTGTTCCTCATTATATATACAAAAGAAAAGTTGTAAAGAGTGCGTCAGAAAGAACGGATGGATTTCAAGCTATCGATACGCAGCGAGGGGAGATATACAGTGAGCGGGACTACGACTGTTGGGTCAGCCAGAGAATGCAGTTTCAGTTGAGAACATGGTGTTGGTCTGGTGTACAACATGCTTTCATCGCAGAGACATTTTTGAAAAATGAAGAGTCTGTTATCGTCACTCAGGACTCATTTCGACATCGGATGTCACGCTAGGATTCCAACTCGGAATACAATTTTCGTACCACAGGTTCAACATTAAAGAAGAAATCACCTGGACGAACACGGAGCGCGTGTACACCTGCAAATGTGGAGACAGACAGTAGGTTGTCCGGCCACCTCAACGATCAGCCCGCAAACATGCCATTGCACTGGGATTGTCCGAGGCTACGGTAAGATCTCGCGCCCTGCGACGTCTTTCTTTGGGATCATTCCAAGGCGTAAGTTTGTAAACATCGATCACATATACTGGAAGAACTGAAGACGGCGATTCGTGAAGAAATCGTAGCAATTCCACCTGCTATGACTCTGAAAGTGATGGCGAACTTCAAAAAACGCCTCGATGCCTGTATTGAAAGCCAAGGACATCATATGGATGATGTTGTTTTCCATAAATAAAACTGCATGTATTGGTGAATCTGTTGATAACAATACATTTTTGATTTGATGAATCTTTACAATTTTCTTGCCATGTGAAATCCATCCGTTCTTTCTGACGCACCCTGTATATATACGAATTATGGAAATATACAGTATGTTCGAAAATGGTGGTTCTATACAACCTAAAATACCTAATTTCACATTAGAAACTATTTTTACATAATTTTACATTTTCCAATTTCTACAGTTGGTAATATGGAAACGCTGTGTAATTCTGTATGCCAGTTTTGCCTTGACAACAATCGCAGCATAGTTCGTCTCCTCTATTCATTACAGTGTGAGATTTCAGAGCGAAGACATTGTATTTAGTGGAAAGCAAAACGTGAATGTGCTGTTCCCTTGCATCTAACACCAACATTTAAATATGCTCTAGTGTCATCAGTTGATGTGGAACGCTCATTTTCGGCATATAAGATGGTGTTATCTGAGAAGCGATGCAGTTTCTCAATGAAAAACTTAGAAAAGGTGTTAGTTGTTTACTCTGGCTCTAATTATAGACATGTGCAATGAAATAATGTCAAATGTTTCGGCTAATTTGTAATGGGAAATGAAAAAATGTCATTTTTTGTTCACCTATTTTTGTAATTTTAGAACCTATTTTGATTTGTGATAGAACCTATTTTAGGTACCTAATTTAAGATTTTTAGGACCTAAAAGTCCGAGGTCTAGTAATAAATGGTTTTATAATTTCAATCAACAACTTATCAGTTAAAGCAGAAAACAATTTTCTGTTATTTCACATCACAAGGTTATCTATCCACAGATATTTTCGATTTTTTAAAATCATCTTCAGGTGGAGAGACATAAATTGACCAATTGAACATAGGTGAAATGCAAGGAAAATGTATATATACACACACACACATTATTAATAAAATCAAACTTCAAAAACAACATGACATAAAATTTGGTTCTAAGTCATTTCAATATAATAAAACGTTTTGTGAAATTCCAAGGTAATAGTCATACAAAGTGATGAACACACTATTTGAATCTCTTGATGTTGTAAAACAAGTAAAATTATGTGTATGTATTGATAATTAAAATTTAAAATTTCAAAGCCATTAGTGATACCGTGTTCAGACGAAAGGTTACAATTATTTGTGTTCTGTGAGTTTGTTAATCACTCACTCGAATCGATGAGGTGAGTGTGACATGATGTTAAGAGGAGGACGCCGAGTCAGATGTCGAGGTCATCTCATCGAAGCGTTACAACTGCAGTCACAAGCTTTGTAACGCTTCGATGAGATGGCCTCGACATTTGACTCTGCGTCCTCCTCTTAACATATCACACACAGCTCATCGATTCGAGTGACTCATTAACAAACTCACAGAACACCAATAATTGTAACCTTTCGTCTGAACACGGTATCATTAATGGCTTTGAAATTTTACATTTTAATTATCAATACATAGGCCTACATACAATCAGGGCCGCCGAGAAGGTGGGGCAAAGGGGGCGAGTGCATATGGGCCCGTGAGCAATAAGGGCTCGTCAGATGAAGTGAGTCTGATTACTTTTATTATCATGAATAATTATTCGTAGATACATACGGGCACTATACAATTTTGTAAGAACATTTGTTACATAAATTTGACATAATTAATTGATTAACTAGTGGACTTACTCGTGTTAATTATGTAAGATTTGTCCGGCTTACAGCTGTTTCAGTGCTTCACGCACCATCCTCAGAGCCTACTAGATCACGGCGTCATCTCGAACTTCTCTGCCTTTTAAGTGGGTGTGTTTTATTGTTGAAAGGTGTTGAAGAGTGGAGTCGAATAGTGTGTGTGTACTGAAATTGATCTGTGTGTTGAGAATTTGATCTGGGTGTGTTTTAGTGTGTTTGTATATTTCGTATTGTTCTAGTGTGTTGAGTTTTTGGTTCTTGGGTTGTATGTGTAGGATACAAACACACTAAAACACACCCCGATCAAATTCTCAACACACAGATCAATTTCAGTACACACACACTATTCGACTCCACTCAACACCTTTCAACAATAAAACACACCCACTTAACAGGCAGAGAATTTCTTGATGACGCCGTGATCTAGTAGGCTCTGAGGATGGTGCGTGAGGCACTGAAACAGCTGTAAGCCGGACAGATCTTACATAATTAACACGTGTAAGTCCACTAGTTAATCAATTAATTATATTCAAGTATTAAAAGTAGTGTACGCAAGATACAAAAGAAATTTGACATATTAACTCAACAATATTAGAATTAATACAAATTACCACTTCATATGTAAATATTTGACTTTTATATAATAGAATATCGGTTTTCCGCATTAACGTTCACCGACACGACAATTGAGGGCCCCGGCATTTGCCTGAACTATGTTCCCGTCGCTTGTACTGAACACGTTCAATTATTTATTGACTTACCCTTTTTAACTACCAAACCCCAGCTGGCCCACTGCAATATGCTAGTGGACTCTCTCAAACCGAAGTCGCAGGATACGTTTCTTTCTCAGTACATTATATGTTTCGTGTCGAAACTTTCGTCTTTTCGTTGTCGTTTGTCTAGTAAATTCTTTTCATTAGTGTCACTGGTTACAGTTTAACTGCACAATGGACAAGTACAGGCATAAGTCAGGAGCTGAGAAGCACAAGGAGAGACAGAAATAATTGGAATATATTAATATGGGTGCTAGACTGCGTGAAAAAATATTATGAAGACATTAACGAAGAGAGCAGTGATGAATCGAAATATTTAAAATCAATTCATGTCTCTAATTTAGGGCCAACCCCACTGAAACATACGAATCTCCTAAATAGTCTGAGGGAATTAAAACTGGATACTTTATTTCCAAATATTTGTATAACCATTAGAATATTCTATACAATTCCTGTGACAATTGCTGATGCTAAAAGATCCTTCAGCAAAATGAAGGAAATAAAAAATGTATTCAGATAGACAATGTGTCAAGAACGACTGAGTAACCTTGGCTTCTTAGTCTGGAGAGCGATCTTGCTAGGTCTTTAAATTTTGATGACATAACTGATGATTTTTTTTAAGTCAAGGAGAGTTGTTTGTTGATGTTGGACTCAAGTTAGAAAATACAGGTGTTTAAGAATAATGTTTCATGAATATAATATATTGTGCTAACGTGAAGTTTTGCTAAAAGTTTTCAACGTAATGAAAGTATATATTTTTAAGTTCGTATCTGTGTATGGGGTTATCTTTTATTTATTTTGCAAATAATTATTGTGGTTAGAATAACTGGTAACTTGTAATTGTTACTTTTTTCAACGAGGGTCCGAGTACAGTATTGCATAGGGACCCATAAATTCTGTCGGCGGCCCTGCATACAATTTTATGATTGAAACTTGTTTTACAACATCAAGAGATTCAAATAGTGTGTTCATCACTTTGTATGACAGCTTGAAATTTTACAAAATGTTTTATCATATTGAAACGACCGTGAACCAAATTTTATGTCATGTTGTTTTTAAACAGTTTGATTTTATTAATAATATGTATATATATTTTTTCTTGCATTTCACCTATGTTCAATTGGTCAATTCATGTCTCTCCATCTGAAGATGATTTTTAAAAAATCGAAGATATTTGTGGATATATAACCTTGTGATGTGAAATAACAGAAAATTGTTTATTGTATTAATTGATAAGTTGTTGACTCAAATTATGAAACAATTCATTATTATATGTACTCTTATCCAATGGTTGCGTACGGCATGGTTTCTGCTTGCCCGGGAAGTGCTAGATATCCTGGAAGATCAAAATCGTAATCAATACATTTCCTATCCATCTGAGATCCCTCGAGAATTCCTACGTCATAATATCTTCCGTACGCACTACGCAGGAATGTCAACGTAATATAGGGACATCATTTTATTTTTACTAACATTTTTAATATTAACCTCGCTATACCTTTTGCTACCCCTTCCCACGACTGGAGTTCGATGATACTGCGTAAAATAAAAAAAAAAATCACTTTACTAGGTATAGGAGGGAAGGAAAGTAGTTAATCCATTTACGTAAACTAGGAAATATCGCAATTTCGAGTTTGATAATTTTCATTAAGTTTTTGTTTAATCAAAATACAGTACAGTATTAACAATAAGTGTTTTTACTCACGAACTGAGCTGTCCATGTGGACGTATTCATTATGCAGTGTATATTATACTGTCTACAGCACATTAGCGTACACTATAGAGAATGAAGTTAAATTGTAAAATCATCAAAATATGGATATTTAAACACATTTTTGAAAATGGTGACCGTTCATTTCGATACAGGGTTCAATCCTTTTGTGCATATTATCGCACTGTAGACTATTGTACCTAATTCCAATTACCAGTTTCGTCCTTCGTACTAATAACTCATGTTGAAATAATTCTGTACCTACTCTGTAAAAACGAACCTTGCGTAGTGTAAATTCAGTCTTCACTTCTGTCCGATCCGAAAAAATAAAATTACTCAGACATGCTATCTACTGTCCGTCCAAGTAGTTATGTCGGAGGATCGTAGAAAGGGGGGAAATCACGTGACAATTAATTATTTAACAAGACCCTTTTATTTAAGTTATTTTAAACAGTTGCATAATATTACGTAGACGTCCAATTCCTAACAGAAATTAATGTTTTCAGAAACGACTAAGACAGCCCAGCCACTAGCCTTTTCAGCGGCGTGAGCAGAAGCAGGTGGGGAAAATCGGGATGCGACGTAGGCAAACGGACGACAGCATCTGTGCGAAAATATGATTCAATATTGAAAGCTGTTTCGTCACTAGAAAACGCGAACATATTTCTGGAACCGTACTATACTCAGTACTGCTTGACTGCATGTACGCGGCCTTGGTTGTGTTGGAAGTTTATTAGTAGAAGGGGTGGGAGTGAAGTACATTAAAAAACTCAGGTACAATAAAAATTGAAGTAAAAATAAAATGATGTCCCTGTAGATGTCATTTCTAATGACACTCCGAATTTCATCAAAATTTTCATTGTTCTTTGTGAAGCACTATGTAAAATTGTTTTTATTGTTCAGGAGTTGGTGAATCGATGTGTAAAATTCTCCCAGTTCCTCTCCCGATATGTTTGTCATGGACTCAAGAGTTTCTATCGAACTCTCTCGGTAGACCGAAGTAACGAGCCGATATACCGATTGCAATATCGCGATCTTCCGAATCCCGCGCCAGTGCAATGTGTGGATTTCAATTTACTGCAGTGTAATTTAATTAGATATTGTCCTGTACCGTCCTGAGCTCAATAGTGCATCTTTGTGGGGAAATCTTGATAAAGTTGGGGTGTGGCAGAGTTTTGCTGTCACAGCTCCGAACTGTGACAGCTACGGTGGCAGCGTTTTGCTGTCACAGCTCCGGAAAAATCGCTGTGATAGATAATAGCAATTTTGTCACAGTGTGATTTTTGTGTTCGAAAAATTCTTGGCGATTGTGGGGCTCTGTTGCCTGTCTGTAGATTATTAAAATTAACAGTAATAGCTTAAAAACCACCCTCTCAAATCTGCCGCCCTAGGCAGCTGTCTAGTCTGCCTAAGCCTAAATACGCCACTGATCAGGTGACGATGTCAGTGGACGTTATATCAACTCCCGATCACGCCTGAGAAACTATTAATACCTCTCATATATCTCGATTGTTATTTGGGCTGCCTGAACAAATAAGATGCCCTGTACATTAAGTAGGCCTAATGCTACTTTTTATATGTTTATTAATACCGGTAATAATTTTATTGCGTATTCAAAGACTGGCGGATATCTTATTGAATGTTATGTATTGCAGCTGATTGCTGATATCTAACATTTATTTTCTTCTTTTTTCAGTCTGTTGACGTGGATATTATTTTCTACTTCGATGGAGTCACTTGCAAAGATAAGCTTCGTACCTGGATCCTGAGGCGCGATTACCAGATGGAACAAATTGGCAATCTTTTCTGCGATCTGGAAAATAAACGCAAGGATTTATCCGAATACTCCAAATCCATTCAATCACCCCTTATTGGAGCCACTGGCCAATTTGCAATTAAATTCGAATGTAGTTGTAACGTACGATTATCAGTGGAAGAATGTGACTGGGAGATTGCTGAATTTGCACGTAAAGAAGGATGCTTTGCCGTACTATCTGGTGATTCAGATTTCGCGATCTTACAAGGTGCTCGTTACTACTTTTTAGTGGATGATCTGGACTTGGCCACAATGACCACCAGTGTCTTCATTCGAGATGACCTTCTTACTGCACTGGGTTTACAGAGTCATCAGCTGTTCCTTTTGGCCAGTCTCCTGGGTAATGATATAATTTCATTTGAGGAGTTGAAGACTTTCCACACACAATTTTGTTCGGGTAAAAAGAAAAAAAGATGTTTACTTCCTAAAGTTGCGCAGTATGTCAAGAAGTGGGAGGTTCAAGGAGACTACAGTGACAAGGTTCTCCAAGAGATAGCGTTAGATGTCTTTCAAGATGAAGACAGATTCAAGGATCTTAAAGCTAGTATAAGGAGTTACCAACCACAACAAGCTGCAGATGAAGAAGAAAAGACATCTGTTGCAACAAATACATCAAAGGTACAGTGGTTGTACTAGAGCTAGAACTAGTTTAATAGCCAGTTTCTTCAAGTAATATTTAATTTGGCTTAACTAATATTAAATTAACAGTGTTTATTTTTAACATTTTGTTAATATGTTTTCCATTTCTTCAACATAATTTAGTTTAAAACAACCAACATTTAACTGTAACAGTCGTTAACACTATATTTTGAACTACTTAAAAGCAGTTGGTAATACAAATCTGGCATTCAGGTAATAGCTCCCTGCGAAGTAGACTTGATTAATTTCAAGGAAAAATTGTATCGATCTCAGGACCCTTCGCTTAGCGCGCGAATAGCTTACCGACTGAGATACCCAGGAACCATACACCACAATACGTTACTGGAGGTACGTTAACAGAAAGCCACAATTTAAGTCACACAGAGTTGTGTGTACTCAAAGTTGGGTTTCTGGCGTCTTGTCAGCCCATTTGAGTTGTGAGGATATAAAGGGAAAAATTGCGACGCTGTCGCGTATGGTTCCTGGGTAGCTCAGTCGGAAGAGCATTCGTGCACTAAGTTGGTAATGATTGTTCACATGTACAGGTCTCGCAAAGGATTTTGAAGAACGACCTTGGTCGTCATATTCAAGCGGCGAGCGTAGTCAGTATCGCTTACGTGTAAATCCCCGCCACACATGTGACCGTACCAAAATAATCTTCTTTTGTTTTGCTCAGAACACGTCAGCGTACAGTCCCTGGAATATTTCGAAGAGTTGATCTAATGACAACAGCCCTGATTTGATGTACCTTGTATCCAAAGTGGAGCTACTTATAATCGTCCATGAGGGTGCAAGGTTCGGGTTTATACCAAATGCTCTCCTCATTTACAGGTCGGAACTGAAAACTGGAGACTTTGACAGAGAATTTGATACTGATAACTACACCAAATGGCCTCGTACAATGTTAATTCCAAATTTACTCCCTAACTCTTTCCTAGTTATCGACAATGCTTCATATCATAATACACAACTGAATAAACCCCCCCCCCCGTCGACCTGGTTGGCAAGTTGGTATAGCGCTGGCCTTCTATGCCCAAGGTTGCGGGTTCGATCCCGGGCCAGGTCGATGGCATTTAAGTGTGCTTAAATGCGACAGGCTCATGTCAGTAGATTTACTGGCATGTAAAAGAACTCCTACGGGACAAATTTCCGGCACATCCGGCGACGCTGATATAACCTCTGCAGTTGCGAGCGTCGTTAAATAAAACATAACTTTAACTGAATAAACCCCAACCTCAAATTCCTTACGAAAAGATATGCAAGCCTGGTTGGTGAAACATAACATCCCAATTGATGAAAGCAGTACCAAAACAAAGTTGTACGATTTAATCTTAGCCAATGAGCTAACACAGAAGACCTCCTGTATCTAATTGACCAAATATTAACCTAATACAGCCATATAGCCCTAAGACTTTCACCTTTCCATCCCGATCTGAGTTCCATTGCATTAATTTGGGGGGATGTTAAGCAACTGGTTGGTAGTAGTCACTTTTAAAATAAAAGATGTCGAAGTGTTGTGTCGACAACGATTTGAAGAAATCGGTCAGACGGAATGGAAGAAAGTATGTCACAAAGTGGAAGAAACTGAACCAGGGTATTGTGAGAAAGATGGCATTATGGAAGAAAGAATTGAGAGGATAGTAAGTGAAAACAACGGGATAGGAAGTAGCGACGAAGACAAGGAATATGAAAATGACGCAGTGGAAAATGAAGACGAAAACATGTCAGGTGTGGAAGAAATGAAGGAGGGTTAGTTTTTGGGTTCGTTAAATGTTATTATGTATTATGCGGTATTTAAAACAATAACAATGTCAGTATTATATTTTTGGTAATGAATGGACTTTGTCCGTGGATCAACACACTGTGAAATAATATGGAGTGTAATTGATTTTAAATAACATTTAATAACAACAACCGGTTGCTAAGAGTGTGGGATTTAAAAAGAAATGAACAGAATGCCTGCATTATATTTACACAAGTAGTGACTGAACTCTCAGTAGATAAAGTATGTGTGTGTTATCGATGACATCTGACCCTGCTAAATGCCTGACACTGCACTATATGAAGTTTGCCGTCTCCCCTCCCGCGCCCACGACTGTTGAGTAGTAATTGGCATCTAGCTTCCATTACAAATTTTCATTCGTCTACAAATGCTGTACCTATAAGACAATTTTTTTTATTGGTTGAAATAATTATTCTTCAAATTCTGCATTGTAGAGTAAGTCATGAAACATGAATGAAATTTGTTTAAACAAAAGCCGCCCTAAATAAGGGTTCGATAGATCGGCCTACTAATCAATTCATAAAGAATAATAAGTAAACAAAACAATTTTGTGACATTTGGAAAGAAAAAGAAAAAACATTAAGATAAGAAAACGTAGGAAATCATTTACAATAAAAACATAACCTGATACAGTAGGTCATGATCCATAAACAGAAAGTTGACAAATGAAAGCTGCAGATGACTGCTATTGAGTAATAACTATTACAAAGTAATGCTAAAACATAGCATTCTCTTTCTAAAAATATCAACATTGTGATCACCAGATGACAATATAGGAATGTGGTGTAATCAACTATACCCAAAACTCCAGGAAAATTCCGTATCCTGTTAAATTCTCTAATCACTCTTTCTGCTTCAGCTCGACTTGAAAATTGTATATATTGTCTCAAAGAAGCCATTGCTGCTGAATTTTTTTTATATGTTTACTCAATGTATATTTTGAAACACTGTTGACATCGGCTAGAGTTGAAAAGAGCCAGTAGCATAGAATCTAGAGTTAATAGAAGATGCTGAATTGAAGTAAGATGTTCGCAGGATATTCAAATCTGGTTTCAATTTCTGGCAAAATTTTAGACCTACTTATTTTGAAAATCTATATTATGTCACAAATTGAGTATCGTGAATAGTAGACTATATAAATCATCATTCCTAGTTACCTTGCCACGTTGATATCCCACATTTTCTAAATATTTAATAGATAAAATCAAAATAAGCAGCCAATTTGATAATCAGTTGACTTTTAAAGATTATCTTCCTTATATTAATATTCCGAAGTGTCTTTTAAATGTTAAGTTTTCAGTCATACACTAAACATTCCTTAAAGGGGAACATAAAATATTATTTTCACAACTGTTTGAACAGCTGTGTTGTCATCTGTCATAGTATTTAACTACCGGTATTTGTCAAATGAGTTAACTGCCTAAAATCCTGCATTTAAAGTTAACAGTTATCAGTCTGTTAAGCCAAACTAGTGTTGAAGACGTGAAAAAAACTATATTTAACAAACTGTTCAGAGTTTAACAGTCGTAAAGTGCTCTAACAATACCTGGAGAAACCGGCCATGAGACCTTTCTGGACTCTGTCAATCTGTCAATATGAATAATTCTATTTTTGAGATGAGTTACGTGCAAGACGGAAATCAATAATTATGTCCTATTTCCGGGTAATATGATGAGTAACAAAATTGAATTTGAACGTTGATGAGATATTGGGGGTACCATTAATTTAGATTTATTTCATTTAGGCCAGAATTATATTACGTGCCGTATCTCTCCACACGCGACTTAAAATTTTATTTCCTAACCGAAACAAACCACGAGATTTTTATCTCCTTTAAAATCAATCGTCCTTGTCGTTATTTGAACCAACAACCCTGATCTAGTGGTAGACATGGTAGACAATTGACCATCGAAAGCGACAACAGATGATAAGTTCCGAACAGTTTCTTAATCACCATAAGGTATTTAGGTACTTTGAAAATATGTGCATATTAAGGGCTATACTACACGAACGCTAAAAACGTTGCGTTGACAACGTTCTTTTACAGGAACTTGGTTTTTGGTAATATGATCTCTTGTATAATTGCATGACTATACTACACAAGCGTTAAAAATGCTGCGTTTTGTTGCGTTGCTTCGACGTTGTGAAGTTTCAACGCAGAGGTCCGCGTTGACAACGCCATCTTTTGCACACGTATTCATACTACATGTGCGTCACCAACGCAACGTCAACAGACTGCATATTGTGAAGCAAATGCAGTTTTTACTACCTACTCTTGGTGAGAATGAAACCATTTCGAATATACCTCCACCTAAACAAGAAGACATACCGGATGGTATTATTTCTCAGGCTACTTCGGGTCATGAGAGTAATGTAAACGATACCCAAACAAAATCGGGACCATGTCTTCGCTCGACAGAGACAGGAAGAAAAGAAAAATCTGAAAATATTCTGGTAACTGCAACAAGGGATATTACAAATATATTATCAGAGAGCGTGTCCATACAAAGACAAGACAGAGAATGACAAGGATGGAAACATAGCTTTCCTATTATCATTTGTCAAAATCATGGACAATTTACCTCCAGAGCTTGCAATTAAAGCCCGTTTCAAAGTTTCTGAAGTGTTCAGAAACCTGCTTGTTGAGCAACGGGCAACATCAAGAATATCCCAAATGTCAGATATGTTGCCGTTGAGTGTTATTGCCGATGGTTCAAATGATTCTCAATTCATTGTTAATTTCAGTCAGTACTGATTTCTCCAGCTTGTAACGTTCTTAATTTTATTTTCAACATATTATGCATAAAATAAAAATATAATAATTACAAATTAAGGCAAATTTTATTACTTACCCTAATGTTACAACCAGCTTTTCGACAGGATGAATTGATTTCCTCATTACAATATCAGTTTTCCTAATTTTATGAGAAATTAAATTCAAAAGATCATCAAAACCTTTTATTGACATTCTGTAATAGAGAAAAAATTTGTTGGGATACTGTTGGTGATTTTCAAATGCAGTACAGTGAAACCTCTTTTTAAGGATACCCCCAAGATACGAACACTCCTCATATACGGACAAATTGTCTGATTGCGGACAGAACTTGGATTTCGAGACCTAATGTGTTACAAAAATGGAAAATTTAGTGCAGAAATTCCTTAACATGAAAGAAGACAATAAGGTTCGCGATCGTGAAATTGTATTCGATACAAGATAGGGTTAGTAGGATTATTCTCTTCACTTCAATTAGTTCTGTTTCGAGAGACATGACACCTGAACGTAAAGGTTAAGTTGAAAACAATAAATTACAGTACTGCACAGCTGTAGACCTAGAATAAAAATTGCATGGCACAGTACTGTATTTTCTTCTTTCGGTCTTATCTACTGTAGTTCAAAGCTGCAAAGAATTTACTGTAGTATATTGTATTTAGAATTAAACTACAGTATTACATTTCATTTAAAGCGTGAAGGGATAAATAATGCATATTATAAATTTAATGTTAAATTGGGGAGCCTCCCTCCCAATAAAGGACACCTCCCAGATGCGGACAGATTGTTACGTCCCTTCGATGTCCGTAAATGAGAGGTTTCACTGTATAAAACTTTCCTGTCGAAAGTCTCTTAACGTTTGCGGGATGAATTCACTATCTTCTTTTCCTCTTTTTTTGAGACAGACTTATAAATTGAACACATAGCAGAGCTACATATGCAACTTGTATAACATCCATTGCAGTTCTGAATCCAAACACAGCGTCCCTAACGCAACGTGTAGTTTATACATTTTTCATGCATTACCAACGCCTGTCAACGCAACATTTTTAACGTTCGTGTAGTATAGTCCTAAGAAGTCCTTTGATCCGTGTACATGGAAATACTACAGGTATGAACTTGGTCGCAAGTTACGCAGATTTATTTTCCAAGGAACCGGGCGTATGTTTATTTTATTTTATTTTATTATTATTATTATTTTTTTTTTTTGCTTTTGTCCTGGGCTGTCTTAAGCGGTGTTTTTGTGCTATGATAACTACATAAGCACAGATACCCTCTAGAGCAATGTTTCTCATCCGCCGCGCCGGGTCGCAGCTCGGTACCGGGCCCTAACATCAATTATACAGGGTCGCATACGTGACGATTCATTCATTTAGTGTTCTGCCCAAGGGCAGATCTTTCACTGCAAACTAAGCTTTCTCCAGTCTTTCCTATTTTCTGCCTTCTCTTAGTTTCCTCATATGATCCATATATCTTAATGTCGTATATCATCTGATATCTTCTTCTACCACGAACTCTTCCGTTCACCATTCCTTCCAGCATTCTTCAATAGGCAGTTTCTTCACAGCAGTGACCCAACCAATTCCTTTTCCTCTTCCTGATCAGTTTCAGCATCACTCTTTCTTCACCCACTCTTTCCAACACAGCTTCATTTCTTATTCTGTATGTCCACTTCACACGTTTCATTCTTTTCCATATCCACATTTCAAATGCTTTTATTCGCTTCTCTTCACTTCGTCGTAATGTCCATGCTTCTGCCTCATACAATGCCACTAAGCACTTCACAAGTCTCTTCCTTAGTTCTTTTTCCAGAGGTCCGGAGAAAAGCAGAAATCTGTTCTCTCGTCTAAAAATAAATTCTGACTCTTGAAGGAATGTCCTTCGACATGGGAACAAAATATTTAATTTGTAAATGCTAAAGAAACAGTTCAGTCTTTGAAAACAGTGATTGACACAGCAGAAGAGCCGTTAAATTAATAGACCTACAAGACTTCAATGGACTATTAACTGCAGATGAGAAGCAGAAAGAATGTGTGTTGTGCTGTGCCCGAGACCATTGGTGCCTTTTCCCAGATTGCAAGAAACAGGCTTTAAAGAGGAAATACCCTCAGTGATTTTGCAATGTGCAATGTTCGAAATCATAATGATTATAAAAATTATATTTGACAAATTGATTTGTTCAGTAATCATCAATAAATTTAAATAAAATTAAAATTTCAATGCCAAGTCGGCACTGGTTGAAGTTATGCATTTAAGTTTAAATTTTACCAAAGAGGAACTGAGATCATACAGAACAAAATTAGGGGGTATGCGTTTTGTTGATACGTAAAAAAAAAAATCTTTGCCGATATAAGGGACATTCTAATATACATACCTATATACAGGGACATCATTTTATTTTTACTTCAATTTTTACTGTACCTGAGTTTTTTAATATATTTCACTCCCACCCCTTCTACTGGTGAACTTCAACCCAAGGCCACATATGCAGTCAAAGTCACCTTACGGTCACAGTATACAGTATGAGTGAGTGAGTATAGTATGGTTCAGAAATATGGTCGTATTTTCCAGTGAATAAAGTGCATTCATTATTGAATCATATTTTCGCACAGGTACTATAACGTTTCGTTACGTCGCTTCCCTCTTTCCAACATCCGTTTCTACTGGTTCCTCTGTAAAGACTAGTGGCTGGGCTGTCTTAGCTCTTTTCTGAAAACATTTGCTGTCAGGAATTGGAAGTCTACGTAATATTATACACTTGTTTAAAATAATTTAAATAAAAGGGCCTCATTACGTAACTGTTACATGATTTCCCCCTCTCTACGACCCTGAACATAACTACTTGGACGGACAGTAGACAGCAATCTGAGTAAATTAATCTGTGCGTATCGGGCAGAAGTGAAGTGTTTACAATATGTAAGTAAGGTACTCTGTTATAGAGTAGTACAGAATTATTATTTCAAGAGGCACAGGATTATGCCCCCCATGTCGACTGGTGCTTTGCATTATTTCTTTTGGGGTTACTGTAAAACAGTTATGTTTGTTAAACATCCTAAAACAATAGAAGAATTACAGAATTATATTCCAGAAACAATATATTAAATTTCAGAAGATATGCTTAAAAACGTTTTCGATAATATGCACACAAAGAACTGAAGCCAGTATAGAAATGAACGCCATCATTTTCAACAATTTGTTTAAATATCCAGATTTTGATTATTTTTCAGTTCAAATGCACTCTCCATATTGTATGCTAATGTACTGTAGACAGTATATTATACATTGCATAATGAATACGTCCGCCTGGATAATTCAGTTAGTGAGTAAAAACACTTATTGTTAATACTGTACTGTGCTTTGAGTAAATAATCAAACTGAAAATCGTAATAGTTCCTAGTTTACGTAAATGGATGCACTACTTTTCTTCCCTTCTATACCTAGTAAAGTGATTTGTTTGTATTTTACAATAGTATCATCAAACTCTGATCGTGGAAGGGGGTAACATAGTGTTTGCGGTTCTCAACCGTTAATCCAAAGGTATAGCCAGGTCAATATTAGAAATGTTAGTAAAAACAAAATTATGACCCGGTACTTTTCACAACAGGTTGAAGAAAACTGGAGGCAGATTAAAGAACTGGCACGAGGGAAGCATGTGAGTAGCAGTACAACGAAATTTTTGTACGGGGTCATCATGGGAGACGGTGTAGTGATGGGCGTGTCTCAGGAAGACTATCGGAATAAGGATATAGTTTGCGTGGCCAAGATGTACCGATCTCTCAGGCAACGTATCTATGGGATTCTGCTGTTGGAGAAGCCGGGGGGCGCCACTACTGTCGAAGAACTGTGTGTGGAGAGCGACGTGTGTCCTACGGAGTACCAGCAAGTGTCCATCGAGTGGATTCCCAATCTTAGTGAGTCTCGAATTTTCATATGATAGTTCGTAAACGCAACTTTGGAAATAAGCGATGAAAATGAGACTCAGTGCTCTGTGGCAAGTGTTTTCTATTATCAGTAATGAACTTCTTCTTCTTCTTCTTCACTACAGGAGATAGGTGCAATGACCTGTTCCAGCTTCACAGTTGGTCCTTCCATCGTCATTTCGATCTTATGTCTCGTAAGGTAGATGTCCCTGGTATGGCCATGCTAAGGTTTGAGCATTTTTCTAGCCGCCATTTTGGAAAAAATGTAAACCACTTTTTTCTTACTCGTTCTCAGTCTAATGGACTTTCTTAAAACAATTTCCTTTCCCCATAAAATAGCTTTAATTGTCCAAAAAGTCCCAAATTCCAAAAGTCTACCTAGTGGCCATATCAGGAACATGTGCACATGGTATGGCCACCCTTGTTCCATGTTCTACAAATTGTGATTGTTTTCAGTTTGATAGCGCAGTTGTGCTAAATTAATTTTGTAAATAAAATGAATAAACATGACACTCAATAATCTTTTTTATAATTCAAAAGTGTAGTCAAACAGGTTTTTCCATAAAAAATTAAGTTTTTTCTTAAAATACAAATTTTTTGCGTAATCCCAGCTATAAGGCATGTAAATTTGTCAGGTGAAAAAAATAAAAGTGAAATGAACTTGATATGGCCATGGTGCATTTGATATGGCCATATCAGGAGCAGGTAAGCTTTCATGAAAATCGTTTGATTATGAACAACTCGTAAAAGATATGCCATCAACGACAACACCAATCAACAGAACATTAAAAACTGAATGGAGTACTATGGTTTTCATGAAACAAGTATTTGAAAAACATGCATAAAGCAAAGGAGACAGACCAGAGAAAAATAAGAAGAGGTCACATGAAAACCGCAAAACAGGCAACTAACGCCATATTGCTCAACCTGACTGGATGGAAAACGGTCAAGTAACATACCAGGATGCCCTTTCACTGGATCCTGCTGCAATTTAGCGGATTTTTTGGTTAACTAACTCACAATAGGGGGTGGCCATATCAGGAACATGGCCATAACAGGAGCACCCACCTTATTCCTTTTGCTTTATATTACAATATTATTTTAGGTACCCTCGTATCTGATATTCTGTTTAAGTTTTGAAACCAGTTGTCATAATAGTTCTTTATTTCAGATTATAAACTTGCAATAATTACTTTACAGTGTCTTCATTCCCAGGGCCGGATTTAAGTACAGTGTCGTCTCTAGGCAGTGATAAAATTTGCCTCCCCCAACTCCCACAAACAGTTTATGAGTAACCATTTTACAGGTCATGTTTAGTTTTAATTTGTTTTAAATGAAATGTCACAATTCAGAAAACAATAAATTACTAGAATCAAAATACATGCATCTTGCTTGTAAATTTCCTTCGCACTTTCTTCACAGAGAAAGCATTGTTGATGTCATCAAAGTCAGTCTGACGAAGCACATCAGACTCGATGCAAAGAAACATATTCAGACTTACTGTACTCTTGTTGAAACAAAATTGATTTGTGAAAGCCAAGCTGCGGTTTATTTTTAAGCATTGGTTTTGTTGGTGGTATAATTGTTACGAGTATTTCTTACTCCGATAGGAATTACGAGTATAAAGAAAATTGAAAAATACACTCTAACTCTTTGCGGAATAAACCTTTCATATCGAATTGAGGGGGTTGCCGGAAAAAGGGCGTATACGTCAATATGGTGAATTGAGATACAGACAATCTAAGATTTTAAAACGCACCTGAATAAAATGTTATACAGATAGTGAACACAATTATACATTAAATTAAAAATCTTAGCGAGTATAAATGTTTTGTAGCATGTAGGCAATTTATATTATTAAATTTCCTTCTGCAAATTAAGCTTTCAGGAATAACTCCCTGTAAAGTTAATTTGAATAATTTCGAGGGAAAAATTGTTCCGGGGCCGGGTATCGAACCCGGGACCTTTGGTTAAACGTACCAACGCTCTCCCAACTGAGCTACCCGGGAACTCTACCCGACACCGATCCAAATGTGCACTCAAATGTTGGTTGCTTGACGGTTGTCAGCCCACTTTGAGGTCTGTGGATATAGAGGGAAAAATTGGATCGGTGTCGGGTAGAGTTCCCGGGTAGCTCAGTTGGGAGAGCGTTGGTACGTTTAACCAAAGGTCCCGGGTTCGATACCCGGTCCCGGAACAATTTTTCCCTCGAAATTATTCAAATTTCCTTATATTTGTACCATATAAAACTTCGGTCAATACGCCCTTTATCCATATAATGATTTGCTTAGGGGATTTAATGTAGATTTCAGATTTAAATTTCACACGGAATTGAAACAAAGATACATTTTATGACATTTATTATCTACTTCTAAAGTAATTTACATTATTTCAGATATACTGAGTAGAGTAGCGGTACGCAAAGCAAAATATCTGAATATAACAGAAAAAGAAAATCTCCAATTTGTGTGAACATAAATAAATAAAATTTATATTTGTATAATCCTGATAACAATAAGCCCAAAAATCTGAATATTGTAACAAATCTCTTTATAGAACATAAGTTAAAATATTTCCGTCTGAATCTATGAGTTTCATAAGTTTGTTTACTCTTAAAGCAAGGACAATAATGAACATAAAAAGTAGTCAAAGGAAACAACTGGACTGACTAAATTGAATTATATATATATTTGCTTAGTCTCTACCAAGAGAAAACACACACAGTACAGTATGCGTAACGCGCAGCACTAGCTCTACTTGTAGACTGACTAAATCGCGCACGCACGCACGCACGCAGCCCTGTCCTGCAGGTATGTACAGTACAATCAAAACAAAATTTCGCTACTATAATTAGCGAATTATTCACTACATTTTAAACTGTTTTCCCAAAGAAGGGCGCATAGGTCTATCTGCCTTTCTTCCGGCAAACTCCTCAATTATATAGTGCATATGCTGGAAAGTGATTAAATAGTATTATTGACGATATATATTAGAAATGTAACAGAGTTGTGGTTACTGTTCATAGCGATAAATAATAAATACACATCCAATTTGATTTTCAACAATACATTCTTGTTCATACAAGTCGTAGTTAAATTTAAGCAGTTTCATAGTACAACTCCGTGATACCGGCATTATAATGTAACTATCCGGCTGCACACTTTTCTTTTACTCTCTCCACGACCGACAATCCGATAACAAAACAATATCCGACTTCCACAAAGTGTTCAAGAGCAAACATCAGAAAAGATTTACCAACAAGTGTTTTAAAAACAAATTTCACTGTAAAATGAAAATGAAAAAAGAAATGAAAGAGAGAGAGAGAGAGAGAGAGAGAAAGTGCGCGCACCCCCTGGAAATTGCCACCTTAGGCAACTGCCTAGGTTGCCTAGGCCTAAATCCGGCACTTTTCATTCCTTATTCGATTCAGGCTTGTACATCTTTTGTTCTGCTTTGAAAACCATTTCAGCACTCTGTACTCTATTCTAAATTCTCTTACACTGAACCCATGTTTCTGAGCCACAGAGAAACGTAGGTAAGCCTACCGCCATTGCTTTTCTAAACTCTATTCTTGTGTCTTTCATTGTTTTACTCTTCAAAGTTCTATGGATGGTGCCACACACCATTTGAAATTTGGATACTTTTTTTATTTACATCGTCTTCTATTTCATTTTGTATATTAGTACGGTTCGGATAAAGTAGCTATATCAGGATAGGCTGTCTAGCTGTATCGGATAGGGCCTTGACTTGTTTCAGACTAAGTAACACTACTCCCTTCCACTACCTAAAACTCTGTCTGCTGCGAAGAGCGCTTCCCTCTCCCTAGCTAAAACATCAGTGAATGGATAGTAGAGCCGATATACGTCATCACTAGGGAGCGGATTTTTATGTGCTAAAAAATTTAAATATATTTATTTTTTATGTGCTAAAAAGTACGAAAATATTTGCTAAAAAAATATTTGTTTTAAATATGACAAAAATACCTTACTTAGCTTGGAAAAAAAAAATGTTACTAGGTACTCACCAACCACACTTGAGTGCTAGTAGTTGGCCGAGAATTGCAGTGAACAACAAAGGTCATCTCCAAATTCTCCATCACATATGCATACCGATTATCTCTGAACAACGACTTATATTGTGAAAACGATCTTTCCGCATCACAGGATGTCAGACGTGCATATTTAAAGAGAGGAATGTCGCAAACACAAACACCGTCAATTTCACCTACAGGCACACCCTCCAATACTTGAGCAACTTTACACATTTTTTTATATCCACTGTTTTTCCCAAACACATTCTGGAATTTGTCCCTTAGTAATTGTGCTTCTCAACCTGGTAGCGAGTCTAGTTTAATTTCCACAGCACGCACCTCCCTGTTTCAGACAACAGGTTTTTGGATGTTTCGAGTTTTTTTTATGGTGTCACACAAAAAGCTTAAATTTGCTAATAGGAAAGCCATATCGTTTTTTAAATAACCATCTTTCAGTATATCTTGAAGGATATCGATTGACCAAGCCCGATAACAGGGAATCACAACAAGACATACTTACTTCATGGACATGAGCGAGAGGCGAGAGATTTGTTTAAATTAAAATTCATACCCGAGCTCTTATCTGTAGTGTTTCACAAACAAAGCGTGGAATGAAATCATCTTCAGCAACAATAAACATTCCTAATTATGTGTTGCGAGATCTCTCCTCCTTGTCCACGTTAATTTATTCCCTAATAATAACATTGATATGCTGCCTAGCAGTTCTCAGAACTTGCGGCGATACTATTACAAAAATGGATCACGGATACACCACACAGCGCTTAGAAACACGAAGCAACCAAGATTCTTAAAAAGATAACGTACTTCTGAGTGACATAATTGATTTAGTTTTAAAATGTTTAAAAGTTCCTTTAAAAAAATTATTTAATTAAAAAAACTCCAAGATTTATGTGTTTATAATAGATTTCCTGAAAATATGTATTTAGGCCTACATAATTTTTTTGTGAAAATATGTGTCTTTATGTGAAATAAAATTCGGGTTTTAAACTTGAAACATTATGTTCGGAATTTTTAACTTTGTTAATTGTGTTTTATCACACGCAAAAATAATATTTAATTACATAGAAATCCGCTCCTTAGTCATCACTACTGTCGGGCGACAAGACCAAGGATGCCTATCCTGACACAGCTACTTCATTCGAACCTTTACGCATTAGTATCACAACCAAGATTATTAAAATTTTAACTTGCTCTGTTTTCCTTCCAATAATATTTTAGAACATTTTATCGATTTTTCTCCAGGATGCTGGTATTTTAATCTTATCTAGTGAAATTTAAAAATTATAAAATTTACACGGTGATTTAAACTACTGTATGTAGCTACAGATCTGAACGATTAGGCCTATTATATTGTCAGCGTATAATAAAACGTTTAAACTGGTTTTCTGGTTTAAATTTATTCGTACATTCTCCAGTCTCTTCCACTTTTGAATAGTATTATTAATAGATGTGTTAAAAAGAGTAGTCAACGCAGTACATCTTCATCTAACACCTATCTTTAAAAAAACATTTCTTCAGTTTTTAATATCTCAGTGGTTATTATTATTTTGGAGTTGCGATATAGACATTGTATTGCATTAATTATACGCTTTTGATAACCTTCATCTTCCAGAATTTTCCATAACATATTCCCATTTATCTTGTAGAACGCTTTTTGAAAATCAATGAAGACGACAAGGGTTTGAAGATTGAATTTTAATTTATTGTATTCTTTTTTCAAATAGTTGTACCAGTAATTATAATTTTATTACTTATTATTAGACTATTATAATTAATCTCCTTGTCATTACGGTGTATGTATTGAAAGACATTGAACTCAATCCTGCCGAAGCAAATATTTTTTCCATATTTTCTTTCTGTTAGTCCTCAAATTATTCTTTTAATTTCTGTCCTTTTTACTTGTATTGAAAGTTGTCCTGGCTTCTTCTTCGCGTTTCGTTCATTTCTAAAGATAATTTGGTAATCGGTTCTTCTTATATTTTTGTAACAAACGGTAGGACCTTGCATTTTGTTATTTTTTGCAATAACATTCATTCTTTTCGGGTTCTGTCACTTGTTTGAAATCCTTCTACTAATCTCGAAATTTAATAGGTTTGAACTCTGTCTCAGTGTTATGATCCAAATTGGGATGAATTAATTTTCATAAAACAATACTTTTTTCTCTTCGAATGATCCGATTTAGAGGCGACACCAGTAGCTATTGCCCATCAGAAGTTAACCTATAGTCAATCCTTTACTCTACACAATTATTGAATGTGCGGCTAAAACTTCGTCAGAACATTTCCAATTCAAAGTTTTATTAATAAGGCCATCAAACTTATCCAATTATATTGCAATAACATAACTGTTTTATTTTAACATGTTGATGAACGTTTTCGGTTCAAAGAACCATCATCAGATATCCAATTAACCTACAGAATCTTATGAACAAAGTGTTATAAACAATCTATGAAACCATAGGTTTTATGAAATAGATTCGGATGCATAATAAATATGATGATACATATAGATTCATACGTAAGTTAAATGGATAAAATTTATAATATTACAATAAAACAGTAAAAATTGTATATACAAGAATAGAAAAGTTGAAAAGTAAACGATCAGTCCAGTTTTATGAGTATAAGATTAAGCTATATAAATAACATAAGCACCATTCCATGTGATTGTGTAACAGGATTAACATGAAGTCTGCATTTACAAATGTCAGATCAATATGCTGATGCAAATTGGCAGAGTAGTGAAGAGAGGTGAATATGTAGCTTCATGGTAGTAAAAATGTACGTAACGCTCGAAACATGTGCGGTCTTGTGATCTGAAAGTACGTAGAAATTCTTATTTACAATATTGCTTGCGCTCGTTTCATAAACAATCATACTTGCGTCTTAATTACTACCATTAGGTCTATAGGCTCGTTGCATACGACTTTTTATGCTCGACCATATTTCTAACTTGAAAGTATTCAAAATTATGATTATGTGCGAACTGACCTGAATTGTGAGATGTGCGCAGACGCGAAAGTATTGATTTTTTTCCGAGGCCGAACTTTATTGACCTTGACACAGAATAAGATGAACATTACTCTGGTATAACCTGAAATTGATTTAGAATTGAAAAACGAGATGACAAATTGAATTTATTTGAATATTATTTACAATTAACTCTAATTATTATAGTAACAGAACATAACCTTCTGCGACAGTATTGGATTTCCAGCCTCCGCGACTTTTCGCTAATCCTCTTTCGATTCCATATCCGAGAATAATCGATACTTGCGGTTTTATAACGGTAAAAAGCTGACTTGTCACTGGCTGAGGTTTTATAACGGTACAAAGCTGACTTGTCATTGGCTGAACACCTGTACTTTAATGAGTAGGTGTACTTTAATGACATGCATTAAAGGACTGCTACCAGGTGTATAATTACTACATTTCGGCATGGTCGAGCATAAACTATTATAATGATCGTCTGTTCCTTCTTTCATCTGCCACTGACACAGTTTTCGTTAATTTTATGTGGCAATTTCGGATCGTTTTGGGATCAAATGTAGCATATGACCCGTGAAAACCTCGCCATCATCGCTGCACGAGGACGGCTTATTTCCAGACTTCGAAACGGGAAGCTACAGACGTGGACAAATTATTAACAAAATGGACGATTTTTATGATAATTCTGTTTACAAAATTTGACTTTTCAATTTAGACTACATTTGACAATTTTGGATATTTCCATCGTTACAGTAGACAGAAATATGCAAAAATGTCAACTGTAGCTTAAAATGAAGAGTCAAGTTTTGTAAAAATATATAATAAAAGTCTTCAGTTTTGCTAATAATTTGTAAATTAGCAAAATTGTCAACTGCATTGAAGAGTCAAATTTTGTACAAATATAAAACAAAAATCTTCAGTTTTGCTAATAATTTCGAAATATTCAAAATGTCAACTGTAGTACAAATTGAAGAATCGAATTTTGTAAAAATATACAACAAAAACCTTCAGTTTTGCTAATAATTTGTAAATATGCAAAAATATCAACTGTAGTCCAAATTGAGGAGTTAAATTTTGAAAAATATACAATACAAATCTTCAATTTTGCTAATAATTTGGAAATACACAAAAATGTCAACTGTAGTCTAAATTGAAGAATCATATTTTGTAAAAATATATAATAAAAATCTTAAATTTTGCTAATAATTTGTCCACGTCTGTATGTGGGCGCGATCATGCAAAGACAACTTGCCCGCCATTTTGTCGCTACTGATGGTACTCTCACTGGCAGGAGGAAATTTTCTCAGTAACCCTGGAGTAACAGAAAAGAACAATTTAGCAAATCGGTCAATATTAAAAGGACACTTCAACCATTTAAAATCAGGGAGTGACTTCGCACCCATTCTGTAGTTCAGTTTATTGATCAGGTGACAATCAGACTGTTGAAACATCAGTAGTGTGATATGAAATAACCAGTGGTGTCATTCACTCAGTTCGCCAGAACCTCTTGTTAAATTTGCCGCGGTTAGTAGAATGGACTGTTAAATATCACTGTTCTACAAACAAAAATGAAATTCATTTTTCTGGGTATAACATTCTTGATTAACATGGAAATTTACCTCCTGAATTTAAATCTGTAATTAGTTCCTCTGTGTCACGCATAGTTTTCAAGTTATATGCAATTTCATTTTTTAAATAATTTTCGTTTCCACGCTATGTATTTATGTAGGCAAAATATGTAACTATTAATATTTTAGTCGCTTACAAAATTATTTACAAACATTTTATGCACTATAAAACAAAAAATAAATACAAGCCTTAATATAATAATGATATTATATGGAAAAACGTATTTAAGGTTAGAAAATATGAACAAAATACACTTTTCCGTAAGAATTTAAATATCTTATCTTTTTCTCCTGTGTTCAATTTTGCAGTCTCTAATAATGTTCCAGCAGTAGTCAGCAAGCATCGCAGGCATCCATTTCCCTTCAGGCCGCTTTTCCGTGGACATTATATCTTTATGGAACCTTTCACCATGTTCGTCGGAGACATCACTGCAGCTCTCAGGAAAATGATATAAGTTAGATGAGAATCTTGGAAATACACTTTTAAAGACATGTGACATCCTAGATCTCTATATGCATTTATCATTTGTTGAACCAATTGTTCGAAGTCGTTAACTCTTTTTCTTCCCAGAAAATTTTGCGTTACATTCTTGAAACAAGACCACGCTCTTCTTTCTTTTGGTGCAAGACAGTGTTCAAAATCTGAGTCCTTCTGAAGTTCTCTAATTTGGGGACCCACAAACACGCCCTCTTTTATTTTTGCTGCAGAAAAACGAGGAAACGTTTTTGAAAGGTACATAAATCCTCTTCCAGATGTGTCCATGGCCTTAACAAATTGTTTAATAAGGCCTAGCATGATTAGATTGTATTTTGAGGCATCTATAAAAGTCTCCACTCCTGTGTCTCGTATTTGAAGTTCAAAGTATTCATTAGGTCACAAACATCATTGCAGAATGTCATTATGAGTTGAATTGTGCATATGCAGAAACAATATATCATGTAAACAAACAATACTCACTTACTCTAACAAGAATTTCAGGTTAAACTCAAGATTTCTCTCTCTCTGTTAGAATCTGTCTATTTTACTTCTATGATTTAGGAGGTTCCTGTAAAAGAGAAATATGTAAAGTTTTTTTTACATATTTTATATACCACAGATGTCGGAATATTATGGTTAAAAATGAATATTTACTCACATGGTAAGGAATGTCTCCATCATCCAAATAATGCCAGTTTGACTCAATTTTAAATCCTGTGATAACGACTTGCTTATTAACATAAAACTTTACTAGCACCAGGAATGCCACAATTTGAAAATTAAAACCAATGAAGAACAAAATTAACTGTAGGCAACTGTTGTTAAGCAAAGTTCACCATCTTTATCACAAACTTAAAATGTAAGTTAAATGAGACGTATATTGTCGTATAACTAAAAAACTGTGCCTGATAGCGAATTTCTGTTTTCAGATTTGAATTTTCCATATAGGAATCCTTTGGAATCACATATTTTCATATAAGAAAAATGACCCTTGTAGAACAGTGTATTTTAAGTTAAAAAAATAACTTTTTACAGAAAGGAAGAACATTAATTTAACATAAAATTCTTGAGCTCTTTAATATTTCACTAAATGAGAATTTCTGTACATGCATGAACAGATATAGGGAGAGTCGGGTAGTATCGGACAGTGAGTTTCTTTCATCTACCACACGATGATAATAGCTAATTGACATGGTTACGTTTCTGTGATGTCGCATAGAGAAACGTAACCATGTCATTCAGGTACTACCATATGGTGGTAGATGAAAGAAACACACTGTCCGATACTACCCGATGTCCGATACTACCCGACTCTCCCCTAGGCCTACAGACAGACAGGCAGACGAAATGCCAGAAAGCACTTTTCCTTACAGGGATGTTCAAATCGTGTACTTTTGTAAACATGCAACACTTCGTATAACAGTAAATGAAACAAAATTTGTTCTTGAAATTTATATCAACACACTGAGTAGAAAGCAAAATAAAATAAGATTTTTAATTTGATACTATTTAATTTTGAAGTTAACTTCATAATTACTGTATCTACTGTACCCCAAACAGGAGAAAGTCTCAGGGGAATGAGACGCAGCGGGGTAATGCTGTGAATGAATGTTGATGTCATAAGGTCACACACGTGGGTACACGCATCTCCATTGGCTAACTCTCAAAGCACAAACGGTAACACTGATACACACATGCTCTTTCATTTCAAACGTTTATTATGTGATTAATATCCTTAACTGGATTAATTCTTGATTATCCGAAGACTTTCTTATTTCGTTTGTTCATGTGTATATTAGGAAAGTTTTTCATCATGTGAATCTTCAAGAAATTCAGTGTGTTTTCTAGTGACTTTATAGGCTTGTTGATTTTACATAGCAACAGTGCTTACAAACATTAATTCGTTTTATTTCGTTTTTGTGTAGTTTATTTACGCGTTTTAGTTTAATTTATCAGTGATGTCAACCAACATCCCTCTGTCTACTCCATTTGATTTTACTAACACTTCTTCTGTCACTTGTACTTTATGTGATAAATCTTTTACTCATCGAGGCATCAATACCCACATTTCGAGATGTCACACATCAGAAGATTCTTCGCTGAATATTACCCCAGCAGCAGCAGAAAATCCTTACGATATTTCTACACATATTAGTGCTACTAATCAACCTGATGATAATGATTCATCATTACGACAAAATAAAATTGGATGTATTTATTGCAAAAAGTTGTATGATAAAAGGGGTATTCATAAGCACATGAAAGTGGCTCATGGTATACGGTCAACTGCACTTAACATCTGTCCTCATTGTAATAAATTTTTCAAAGGTGTTAAGCAGCATATTGCTAAAGCTCATCCGGAAGAATTTCGTACTAATCTATGTTCTAGTTATAATTCTAATAATCAGAATGTTTCCCTTGATATACCGGAGATACCACTCCCTAATCTCGAGAGTGAGAATGTTTCAGACAAAAATGATGTTCATGGGTTTCAACAAAATTTGGATGAGTGGATTCAAATTTTTCAGAGTAATATGGACGAGGAAAACTTTCAAAAATATACGGAAGATTTCAAAGATTTTCTTGGTACTGCTCATCATTTTCTCCCAGGCCCCAAACACCCCGTCACGCGGTATTATCTAGCACGCAGATGTGGTGACTTCAAAAATAATAATAGACACTATACTGAAACCACAAATCCGCAAAGGAAATCCAAACGAGAAAAGCAAGTCAGACTAGAAAAATACAATTACCAGGTGACACAATTCCTATATTATAACCAAAGAAAGAAAGCAGTTCGTCGAATATTTGAACCAAAGAAATGTCCTTTAAGTATTCCGGTAAATGAGATTGAAACTACGTTTAATAATAAATTTAATAATGTAAACCACCATCACTTGGATAATTATCCGAACCATATTACTGAAGTTGACAAAGATGATATTAACAACAAATTTCTGGATACTGTTAGTAAGGAAGAAATTCTTAAAGCTATGCAAGGTATTTCGATTGACACTTCTGCAGGACCAGATAAAATATTGATGCGAACTATTAAATGTGAAAAAGTTGCAGTAATTTTAGCATTAATAGGAACTAAAATGTTATCACACAATTGGGTACCTAATTTTTTTCGGAAAGCTAGAACTGTTCTTATATATAAAGGTGGAGAAAAAAAGGACCCAAATAATTATCGACCTATAACCATTTGTTCAGTAATTCGAAGAGTTTTGGAGAGGTGTCTTTGTTCAAGAATGCAACAATACGTAGAATTTAATGAAAACCAACGAGGATTTGTATCTACTGCTGGTGCACAGATTAATGCCTCTATATTAAATTCAGTTCTTCGTAAGGCCAAAATCGAAAAAGAAGATGTCACCATCTTGTTTCTTGATGTGCATAAAGCTTATGATACTGTTGGACATCGGCATTTGGAATCTGTCATTCACAATTCTGCCCTTCCCCAAAAATTACAGGATTTAATTATAAATTTACAGTGTGGAAATGAAACCCAGATAGAGGTTGGAATCCATAAAACAAAACCCATACCGTTTAAACAAGGGGTTATGCAAGGCGCTCCTCTTTCCCCAATGCTTTTTAATCTCAGCATAGATCACATTTTTGATGAATTATCCGAGCCTAGTGTGGCTGAAGAATTTGGATATGACCTTGTATCGGATCTAAATAATGTAGTAACATTAGGATTTGCGGATGATATTGCACTTGTTGCTAAAAGTACAATTGCTGCATCTGAAATATTTACCATGACAAAACGGTCATTACAGCAGATCGGATTAAGTCTAAATGAATCTAAAACTCAAACCATCGTTATCGAGAAAGGAAAATTAAGTAGTACGACATTGAATCTTGGAGGATCAATTGTTAATAGTATTGATGGAGATGAACGAATCAAATACCTTGGGATTAATTTTTCTGATGAAATTAAGTTTGACATTGCCAAAGTAATCAATAATTTAAATAATAAGATCCAAGCTTTAACATCTACTTATCTTCTGAAACCAGAACAAAAACTCAATGTTTTAAATATGTATATTTGGCCTATACTTGTTTATCGTCTTCAAAATGCTCCCCTTCACCAGCTTTCTGACCGGTTTCTCGAAGATGTGGATAAGTTAATTAAAAGTTCGGTGAAGGAAATTTTATGTTTGCCAGGAGACACGCCCGACGCGATGTTGTACACCGAACGTAAATATAAGGGTCTCAGCCTTTTCAAAGCTCAATGGGAAGCATATTTACAGCATCTCAATATTTGCAACACATTATTGAGAACCTCGAATCCTCTTGTCGTTTCTACAAGGAACATAGCAGCAGAAAAGAAAGTATGTTCCAGGAAGTTAAAAATTCCACCTGAAGATCTGGATATAAGTAACATCAATGTCCATAAACTACGACAAAATCTTAGGAAACAAGAGTACGACAAATGGTGTGCGCTTCCACATAAAGGAAAAGGTGTTATTTTATTTCAAGAATATACTCCCGGAAATAAATGGATTTTTTCTAAGGAGGGTCTATCTTCCTCTGAATGGCGGGACGCAATTAAGATGAATGCTAACGTAGCACCAGTGAGAAGTCTTCATGGGAGATCCTTGGACGGTTTCCGTTGTAGATACTGCAACGAGATTGAAACCTTAGCACACGTCCTAGGATCCTGTCAGCATGGAGAACTCCTGAGAAATTCACGCCATCATAACATCCGAAAACTAATAGCACAAGCCCTTAGAAACAAATCCTTCGAGGTCCATGAAGAGGTGCACTGCGTTGCGTCTGAAGGCGGCGGAATTAGAAGAGCGGACATCGTGGCTCTAGACAAGACTAATAGTAAAGGCTTTATACTGGACCTAACTGTTAGATTTGAGATGAGCCAGACCCAACCATCCGAGGTCAACAAAGAAAAACAACAAATTTATGAGCCTACTATTCCGTATTTTCGACAAAAATATCAGATGGAAGGCACCTGGGAAGTACATGGTTTAATGATCGGAGCGAGGGGCACCATCCCACGATCAACTGTAAACACTATCAAAACATTTGGAATCCATGACATCATTCCAAAAATAATTACTTCAACCATTAAAGGGTCTGTGGCAATTCTGAAAAATCATTTATACGGAATATCATAATACCCCCCCCTTTTCTATTTGTTAGTGTGTGATTGTTACAAATATATGTACAAATTTATTATTTCTTAAACTTAAGCTCCTAGTTCACATTTAAATTTGGCTCATCTATCTTACTGTAATCATTACTATTCTTATATGTGTGTTATTCTGTGTTTTTGGCAACCCAGGATGCCTGGGCAGACTATTTCTTGAAATAAATTATATATATATATATAAATATATATATATATATATATATATATATATATATATATATATATACCCTAGTTACAAAATCACAGTTAATCCCTGGTCTTTTAATCTCTCCATACAGGAAATAACGTATGAGTAGAGCGCATGTTTTTTTAAACTGACGTTATAACGGTAATATTATCTGTCTACTTTGCTCCAAAAGATGACGCAATAGTAAGCACATTCCTTTTACGGTTAATCTCTTGATTGGAGAACAGTAAGTAAGCTGACAACATAAACACATTTTTAACCTTCCAGGAAGCATCCACCCTGGTCTCCAGCATCTGTGGAAGAAAGATTGTTCTCCCAAGTGTCGGTGGCGCCTGTTTGCAGAGAGCCTGACCCAGAAGAAGAAACTAGATGCATCCAGCCTCGAAAACCTGGACTTTGCTTACGTTGTCCCTGTGGCTGTCTTGTTCTACCTCAAGCAAGTAAGACTCTTCTTAACCATTTCCGCTCGAGTAATTCTATTTGAAATCATTAATATTTCTGTAATCTCTGACCCATATGATTTGCCTGATGATTCCATTTGGTAGCCTCAGAAGTAGTTTCGTTCTTTACTGATAGAGTGCAGTACCCGCCAGTTCCTTGGCCAGCTGTTATTAGGAAGAGGATTGCTTTGTTTTTTTGTTTCTCCATGTTGTGTCTATGAAAAAAAATCAGGTCAGAAAGGGTTAAGAATGTCTATATCCACATCATGCTGGCTTACATCAGGTTACACTTTACATTCATGGTTCTTTAATTGCTTCTTTGGAAACTGCAGAACACCAATTTATGAGCAACTTCACCTTGTAACTCAAGGTAGGGAGACATTTAGCTCAGCACCCGAAACAGATGGAATAAAGGTAGGCCTACTCGAGAAACTAGAAAATTTTCTTCAGAAGAGTTATAAAGGCTCCACAAGTAAAGAACCCTGGCCTCATACCACTTCTACACAGATGACAGTGATTAACAGGCCAGTTAGGGGAGGTAAACTTGCTAAAACTTTCAGCTGTTGCCACGTTTGCGCTTGGCTTGATTTTTTAAATGCATTTTCTTTTGCAACTGGTTGGATTCTTTCAAAAATGGAAAATTCACAACACAGTATTCTCGGCGATCTCCTGGCGGTATCTTTGTCCACAGTTTCACTAATTGGTGGAGCGTGTCAGCCAGATTTATGGCTTCCTGAACCCAACCCTGCAACGAAGGTTCTTTACTTGTGAAACCAAGAGTAATATTACCGATCTCAATGCAGCAGCGAACGTTTTCTTGGGTAGGTGTAACAAAAAGGGAAAATGTGAATTTTCAGTGCAAAGAATTCCAAAATTTAAAAAAAATTTCACGCACAAAATGTAAATTAACTCTCGGCGATTTGAATAAGTTACTGTATGTGTAGGCTATCCAGAGTGCAATAATTATGAAAAGTATATGTAGTTAAAATAAAAGAATCTTACTGTAAATGTAGGAACTGTCCACCGCTGTGGAGTAACGGTTAGACTTCTTGACCGTGAAACGAGCGGGCCCGGGTTCAAATCCTGGTTGGGACAAGTTAGCTGGTTGAGGTTTTTTCTGAGGTTTTCCCTCAACCACTCGAAGCAAGCAGAATTGCTGGGTGACTTTCGGGGTTGGACCTCGGACTTCATTCGCCTTCATTAGTGCCATGTCATTAATCATCTTAATAGTTTACAGATCGACTGGGAGGATATGGCGGATGTGGTTCCAGGATCTGCCTATAGGCGGCATCTGTCTGCAGGAGCTGCAAATTTGCAGCGAAGCCGCAGGAGCTTCAATCGAATTGCGGGTGATCGGTGGAGTGTAGCTCCCTTGGATAGATGCCGCCTTGGTAGGTCGTGGAATCGACGGCCGCATGTTCTTCTGATTAAGGATGCAGCAAATTTAGGCAGATGAATTGCGAACAGATGCCATCGTCTGAGGAGGTCACAGAATAACATCAGCCCGGGAGCATTCGGCACAGTTCGGAAATGTCCGCCGACAGGTTACATCAAACAAGTAAATAGAATCGTGGGTTACGATATCTTGCCGATTCGTTACTATTCTTTTGAAAGACGATTCGTTACGATTCTTTATTATTAATCGTTCGAATGAACGATTCGTTCACGAATCGACCCAACTCTAGACTCGGCAAACTTGAACCGAACATAGCGGCTGTAATGCACGTCTCTACTAGAGACCTGAGACCTGCCATGATAATCATCAAACCTCCCAGGATGAATGCGATATGCAATTCTAGTGAGCAGAAAATATTATTTTGCGTGATCCACTAGTATTGAAAATATATCATCATAATCATCATTATCATCATCATCATCATTAGGGGACGGATATTGATGAAAAGTCATCTTCTTATTTTTCAGATTATTATAATGCCTATTAATATAGACATCCTTTCTATGTTAATATCAACTTAAAAAAGTAATTTTTTATATTGCATTTTTTGCATTTTTTGACGTTTTTGAACTAATAGGTCATTTTTATATTTTTTTCGGCATTTTTTGGTCAATTTTTAATACTCTGAAGAACTTCTAGATAATTTGGAATGCATTTTACTTTCTTCTTTACCAATTGGTCTGTTAAATCATTTTCTAATCAAATAGGTCAGAAGTAATTACCTACCGAATAAGTGAATAACAGTGAAGTTTAAGTTTTATAGTTTGGAACAGACTCTAAAGTCCATCCCTCATTCCACTGAAGGCTTCACTTCACACAACGGAAGTAATATAAAATTCTTGACAGCAGCTTAGTTTAAGTGCAGACTTTGACCGCTACTGTTCTTTTATCGGTACGAGGGTGTCTTTAGAATTTATGTTTGGAAAGGGGGAAACTTTCACCATGTCCTAGACAGGACGTTGTGACCTCAACAAGGTTCGAAAGGGATGTATTTTTAACACAAAGATTGCAAGAATGCACGCTGCGCCCACAATTTATTTTGTCATTCACACTCCCTCATCTGGAAGATCTGGTAACAAAAGTGAAGCACGGAAGGAGAAGGAGACAGACAATGAAGGCACCCCTTATTGAAACACATTGTAAACCCTCATTAAAATCTATAGTTTTTCCTTGAAACGTTCATTTTTTGCATGTTCTTTTCCTTTATATTAGCCAAATTACAGGAAGTTGCCTCATCTCTCCGAGATTTGCAGGGCAGTCATTAAAATAAGGTGATTCATTTTTAAGAAGTTGTGGTGCGAGTACAGTAAATAATATTTAAATGTCATTTTCTTTTAATTTTATGTCCTTTTTCCATTAGTTTAAGGGCATTTTAATGATCATTTTAAGTAGATTTTTAGGTCATCAATATACGCCATGTCATTTTATGTCATTTTTTAATTAGTTTAAGGGCATTTTAATGATCATTTTAAGTCGATTTTTAGGTCATCAACATCAGCCCCCTAATCATCATCATCATCATCATCAACTTCATCATCATCGATTCGAAAGAATATCACTCCTTTCACTTGCAAATATCTGACTCTGATGGACACTTCTCTGTTGGCGCAGGAATGGCCCGAACAGCTGGGAAAGGTGGATGTAGAGGTGATCCTTGCAATGGCAGCCACAATCAAGTGTCTGGGAGGTAGTGTTCTATACTCCATGAGAGAGTATCCTTCTCCCGGGGTGGTTCACCTATCCACCATTTTCAACAGAGGAATGACGATTGTGTTTTTCTTGATGTCTGCCTGTGGCTTTGCACTCGACAAGGTGAGGCTGTACATCAGTATCAAAATATAAATCATATAAATACTAAGTTTCTTCTTGTAACGCATATCCTGCCTCTTTTTTTTCTCTTCTATAAAATCCTCTTTTCGCACCTATTCCTCTACTTTGCCTAATTAGTCGTACTTCTTTTCTCTTTTTTCTGGACTTCCCCTTTCTCTTTATTTAATTTAATGTTTTCTGCGTTTATTTACATGGTTATTCTAAAGCAAGTTTCCAGTTTGAAATAGCTGTATCTTCTATATACATTAACAGTTTGATTCCATATATATAGGTATACTATTATGGTTTAGAGCAGGCATGTTTAGCGCGGACATTTCTAGCCTATGTCACTGTTGCACCTCGTTTAAGGGGTTAGGTACAGCTTACAGCTGTTGGAAATATTCAACATTTTTTTCCTCCATTACTGTATCTTGTACAATAATGAAAATTGGTATGTGTAAAGCAGTGGCGTATACTGGTTTAAGGGTCTGGGCTACCACTGACCCTATTATTACATAAAATATATTTTTAAAACCCTATAATAAAATTCCTTACCTATTTATATGTGAATTCCAGACGTCTTGATTGGGACGAAAATACTTTGATGACTTCGTCATTGAAATTACAGTTGGGCCGCTTGCGAAGTTTCTGTAGAAATGACTTTTCAATTGACATCAGTGCCAAGCCGGATAAACGTTCTTGTGTATGAGTTGATCTACAGTAGGATTTTATTCTCTTCAACGCAGAAAATGTTCTTTCTACCGATGCTGACGTAGCTGGTATTGTCACAATTAATGTTGCCAATTTAAGGACTTCAGGAATAACTTGGTTCAGCTGGTTTTTATATATGGCAGATAATATTTCATGGATAGGTTTGTTCGAAAAATCAAAGACTTCTGCTGAATATATTACACTTAATTCATTTTTCAAACGTACTTGATCAAAGTGACTGTTATAGGACTGAAATAATTTGTTTAGTGCCTCATTCGGGAAGTTTTCTCTGTAAGCAGTAAATTTTTGAGAATCTGGAAGATGTGTGAACTGAAGCTTTCCATAATCAGAAAATCTGTCAGTAATTTCCATGTGCATATGATCTAGTATGCTGTAGTACAGCTGCCTGTATTTCAATTCATCATCTCCTTTTCTTCGCTTTAATGATGGTTCCATTGTATTGTCTGAAGAATTTTCATTTTCCATATTACTCCATATGGACGGAAACCCACTACGTCTGAACTGGGATATAGTATGTTTTAACTTTGATACCTCTTGCAAGCAGTATGCTATGTCTAGACTTTTTGTCTGAAGAATATTGTAGAGCACATCTGTATGTGCGAACACTCTAGCATAGACTTCAAGAAGAAATATATTCTGAAACTGTGTGAAAAAAATACAAATATCCTTGAGTCTGCACAATTACATCATCATCCCAGTTTTCTCCAGAGTCATTACAAATGATATTTTCAAAGAAAGCAGTCAGTTGTTCTCTGTATTCCTTTACTGTATTTACAAGCCGAGATGTAAAATTCCATCTAGTTGGTGCTACTTTTGGGAGTTCCTTTTTCATAAATTCCTTGAGTTTTTCTGATCTTTTAGGAGATGATGAGAAAAATGCAGCTAAACCCGAAAGTGTTTTGAAAAAATGCGGCATTCTGGAATGGATAAAGTAGTTTGTTGCAAAACTAAATTGAGAACATGGCTGTAACAATGGACAAAAAGTGCTTGAGGATACTTTTCTTGAACTTTTGTTTTTAAGCCATTAATATTTCCCGCCATAACTGAAGCACCATCGTATGTCTGTGCAATTAACTTATTGCCGACATTGTATTCTGCTATAACACCTTCCACATGCTGAAACAAAGCAGCAGCAGTTTTGCCCGAACTGACATTTGTGAATCCTATAAACCGTTCTTGAACATTGGCAGTACTGTCGACGTATCTTAAAACAGTGGACAATTGACTCTGATTAGAGCAGTCACTTGTTTCATCAACAACAATGGCCACAAAAGGTGCTTCTTCTATTTCAGATTTTATGTTCTTTATCATAACCCCACTTATAGCAAATATTAAGTCATTCTGAATTGCGGGAGAAGTACCACGGAATACTGTTGAACTCTCAAGATGATTGGCCAGTAAATGGTCAAATTCACTTAAGGAACTTAAATATTCAATATAATTTCCTCTACTGTCTGATTCCACACTCTCATTATGACCCCGAAAAGCCATTTCTTGTTTTCCTAGAAAGCAGACTGCGTTAATAAGACGCAGTAAAATCTCCCGATTTTTTTCACAAGAGCATTGTGTTGGTTGATGTGTAGAACTTTTTGCTTATCTAGCTGTAAATCAATTCTTGTCTTCCCAAAGTTTGCAAAGTTCATGCTACTACAAATATGAGCTTTTAATTTGTCGTGTTTTAGAACTGCCGCTCGAAGGGAGTTCATATTAGAAAACCCCTCTTTTGACCACACATTAGTTTCGCGGCTAAATAACAAACATAGCCAGCAAAATAGTTTAGACAGTTTAGAACTACCACACAACCAATTCCACTTACCATATGATGTTGAAGTGAAATGGCGTGTGTACTCACGCTGTTTTTCTTTTACGTCCATGGACAAATTTAACTCAGGAGTTGATCTTTCCATTTTCACAATTTCAACTTTCTCGTTGTATGTACGACGGTTAAAAGGCACTTTTAATAAACCTTCTATTACACAGTCATTTTCAACACAAACCTCTCCAGAAACTTGTTCTGCCATATTTTTCACAATATCACTTAATTGGGAAATTAAAAACTTAATAATTCACAATTAATATAACTGTTAGACACTCGAACAAATCACAAATTTAAAATACTGCACTGCAAGAATACAATCACATTAATGAGCTAGCGTACTAAGCATATTGTTGCTTCGCGCCTTCCAAGAAACCGATCACGAGAGCGGCAACTCACCCGCCTACAGTGCTCGATGGAAACAGGAGGGAGCGGGGGGACGGGGAGTTGTGCGACGTGAGCGGAACGGTCACAAGCTACCCTTCGCGGCAGCGGTTTCTCCAGTGATGCCGCCTTGACAACTTGTTTCTTTTCGAGAGCAGAGAGCGCATATAAATCTAACAATTACTTTAATTTTAATTACTGTGGTAAAACTAATACGGTAATACAAAATTATTACATTATGTTATATTATAAACTTTTTCTTTTGTAATTTCCTTCGGCTACCGCCGGTAACCCCGGTAGTCCGCAAAATACGCCCCTGGTGTAAAGCACTGTCCTTCTACTATAAGAAAAAAATTTTTTTTACATTTAAAAAAACTCATAAACTTGTTAACTTTTTTTTTCATGTTCTCTCTCTTTTATTTTATTGCTGAAACTCATGTTTACAATATCATGCATTTTCAACTATATTCCTTAATAAATAGGCCTAATATTTTTTTTTATTTTGTGTTAGAAAAAATGCTGATATTTGACAATTTTTTAATGAATTTATTTTTATCAAATAATCTATCAAAGGTAGAAAAGTGATCTTGTATCATCTTGTAGATATGACATGCATAAATACACACAAAAAATTTCATCACAGAATGTTGAATAGTTTTTAGGTATGTGGGAAAAGCTTCATCTTTGCACAGTGAAATGAATTTTGCAAGAAAAAAAAATTTTAAATCGTAAAAATATTTTTCTTATAGCAGAAGGACAGTGTTTTACACATACTAATTTTCATTATTGTACAATATACAGTAATGGAGGGGAAAAAATGTTGAATATTTCCAAAATTTTACTGCTGTCAGCTGTACCTAACCCCTTAAAGGCTAGAAATACCCGCGCTGAAGACGCCTACGTTCGTATTGACCTCGTTCAGTGCTATTACGAATGCAGTAGACAGTATCCCACTGCATTGAATTTAAAATTTTAATTAGTTTATATAACGATGCTCGCAAATGCCGAGGTTATATCAGCGTCGTCGGTGTGCCAGAATTTTATCTCTCAGGAGTTCTTTTACATTTACTAACATGAGTCTGTCGCATTTAAGCACACTTAAATGCCATGACCTGGGCCAGGATCGAACCCGCAACCTCGAGAATAGAAGGCCAGCGCTATGCCGTCTGCGCTACCCAACCTGACCCCGATGCATTGAGGAGATTTGGAATGTTACATGGATTCAGAAATGAATCTTGCTCTATAAAATCATTTCGTAAGCTGGTGACGAAATCTGAGGAAATTAATGGGGAGTTACCGATAAAAAAAAAAAAAGCGATCGGGTAGACCGAAATTAGTAGAAAACGAGATGAGTGCAGATCTAGTCTTAAAAGGAATCCAGGGTGTTCGTGAACATTCTTTATATATGCCCTAATATTTGAGCCTTTCAGTAAAAAAGTGGGCCATGTCCACTTTTGGTGCATTTCAAGATATGTACATCTTCTGGAAGCTGAAGAGCATATGTATCCGTAAAAAAAATGGATCATGTTCAGAAATGTGAATTTCCCTGCCATTTGCTGCCATGCTTGTGTACTTCTAAGAAGTAGAAACATTTTGTTTAGTAATATATTGGGCCATGTCCAACAGATGATTGAAATGGCAGATTCTGAAGTATGTTTCACTGATTTCAGTGATTCTGGAAGTGATAAGAGTAAGTATATATGCTATAATATAACGTATATTTGTGTATTTTTATTTTTTTTTAATGAAGCCATGGTAAAAATGAAACAAATATAGTTGCATTTTATGTATATTAAATGATTAATTTTAAAGTTATAATGTTCCAACATATGAGCCAAGTGAAAGCCACTCTGATGACTCTGCGTCTGCAATCGAAGAGAATCACAGCTCTGATGAAGATGGGGATGATTGTGATAGTATTGGTACCAGTGAATTAGGTAATTTTTATGAGACATACGGATGACATTATAATATTATTGAAATGTATAATACTAATGCTAGCGAAGTAATTATCTCTTTTTAATCTAATTGACTTTTTGTTTCATTATGGGCCTGTCAAATGGGAATGAGAATGACTCATAAGACACTGGTCCAGGTCGAAAACGGAAAAGACAACCAAGCAAGTGGCGTGGCTATGTCACTTGCTGAACGGGTGAAAGACGTTGCTGTTAACAGACGTAAGACTGTTGATGGACAACAGGTTAAATGGTTATACATTCAGTGTCTACGTATAGAGACCCAGTGTTGATGAAATTCAAGTACTCTTTAAGTGACTTAGAAACTTGGAAGATTGTGGACTTTCCAAGACGAAAGAAAGGTCGCCCTTCATCCATAAGTGGTGTTGGTCCAGTTATTTTATATCCAGAAGGAAGAGAACTCATCGAAGCTAAATTGAAGGATCTCAAGCAACTTCTTCCTTATATACCATCAGTGCATCACAGCTTTTTCCATAATCTTATATCCCAGGATGAAGATAATGAAGATGAGATTTTTATTTCTGAAGAGGAGCAGAAGGATGATGAATAGGGATCGGATTTTTATGTAATTACATATTATATTCCTTTCATCCTAACCGTATATAAATAACAAATCTTTGCGAATCTTGTAATTACTATTAATATATTAAAATTTGATACTACATATTTTTACATATTTACCCCACATTACATATTATGGCTTGGTATTACATAAATCCACATATTTAGGGGTTTTATTCATTTTTACTTCCCTGAAAGGGGGGGGGGAACTTCTGCTGGGAAAGTTTACAATTTGAAAAACACAGATTTAAAAAGCCTTTTCACCTACCAAAGAAAGGATATATTTCGGGACAAAACATAACGTCCTTAGTTCCAGGAAGTAATAGAGGCCCTCACCCCATACCGCTCACTGTAAATGAGTGAACAAAAGGCAACCTTTCTCATATAACTACCTTGTATTGTAAAAATCACTCAGAAAGTAGCGTTACCTTCATGTGGTGAAGTGGGACGAGGACGACATGATTTGTCTCTAATTATAATTGTTCTGCACATGTCTTAACAAGCCGTTCCCATGCAATTTGCAACCTTACCCACCCTCTTCCTAATTCTTCCAGGGAAAACCCGTGTCAAGTCTGACATGAGACTTTCAGGTTATTGCTTGGCCTCTTTATTTTAAATTTAGTAGACCTATGCGGAAATGGGATTTTCCGAGCAATTAGAAAGTATGGTTCTCGGCTGGAATAATCCTACCCTTCTGAATGAGACAGGAATGTCACTTTTCAAACAACAGTTTGTAAATGCCTACAGTTTGAGGTTTTAGTAGGTACTTGTTTCTTACAGGGAGCAGCTAAAATGCATGTGTCCCACATCTCCTCTTATTTTCTCCTAATCCAGTAAAGCGAAACAGAGCTTGCAGTACTGTTCTGTCATTCATTTCACTCAGTTCTCTAGTTTTAGTACTTACAGTGTAAAGTGTGAGTTTATTTACTGCTTTTAATTAACTAAAATGGCCCTTGTATCTTCAACCCTAACGACAAAAATAAAATCATGGCTTGCAATGAACGAAGCTTTCAATACAGATGGAAAAATAGTAATGTGTCAAGTGTGCGGTAAAAAACTCGGGTGCTCTATGAAATCACAACTGGAGAGTCTTACCTATCCTATAACTGTCAGATATTGATATTAAATATTTTCATGATTTTACATATTTTGGTACATATTCAGCTTATTTTTCTTACATAAATATGTACATATTTCACACCTTGATATTACATAAAAATCCGGTCCGTAATGATGAAACAAATACCTAAAGTGTTCAGTGCAAAGGAAATATGATTTAGTTAGTGTTGTGCTATGTTACGTCATGAAAGTTGTATGCTGTGAACATGGACATGAATAAAATGGACATGGACCAATGTTCTCCTGAAGTTTTGCAATTTGGCAATTAGAAGAACAGTAATTTTGTACCGCTACGACCAATCAAAAGCATTTTTATTTACAATTACATTTTTCTTATGTTACTGACGCTCTTTTGTAACTAATAAAGTATTTATAGTGTGTATGCTATTTTATAATGTATGACATAAAACAATTTATGTAAACAAATGCAGTTTTCTCGAAATGTGACATTATGGACATGGCCCACTATTTTACTGAAGGGCTCATTTTTAGTGCTAATAAAAGTTACAGAGCGCTTGAAGATGAGTTATTCAACAGTATGGCGAATTCTAAGAAGACAGCTTCGGCTCTATCCCAGTAACATTAAAATGCGTTTTGGGCTCAAAGAACAAGATAAGCAGATTAGTGTCGCTTTCCAAATGTTAGTGAGCGAGGCTAGCCCCTAAATCTGTGTAAAAATTATTGTTTGTATTCTTAACCAAAATTATTTAATAAGTGGATTTAATGACGTTGCGTCAATGACTTAACATGTTATACATAAGATATAAAACCTTTATTTTACATATGAAGAGTCCACTCCAAGAATGATGGATGTCATTTGGAATACATTTTGCAGGAGAAGCAATTGAAAGTTTGAAATGCTTAGCGCTCAAAGCTTAACTGTGATTTTCCGATCATTACTGGACAATGGCTATCAGTGTTAATGCTATATAACTCTCTATGTACATTTTATATGTCTTAAGCTATGCATTGACAGTCTTGGTTCATTTTCGACAAGAAAGTGACATCCATCATTCTTACAGTGGACTCTTCATATTTAATTGTTCGTATAAACGCTATCCTCGCTTTTACTTGCGACATATCGAATATCATTTTTTACATTCGTAATATAATAACCTCTGTAATTGCATATAATTAATATCAATAAAGTTAAAAGCTTAAAAATAAATATACAGAATTTGATATAAAATTACAAGTCTTCATTACACAGGGTGATTCAAAACCTCTGCGACAAACTCTGAGGAGTGATAGATCTAACACTAAGGAACTCTTTTTGTTAAGCACGCGGTCTTCCACCAATGCGCCGGGGACGAAGAGACCCATCGTCTCGAAGGCGCTGATAAAGTCGAGCAAACATTGTGTGGTGAGGGTGACTTCTGTTTTGAAATTGTTGGTAGATGTGGAGAGCTCTTCTTCCAATTCCGCCAGCCTCCCCATAACACATAACCATGTCGAGTAACTCGGGAAAAGTGTAGACATCCAATCTCAATTGATGATTAGACTGAACTGAAAGGAAAAGGTATTGAAAATTAAACGTAAACGAACAACATCAACCCTTCTCGCATCTTACAAACATCTCAACAAATGAACAGGGATCCACACATTCGCAGACATTGACATACGCCCGCGCAAAAACATTTTCAAGGTAACTTCGAAACGACGCGTCAAAAGACATAGGCTGTTTAACAAAAAAGGGTTCCTTCTTGTTAGATCTGTCACCCTTCAGAGTTTGTCGCAGAGGTTTTGAATCATCCTGTATAAATCTAATTAAAATATGCTTGTAAATAATATCGATGTTAATAACTTTAACATAAATGAACGTGTGTGAGTCAGTATAAATTTATCGATGTTATAATATTTTGCTCACATACATCAACATACTATACAGTGAATTCCATTTATGACATAATAGTCAAACATGAGTTGTAAACAAGTCTTCATATTTTTTGGACTCTGTATTCGATACATACACATATACAGTGATATCACTTTCAATTTCAATGAGATTCATCATCTTTGTTTTGATGAAAGTCATAGACGAGAAACTTATTTTGCATAAATATAAGATTGCAATAAATATTTTAAGAGCTACTTTTGTATGCTCGAGATATCCATGCATTCTTTTGATTCATACAGAAAACTTTGTTTCAACATCCCATATATATTATTGGCTAAGACCACACCGTACACGAGCCTGGCTCTTACGGAAGTGGCTAGAAACATTTTTGTTTTATAAATTTAATTTGTACTCACTAGCTAGCAAGTTAAATAAATTAAATTAAATTAAATATTTTTTAAGTTCAACCAGTTGAACACAACTGTCTAAAAATAGATTTAATATTCATCTGTGACAGTCGTATTGTTTTGAGTCTTTTCCAGAAAATACTCAAAAAGCTGCTATTTAGAATTGTGCAAACTTAACAGCATATTCGTAAAAACAAACTCAGTATTTGTCGTATCATACGCGTACATAGCTAAATTTTCCACGAGTTCTTTAGTACACTGGAATGCATCACATTTCATTTTGTCAAGTGATAGGGATCAGAAATGAAATTTATTTATTTGATTTTATACCTAGTTCTTATAACGCTAACATGTTGGTCTTGCAAACTATTACCTAACCAAGCTCGGAATATGATGGACTGGCGACGCTACTATAGCGAGCACAGTGATGTTTTATTACTCCGCTAGATGGATGACTGATATGTTTTGTACCATAGCAGTGTTATACCACAGTCTAGTATATACAGTCACGAAGCTTGAGTTGTGAGGATGCTAGGAACAATAGACTGTGCCGGTACTATTTCGCATTGTCTGTAATGAGGCGATATTAGCGATCCTAGTGGTTAGCAACTATCTATGGATGCATATTTACTACGTATTGAGCTTCGTGACTGTATATACTAGACAGTGGTTATACACTGCTCTGTTTTGTACCTCTGTTTTGTACTGATTCTCTGTGAAGCCGTGAATTCTGTCATGTTGCACGGCAAAAAGAATATCATCACGTAACATTACCGTACAACCGATGATGATGTCGCGGACTATTAAGACATCATTAGAGGCAATGTTACAATCCCTTAAATAATAGGCCTACAAGTTTGTTGCTGAAATTTCTATAACCAACAGCCGTTTTTAGGAATTAAATCAGTCTATTTTTTTACCGAGCGAAGTGGCTGATACGGTAACTTTTGAGACTCGGATTCGGGAGGTCCGTGGTTCAAACTCCTTTGCTAGCCTTTCTGATTGGGTTTCTTCATGCTAGTTAAAAATTGAAAAAAAAAAAAATTATGAAGTAATTATGGAATTTACAACACATTTTCAGTGTCAGAATACTAGCACGTTGCGTCATATACGGTTATGACATGAGAAACTGATGCGTTTACATTTTCCTTACGCATTCGTCACAACAATTGTTACAAATCACACCACTCTTGTAAATTCTTGAAGACTGAATATTAGGATGCATAATTAACCTGTAAAGAATCAAGTTCCAAAAGTCATATAATTTGTAACAATTTTTGTGATAAGTTCGTAAGAATGATGTAATTTTTAATTACAAATTGAAAAACAAAATCCCTTCAAAGCAATTATGAACACATTTTTAGCTTCAGAACACTAGACAATTAAAGAAATGATACTCCTGAATAGTTCATTCTCTATTTGTAATATTCTTTTACCCTTAAAACTAAAGAAAAAAAGGTATTCTACTAACAACTTCAAATTAGTGTAACTCTGAAAATATTGCGATTAGGACACATGCTTATATGACTTTTTTGCTCGGAATGTTTTCGGAAATAAGCTCCGTAAGTGACAGTAAATCCTCGTGAATCACCCTGCATATGCACTTATACGTAAGTTTATAATCCGGTAACCGCCCCTTGCGTACGTACCTGTATTCCTGAATGTAAACACGCGTACAATCGCTCAAGCAAAACAGAACTAACAAGATTTCAGACTTACAACCCGTTTCAGCTCACGTTACCCGCGGCGTCTTCGTGAACCATCCGTTACGTCATACACTATACAGTCGCGAGAGAATATTAGTCTATCAGTCTAGACTAGAGCAGCGTGAGGGACGTGTCTACAATCCGTTGGAGCATTTTAATACTGCATTAGCGAATTATTTAGTTGTATTATCATTGAATATACTGTGCATTGAATCGAACGGTACGTATTTATACTCCACTGAAGCATTTTAATACTGCATTAGTGATTCATTTAGTTGTAATATCTTTTAATATGCTCTGTATTGAATGAAACGTTTCGTGTTAAATGCCGTTGACGCATTCTAATACTGCATTAGTGATTTATTTAGTTGTAGTATCACTGAATACACTGTGCATTCAATCGAGTTCAGTTTAGGTTTTATATAACCGAAACCATAAGATAGCCTAATGTACTGTGTGGAATTTTCAGGGAAGGATTGAAATTGTGACAAAATATGGAAACTCCTTCAAAGAAGAAACCATCCCCGAAAGTGTGCAATTCTCAAAGCAGGAAGATAATTTATAACGTATTGAAATTTTGTAGAGAGGAAAAAAGGGCAGATCTCATTCTACCTTCAGCAAAAGAAGTAGAAAGGGCACCAAAAGCCGTTGGGGTAAGCGAAAAAACAATAAAAACAATTGGGAAAGAGTGTGAAAGAGCAGGAAAACTAGGAATTCAAATATTAACTCCCGGTAAAAACTCAAGACGCACAAAAGTAGTAGAGCTAGATGACTTTGACAGGTACTACAGACGTCAAGGAGTCCTGTTATACTATGATCACTTCCATTCTACTGTTGCATGGTATGCGAGAACCTACATACTGTCTACAACATTGCAACACGTACTGTACCATGTTTCTTACCCCCGCAACTCCGCTTGCTGCCCACAGTCACCGTAGATCTGATGTAAACAGAGACGGTAGCGACATCACTCCGAGAGGTAACGTGAAGTGGAACAGATAGTACTTGTACAAGCGAAGGGATGCTCTCAGATTTACGAAAAGTGTTACAATGATTTTATGTAATTTGCACGAAAACCATAAATTGTATTGCAAAACTGCAAAGGAACAAACCATTCCTAATTGATTTCTTTAATTATCTCAGTACAAATTATAATATTACGAATAGTACTTATCGAGTAATGGAAGCTTAAGCATTAAGCATTTGCACAATACCACTTCCAGCCTGTAAATTAGTTTTACTTTTTTACAGACCGATTATTTAGTCCTGACAGCTCAGCGACGCGAAAAAGGGGAAGTAATAGGAGTAGTGGGGAGAGCTTCGGAGTAGAGATAAGGACGAGCGGTCGGTAAGGGAATGCAGTAGCTTACTTGTACTAGAAACATACCGCTCTACCGCACGCATGACATCCGATCGCTCCGAAGGCAAGCGAGTGACTAACCCAAACACCCCTCGGCGTAACTAACTGGACTACCTTGACCCAGGCGCACATCTCCGGCGACTGTCAGGACTAAATAATCGTACTGTAAGTGCTGATGAAGTGATGAATCAGTCATTAAAGAAATCTAAAAATAATTGGATATATTATTTTCCTTTCAGAATGGAAAACAAAACAGATTACAAACGAAGGTTGGAAGCGAAAAGAAGACTGTTTGCACATGTTAGTGAATGAGAATGTATGTATGTGCGTGTGGATGTTTATCTCACAGTTATTCTTTAATATTAATCCATTGTTTCAGGTAATGCCATGGTTTTATTTTGATGGAAAACTCCTCCTAGACATGTACACAAAAGCAATACGAGGAGCAAGTAATGAAAGTCTCTGTGGTTATAAGGTAATTGTTTAAAATACACAAAAACAATTGAAGAGCTTTCTCCCAAAACGATCAAGTCCACAAAAATGAAAAAAAGAGTTTTTGCTGTATTCCTAATATTCTTTGCAATATTGTCACAGAGATCTGCTCTATGTTTTCCTTCGAAACTCACTTCCACGAAGTAAATATCGAAGCAGAAACAGAACGATTTCATGCAATAAGTCCATAGATCGATTTCCATCGCAACACTTTAAGTCCTTCCCGCATTTGTGCAGGAAATAGAAGACTTTTGCACCTTCACATTTGTTCAGGAAACTGAAATCCTTTACGCATTTGCATTTGTTCAGGAAACAACTAACTATGAATACGACCGCTGCCAGCCAAGACATGAACAATAGATTTTATTAAGTTGGTTATTTAACGACGCTGTATCAACTACAAGGTTATTTAGCGTCGATGAGACTGGTGATAGCGAGGTATTTGGCGAGATGAGGCCGAGGATTCAGATTACCTGGCATTCACCTTACGGTTGGGGAAAACCTCGCAAAGAACCCAACCAGGTAATCTGCCCAAGCGGGGATCAAACCCGCGCCCGATGAACAACAGAGGTTTACATAGTGACAATGGGAGGTTATAAGTGAAAATGTGAAATAAACACTGGCGATTCGAATTATTGGCCAGAAGGTATGCAGTAGACTGCAAGCGAGTACGAGGTGAGTCAAAGTGTCATGTTTACATGGTACTGCATACTGCTATTATTGTCAGATGTTGACCCTAGGGCAGTAGATAGCATCTTGTTGCGTGTATGTCGAGGTGTATGATCAGAATTTTGTATAATTGTAAGATATGAATTTAAAAATGCAAACATGTTCTGTATTATTACTGAGATTTTGGTCAATGAAAAGCATCACACAGAATTTGTACTAATTTATTTATTTAAAAATGGTTCTATTTACCGTATTGGTCCGAATATAAGCCGCACTTTTTATTCAAATTTCAAACTCGAAAAGTTGGGGTGCGGCTTATTTGCGCGGCCGATAAATTTAAACTTGAAATGTGGCGCATGTTGCTACCGGTAATTTTATCATTTTGAAATGGAGCAACAATGCCACGCGCTCGTGTTTGAAATTGTCAGCAGTCGTATGGTATATGACGCAACAATGTACCAGTCTTCATATTACAGTGATCGTACTCTTTTGTATGATAGGACAGATTAAAACAGTTTGTACGTAGCTACGGGTTCAGCCATGAGCGGAAACGTAGAAAGAAAAGCTTCAACAAGCTTGGGAATTCGGCGCAGTTATGACGCTAGTTTCAAACTTGCAGTTATTCGTCATGCTAGGAGTACGTCTAATAGAGAAGCCGGCAAAAAGTTTAGTGTGGATGAGTCTAATGTGCGCTGGATGGCAGTGAGGACGACGTACTTTGAGCGGAGAGTGATGAACAAAGTGACAGTGATGAAACAAATACCGGTACCGGTAGTAGTGAAGTCAGCAGTGACATTGGAGAAGACGGTGATTAGTTGTACCGGTATTTTTGGTGATTTACCCACGTAATACCGTAATTGAAGAAAAAGTGTTTAAATAGTGTAAACAGTTTTGTAACTGGATAATGTGACAGGTAAATTTCACTGCACTCAATTTTCCTTTTTTTCTCATTCTGCACTCAATTTTTCTTTTTTTTTTCTCCTTTCCCCCTAAAATTAAGGGTGCGGCTTATACTCGGGTGCGGCTTACACTCGGGCCAATACGGTAAAACGTAGATTTAAACCGGTGACTTATTATTTTACCTATGCTGAAAACATTAGTGTACAACAATAAGAAATCATCGGGAAACAGCCAGCATAAGTTGAAACAGGATCCACAATTTTTTGTCCTTCCTATATAATTACTTGAAATGGACTTAACTCATTTAGGGAGAAAGCTCTTCAGCTATTGTCTTCACTACCGTACCTATTGCAACTACATTTCAGTTTCTAGCACCATTATGCCGAAAGTGTAATCTGTGACGTGTCATTTTTGTGTATTTGTTAAATGCTAAACGATTTTTTTTCTCTAATTAAGATGTACGAGTCATTTCAATATCAAGGTATGCATAACGAAAAACAACGTTCTTTTAATTGTCTTTCTGGATACTCCCTTTCTCTGGATGTTAAAACATCAACCTTCGAGTCACTTTATTAATAATATTCGCACTAAAAGCGTAAGAAATTATATTCATTTCCACACCAAAATTTCTAAATCTTTTTCTCTGGTGTCCAGATGTGAAAGACGTCTATATTTATTTATTTATTTATAATCTGACACAGATACACGTGTTTGCCAAAAGATACAGAATAATTTACATTTTCCCCTGCTTAATAAAGAGGATAATCTTATCTTAGATACCTTATATTGTAAGAAATATGATCCAGCTGTTAAGGATGTTTCAAATATGACAAATGTATTTATTTCTTATGTAAATATTGACATATTTTTCGTAGGTGGTTTAAGAATGTATACTATATACTGAACAATAAGTATGGAATATTGCTAATAACTTCCTAAAATTTAATTTTACAAAAAAAAAAAAAAGTCTTATACAAAAGCTGTTGGAGATAAACCATACAATATGACACAGTACCAGTATTCGAAAAAAAGTTATTTATTCACAGTGTTGCCAACAATCGTCACATCAAAGTCGCCAAATAAGATGTTAAATCTCGCTAAAAAGTCATCTCCACTTTGCTCTGTACTTTTAATAAAGGAAGGGACGTCTCTCGAATTCATTGTCACATGAGGTGAACTGAATGAACTCTTCCTAGATTTCTATAAAATGTTCCAGGCTTGTCCCAATTATTCCTTCTCACTCATACAATAAAAAGACAAGTTCACGTAAATGTTGATTTATAAGTTAATTTGCAAATAAACTTATTATAATTCCTCAGAATTATGCTCTCTTCATACCTAATGAGAGAGACAGAGACAGAGAGAGACCTATATCACTTACACCTGAGGAGAGGGCATTGCCCCCTAGGCCCCCCGTATATCCGCCTATGCGTGAGATGTAAAGTACACAATCTGGCACTTATTTCTTGAAAAACATGTACTCCAAGCGACTACCACCGTGAGATGGAAATGTGCTTCGTCAGACACCCAAAAAGTATCAATAAAGTCTTCATCTTCATCCATACCATTTAAAATCTCCTCAGAAAACGCGCTTCGGTTGAGAATGTCGCGATGTTTTGATTTGTGAACCACCTGAATTTTGTATGGACGACTACGTAAGTCGCATGAACAGATTTTTATTGCAAAAACACGTTTTGCACCATTCCACCTTTCCATGATAACTAAATGGCATTGTACAGGCAAAGGAATGTGCGCGCAGTTTATCGCCCCTCGACTGCGCTTCCTAAAATTAATTTGGCGGACTGTATAAGAAACATCGCAATATTTAATAGCATGAAAGATCACAATGCTGAATAATTCTACAACGCTTATTGCTTTAAAGGTTTCTACGTAAAAAGAGTTTTGTAATTATTATGTTATAGGATGAAGTGTATCGGGATTTCAGACATATGCTGGACATCGTGCAGCCACGTACATCGTGGCGGTAACTGCAGAAAGAAGACTGATCGTCACATGGCCGCTACATTCTAATGTTATAATAAGTCTGTATTTGTTACCAGTACAAATGTACATAAATAATTTAAATACATTGTGTAGAATATTATAAACTTAACGCAAAGTAACTTAGTTAATAAAGTCTTTTAGTACACCAATCTGTTTATTTTATTGTTGATCACGAATAGATTACGCCAGGCAACATTGATTTCATTGCATGGAATGTTTTAATAGTTCCAAGATAAAATTGACGCGCTGCAAATAGATTTGAGGTCAGAAAAATCCTAACACGTGAGATTTTCTCAGAAATCACATTTTTTTTTATATTTGCATTAAATTAAAAAATACCCATTTCCTACCTTGTGTCACATGCACGTTTATGTTTAGGTTTCTTTCTTTGAATATATTCCACAACTTACAAACATTGTCTAATAAAGGGGAAAAATGTTTAATTGGAAACAGTTTATAACTTGATCGTCAAATGTAAACTATATAAAAACCAAAATATGCATGTCTAGGTACTGCAATTCTACAGCGTTTCGTGTTTGTTTTAAATTTAATTTAAGTTTTGGTTTTGTCATAATATTTTAGGAGTTTTTTTTTTTGTTACAATAATACTCTATTGTATAGGCACAAACTATATGTAGAATTATTTCGTATGTCAAACATTTATTGAAGGTATTGTTTAGAGTTGTTTACAATCTTATTTATTGCGCCAACCGAGTTAGGGTTACCATCCGCCCGGCAAAAGGAGGACATGTCCTCTTTTTTAATCATTTTATCCTGTCCGGCAGGCATTAAAAAACTGAAATATCCAGCATTTCGCATTTCAACTAGAATTAATATGAATATTGCATAATGTGCAATATTATGCATAGAATATCTAAACAAATGGTGAAAACCTATGAAAAAATTTAACTGCTTTCAATGGGTGAAGCTGGAGCACATAAAACATATAAAATATGATTATCCATTGACATGCATCCAATTCTTACACTTTAAAAATGTCACTATTCATGATTCTAAGCTGTTTTATCAATTTTATTCTGCAATGTATAAAGATATGCCAATCAAGTTAATTTGGACAACGATTTAAGTTTAGATAAACAAACAATAGTTCTGCGAGCTTTATCAGAACTCTTAAAAATATGTCAATTCTATTTATTTATCCCAAGTCACAATGAAAGTGCTGAGAGAGTATTTTCCCTAATATATGCTGAATGGACAAAAGAACGAAATCGCATGCTAACGGAGACAGTCAGAGGTATCATCATAGTGAAATATAATTTCAAGGACATGTTCTGTGAACAGTTCCATAGTTATTTGTTACAAGATATAAGTTGATCCCTTCAGGCTCTTGTGCACAAAGTGGGCTCCACCGATAAGTAGGGTACAGATGTAATACTGATCTAGCAACTAGTGAGAAAACTGACTAAGGTGAGCCATTGTTTTTATCTTTACTTCATTTTGTTCATACTAATTTTTAAAAAGTCCTCTATTTTAGATTTCATGTCCTCCTACAGAATTTCTTCTCATGGTAACCCTAAACCGACTGTACCTCCATATAGACTAAGATATACGAGAGGAACAGAAGTATACCTACCTATAGCGATTTCAGAATAAGAAGGCATATGGCCTAAGCCAATTGGGTGCTAGCAGCAGTACGACGTTGTCAGAGTTGTCACACGGTGCAGGAGACGTTGAAGACAGAGACAACAGATAAGAACAGAAAATATCAGTTGCAGCGAGCGGAGGGGTCGAGATCTGTTCATTCGTTGTGTGATGTGTGATTACTGAAGTAATTTTCATCCCAATGTTCATTGCTTCTTCGCTTGACAGATCAGTAGATCTTGGAGTGACTAACTTGCGAAATAAAGTGACAGATATGTAGAAATTTACTTTGCTAATGTCTGAGAAAGAATGTCTTAATTCTGTCTCAGACTTCCTTGTACAGCAAAACTGAATTTATTATTGTTTATTTCTCTAGATGAAAGATGAGGTACAGTTTGTTTGTAGGGGCAGCCTACGAATCTAGCGACAATAAAACGTAAACATACCTGATACGTAATTTAGTATTGATATTGAAGTTGAAATGTATTTTATTTTTCCTCTGTTAAATGAAGGGTATATAATTTAATTTAATTCTCTAGCTTATACATACCTAGGGCTCTAGGGTTCTATATTCTGGTTACGAATCTGGCTATAATGCAACATAATCATAATATGTATTCATGTATAATTCAGTACTCATACTGAAACTATAGATTATTTTATTTTTATCTGTTAAATTATTAAGTCTATCTAACCTTATTTTATTATCTAAGTTTTACATATCTAGAGGTCCAGGGTTCCATATTTTGGCCAAGAACCCGACTATAAGCATATAAGCATATCTGTTCATATGTAGGCCTAATTCAGTACTTCTATTGAAATTGAAAATTACTTTCTTTCACTTTGTTAAATCATAGCCCGCTCCTGGGATCGGAGAGGGCTATGGTTAAATCAAGCCTATCTAATTTAATTTAATCCTCAAGCTTATACCTACCTAGAGGTCCAGAATTCTATGTTCTATCACTCTGGACTGTGGCAATATAAGTTAAACCTACGAGTGAAGGTAGTTAAACAGAAGTGAATATGAAAACCGTAATCCAATATCGTTAATATATTGAAGGTAAAATTGTATAGGGTAAATTGGACAGTCTGGTATGTTGGACACTTTGTACTTTAACGTGTTACCTCGCCACTTGTGGGCACCACATTCTGCTAGAAGTCAATGACGGAAGTAACCCCACTCGTGGCTACTTCCGTCATTGACTTCTAGTAGAATGTGGTGCCCACAAGTGGCGAGGTAACACGTTAAAGTACAAAGTGTCCAACATGCCCGACTGTCCAACAGACCCTAATTTACCCTATTAGAAAAACGTATAAAGTGTACTATATATAAAAAAGGATTTTTAAAATAGAACTTGAGTTTTGGAATTATAAAATCTCCTCGTTCCTAGCATGCTTGTATTTATTTTAAAAGTGAAATGTAATTAAATTGCTTCATCTTAGAAAGTTTTCTAATGCTCTTAAGGAAGAATGTTGTTAATACTCTTCGTATAATTAATGAAAAAAGAGGCAGGAGTGTTTATGTTACAATATCATCCAAGTGTCTCATATATTTATGCAATATTTCGTCTTATACCATGTTTAATATTCCAATGAAAAGTGAAAATCGTACCTATGGTTATTCTCAGCTTTCTTCTTTCCATTTTCTGTTATAATGGCACCGCTAACACATACTATTAATATATTTAAAATATCGTACGATGAAGTAATATACGCATCTGAAAATTGTACAGATAATTAACACGTTTGTTTTGCGTTATTTTCCAGGGGAGGTAAATTCAAGTATACCACCTATTTTAATTGTCTCTTTGTCCTGTCGAAACAATATGAGATAACGTATGAACTTCTAAACTACACGCCTCTGCAGTCAGATTTTTTGTTTGTGAAAAACTGACACGCACTGCATCATAAGCTAGTCCTTTAGAAAAATGATATACAAAAAATACCATACTTCTCGCTTGTGAGTGTAGAACTATCCTTTTGCGTATAACAGATGAAACACCAGAACCAATTGCAATCCCTTCAAGAGACATTGTTACGGTAAGTTACATATCACACAAGAGAAAACAGTCCACATCTGAATTTGATAATAAACAGAATCAATCTTCGTTTAGAGAGAGGGACTTCAGAGCAAAATATGTTCTATGGTGTAGGTTGGATATCTCTGTTTAGTCTTAAAGCGATAACACGCGAACCAGTTGACATACTATTGTCATTCTTGTACAGTTGATTTCATTCCTAGCCGTAGTATTGTACACGCAAGAAAGAAACTAATACGCAACGCTTCAGCGAGACTTCGCGACGATTTAACTAGGCAACACCGCTTCACTGTCACTGGCTAGTCGACATAGACTGGCCTGAATTAGCTCCGCCTTATATGCCTTCTTATTCTGAAAGCGCTTTAGCACTCTTTTCCATAGCGTTGAACATATACGAGTAGTCTGCTTGTGTTTAATGTCACCAAACACTAGGTTTTACCCTATGTAACAGATAACTCATCGCTATGTTAAAATCGTCAGCACTTTGAAGAGAACAACCGCCAGGATCGCCACCCGTCCGCCGTAAACGAACACGAGATGGCAGTACAGTCGCTAATGCAATTCAAATGGGAATTATGACGTGACTCCTTATGTAACAACTAGATGGCAGCGTAGTAAACCTGACAAAAGTTGTTAACCTCAAAGCCTATAAGGCCGACCTATCTGCGTATATATGATCTAGGGTTTTACTTATGATAAAGTCAAGACATTCCAGGAAAATAAAATAATTTGTGATATGTCGAAAGTAGTAACTTCTCTACATTAGAGTTCGCGGGTTCGATTCCCGATGAGGTCATGAATTCCTCCTGACGGTATTATGGCCCTGGGGTCTACTCAGCCTCTAACAGAAATGAGTACCAGGGACATTTCCTTGGGGGTAAAGGCGGCGGACACGTAGGACTGGCATTCCTACTGCCATAATGCCGGTTGTCTGTAAATGTTGGAGTCTTCTCGCCTGTCATGGGGTTGACTTTACCTACGTTCGAGTCTTTTGTAAATAACAATGACCTTTCCTCACCTCCTAATTTCAGTCTTCTGTATTATCTTATCTCTCTGCCTTAGGTATCAGATTGAAGCTACTTTCCAGAAAATTATCATAAGTATGCATTAAATTAGATTCGAGATCCATTCCTTTATTATGAAAGTTCAACGTTATTAGTAGGTTTGTAATGTTGAGGACCGATTACACAAGTTGACTGCAGCATGGTACACACACCGAGGACGTGAGTTAGTACGAGGACATTGACTTGGTTCTGCGATCGATTACGATAATAACAAGGTGCACATAAATAAATCTGGACAGCTCTAAAAGTAAATATACGCTACATAGCATTGCAAAGATATATTTTTAAGTAACTTTCGTTATGTGCAAAAGGTTATCATAGAGTTATTCGTGGGTTTGAGTTTCCTCCTGTCTTTTTTTTTTTTTCTACAATGTCTCTGTAAATAATATCTCTTGTCATCTTGTATGTTTGTATTACATAATTTACATATAATATTCCCGTCATTCACTTCAAAACACTCACCAAATTCCGCTGCAAAAATATGCGCCGGAGAACCTTTAACATTCGGCATTATTATTCAGCAGGTACACTGTTTACGCATGCTACGGTAGTGACTGGCGAACGGAGTATTCAGCAGGTACACTGTTTATGCGTGCTAGAGTACTGACTGGTGAACGGATAGTCAACTTGAAGCCACCGTAACGCATCCTATCGGTCCCCAACATTACAACCCTAGCTATCAGTAAATCTAAGAGAATAATTGTGTGATATCAGGTGTGATTCTGAAGGTAGAGGTGAATATACTGAACTTTCTGATGGGGTATCAAAGTTGCTCATGCCATTCTCCACATCATATTTGTCAAGTGAAACTCAAGTACATATGAAAATTGACATGATGCACGCTCAGAATCTGCCATTAAGCCCAAAATACAATATCTACCAACTTATGCAAAAACGGCAGACCCAACTATAACACTAATTCGATGAGTATAGAATGTTTTTTTTTAATTTCAATATCTGGTTAATTAGAATAATTCAGTTTTTTTAATTACATAGATTTTTTGCTCGCGTATTTTCCCCCGCAGGATTCCACTATCCTCAGTTCGGCTCTGTCTTCAGCAAGAGGACTGTTATATTATAGTCCTTTTGGTCTTCTGTTTCTTTCTTCCCTTTTTTTTTTTTTTCTTTTTAATACCGTTTGTCGCTTGTCAACTCTCACTCCTTCGGACCCAATTCTGGGCGTGCCAGACTGTTTGCCTATGAAGTAGCCCATAGTCTGTTTATTTGTCTATGGTCCAGAGACTTTACGAAGGGATCCTATGCCACGGCCTGGCTCTGTTCAAGGTCTCGTCTGCGCATACGTTCTTCGCTGTCGCAACAGGACTTGCAGACCTCAATCCTCAACAGGGTTGCCATACGTACGATTATAGTCGTACGCATACAACTATTTTGACTAATTGTACGAGGCACTCTATGTCGTACGCAATTTTGTACGACTATTTACTGAAGGGAAAAAAATAATTGGGAACTTATAATGTTGGTTTATAATTAAAATAAGATTTATGGTTAATTCGTCCCTTTGACAAGTTTTCTTCATTTATTATGTCCTTGACCAATATGAAAAAAACATGGTTTTAAGGGGAGAATGCTTTGAAAATCGATCTGTAACTATGCTTGCCATGCAAGTCATAATTTGTCATCTTGAACTCTATGTAGGTTTCACGTATACAGCGCGGTTATATCAAAGTAATACAGGTTTAATTTTATTAACTTCCTTGTTTGTTCGATAAAGGAAGTCTTTCATCATTGAATTAGTACCGAAGTAACATTAACGCGCCGACATTATAGAGATGCCAGGTTTGTGTCGACTGTAGATGAATTAATTTGATATAATTTTCAGCCGCCGCATTTATTGATACTAGAATAGGCCTATCTGCCGCCGCGCCGGCCAAAGATCAAATTTCTGCTGACTGTAAATATAACAAAGTTGTCATCATGCACGTGTTGATGATGAAATGTGTGGTGATTTGTTTGTTTCAATTCAATGCTGAATATCATTGTGGATGTGAACAATAATTACTCTTCTTCTTCTTCTTCTTCTTCTTCTTAGTTTAACCTCTCCCTTTTAGGTGCATTTACACGACCCACGCCACCCGGGCCTTACAGGGCCGCGACCTATCGTGAGAGGAATTAATCTATACTTTTTTGACCACACAAGGACATGGAGGACCTCCCCGGATGAGGAATCAGCTAAATGCCAGGGCCACCTCCGATACAACACAAACATTTAAGACATTACACAGCATTCACTCACACATATGAAAGGATTAAGGGAAGGATTACAGTCCATGGCCGGAACAATAATTAGTAGGATTTTAAATTCGATATATATCGGTGCGGTTATATAAAAGTAATACGAGTTTAATATTAACTTCGTTGTTTGTTCGACAAATAGGTTATATATATATATATAACTTAAAGTTTATTTTGCGATTATTTATCAACGCGTAATGACATGAAGGTGATAATGCCAGCGAAATGACTCCAGCGCCGAAAGTTACCTAGCATTTGCTCTTAATAGGTTGAGGGAAAACCCGGAAACAACATCAACCAGATAACTTGTCTCATCCAAGATTTGACCTATGGCTCGCTCGTTTCACAGTCAGACATGCTAACCATTACTACACAGAGGTGGACTAGAAATACATTAGGAAATTGAGAATGTACGACAATTTTATGAAGTACGACAATATTCATAAGTTAATACGACGGTTTCGATTCCTTTATCTGGCAACCCTGATCCTCAAGCCCCCCGTGAGATGTTTTCTGCTGTCGTGCTCTGCTGAGTCACAGAATTTCAGAATGCGAGTTGAACTGCCTATGACCTGTGAAACAGATGTTGCATTATATCTCTGCCAATGAATGACTGTTAAATTTCAAGTGGCTTATCTTGGTTGTAGGCGTCAGAGTATTAAAAGCAAATGAGGAGCTTGGTAGCGAAGTTGGACAACTCCAATTTTGCTTTTTTTTTTTACAGGAGAGGCGAAAAACGATATCCTTGGAAAGCAATGTCACCGTTATAGGGGAAACTCGGCTAATTCTGCAGTACGGGCAATTCCGCAGTAGTGTATATATGATTTTACTGCGGCTTTACAATAGCGTGAACGTAAGTCTTGAGAGACTGTCAACAGGAGGCATGTCCTCTGCAGGGCTATAGAAAAACAAAATCAAGGGTATTGGTCGATACCTCTGTCGGCAATATAGTGGAACATCGAAAGTTCGCTGTTTTTCGTGTTTTGCTACACAGCTGTGAAGAAAGTGAGCATCGTTACATATAAATTGTTCCTTTTATGTTACTTTCATAATGTATTTCATAATTATTTACGACCGCGGAATTATCCAAGTCCTATTGCGGATTTATCTGCATTGTTGCGGAATTACCCGAGTTGTTCTTTTTCAACTGTAATGTATGTACAACTAAATATACTTGCATTTTGATAGGTCTCTTTATCTCATTTGGTAATGAAAGGTTTCGTCCATGTCTACATACCTTGATAATATTTTTCAATAAACATTTTGATAAAAATATGATAGATTTACTTCTTAATATTGCGGAATTAGCCGAGTCTCCCCTACGTACATTTTTTTAAACATTGTCATGGGTCATAGAAATATTATTTCAGTCTGAAAATGTGATTAAAATTAATAGGCTATTCACGTCAAGTCGAAATTTAAGTTTAAAAGGTGGAGTTGTCCATCTCTGAAACTAAGTCATGGAGTTGTCTGTTTTTGAAACCAAATGAAGCCATATTTAAAGTGGAGTTGTCTGTTTTTAAAACCAAACGAAGCCATATTTAAAATGGAATTGTCTACTTTTGAATCTAAGTCTCTTCTAACTCGATTTCAAAGCAAATTTACGTACAACAGTACTTATTCATCCACAAACCGATTATATAAAATAATCAGCCATATTGGATTCGCGATGCGTGATGGGAAAAGGTGGTACGAATGTGGCATTCTCATTGGCTACTGAAGGAATTGTCCTAATTTGAAACCAAACTACAGTGGAGTTGTCTACATTTTGATTCTAAAGCGTACAATTAAGTGCTATTTTCGCTCTGTTCTGTCCGTTTTTGAACCTAAACAGTTCCAGAATCGCATTCAGCACACAAAATTCTATGAGAAACAATCAATATCACGAAATCTTAAAAAATGGAGTTGTGTAAATTTGATACTATGCTCCTCATTTGTGCTTACAAGTATGCACCAGTTACATCATGTGATGTCGAGAAATCGTTTTCGGCATTTAAACTAATTCTGACAGATAAGATAGAAGACTGTAACAGACAGAAGTTTCACAATAGAGAACCTGCAGAAATCATTGGTTGTTTGGTGTCATAATAATCACATGAAATGCAAAGAAATTTAAAAAATCCTACACATACAACCCAAAAACCAAAAACTCAACACACTAGAACAATATGAAATATACAGGCATACCAAAACACACCCTAATCAAATTCTGAACACGCAGATAAATATCAGTACACACACACTATTTAACGCAACTCTTCATCACACGAACGCACCCATACAACCGGCAGAGATGTCGAAATGACGCCAAGTCCCAGAAGGCTCTAACGATGGTGTCAAGTAGCACCGAAACAGCTGTAAGCCGCACATGCTTACATAATTAACACGAGTAAGTTCGCCAGTTAATCAATTATTAAAAAAAAAAGTTGCAAAGCTAGAAATTTAAATATGTAGGCCTACCATCTATACTAATAATAAATCTATAGCCGAAATTTTTCTGGTAATTTTCGATTTTCCAAAAATAATTGGTCCTAACATATATAATCAACCACCCTGAAACCGAAAATCGCATTTTTGAAATTTTTGTTTGGAGGTCTGTCTGTATGTTTGTTACCTTTTCACGCGATAATGGCTGAACCGATTTATATGAAAATTGGGATATAAATTAAGTTCGTTGTAACTTAGATTTTAGGCTATATGGCATTCAAAATACTTTATTTAAAAGAGGGGTTATAAGGGGGCCTGAATTAAATAAATCGAAATATCTCGCTTATTATTGATTTTTGTGAAAAATGTTACATAACAACGGTTTCTTTAAAAATGATTTCCGATAAGTTTTATTCTTTACAAAATTTTGATAGGACTGATATTTAATGAGATAAATGAGTTTTAAAATTAAAATAACGCCATCTAAGACGGTGCAATGAATTAAGAACAAATGACTTCGTCTATAAGGGGTCTTGAACAACAACAATCGAAACAGGGGCCTTGGACATCAAAAATCGAAAGCTATTAAACATAGCCTACAGAGAATGTTTCTGCATTTGAATGAAGTAATATCAGAAGCTAAATTAACCGATTTGTATAATTAATTATTATTATTTCACCATTGGAAAGTGTAGTTTCTCTAGATGGACATAATGCTATAATGTTATTACAGTAACGTCTGAGTAAATCGAGGACAGGTAAGATTAAAATAGCTTCTTATGCACAGAAAATTTGATAGGCTATTTTGTACATTCGTTTTCTGCATTTCTTAAAATAATATTTATGTACACTCATTTTAATCTCAGAGAATTAACGAACAACGAGAGTGTTTTGATTTAGTATGGAGTAATAGTACGTTAGCTTAGCAATCCATTATTTTATAATTCAAATTTTAACTATGCTCAATTGAATCGTGTTAAAATACATAAAATAGGCCTATATATGCAATAAATGCAATGCAAAAAAAATTGGGTAATGAGCGAAGCAGATTATCTTGCGCTGTTGTAAAAGTTGTTCCCTGGATCAAACATCCTATTTTAATTATGTAATTACTTTATATTTATTTCTAACAGGTGCAGCGGAGCGCACGGGTACGGCTAGTTTCAAATAATTATGTGAAGTCTGTAATATATATATATATATATATATATTCATAAAAATTAGATTAAATAAAAATAATGATAGCTTGATGACAATTACTATTTTAAATTATTTTAATTTATATAATGTTATTATTAAACCAAATAAACCTATAAAGTGAATTTTTTACTGCATGTATTTCAATTTTTTAGTAATTTTCTTTCAACAGTTTTTACTGCACAGTTGCATGCATATTTTCAGGTTTTTAGTGCATAAACTTCCGTGGTCTATTCGTGAAGTAAACATCCGTCCCGTTTTTACAGGACGGATAGTAACTAGTAGAGGGGAAGAGAAGGCCTGATGGGCTTATGTCTACCAGGGTAAATAAATAAAATAAAATAAATTTGGTATTCACAAACAGTACCAAACGCACGTGAAGATTTCTCATGCTGCAATAAGATGACAAATCAAGTTACGTATCACGACGGCATAATACATTTCACTTCAAATGATTACCTTAAGAATTTTTCTTATCTGGAATTCAGTTTACATATGCGACATTCTCAGAATCACTTTTCTCTTATCAAAGATGTTGAAAACATAAAATATATTTATTTTTTGTCACAACACCTTTCCTTCAAACAAAGTGTAATGCGAAAGAAATAATATCAAATATGAAGCTGTATTTGTTGTGCCAACATTTGATTTTTTAGTAGCGGAAGTGGAAGAGGTGAAGCTTATAAAGGTGCGGTATGAAAGTTTAACATTGACACACATGGAGATTGCAACGAGTATACATTGGCTTTGATATTGGTCAGACTGCTGTAATCGCTTGCGTTATGACATGATAACTTATATTGTCGCAATGTCAAATAGAGGTTATCTACTATGTCCCCAAGTAACCGACGGGAATTCACACACACCTATGCTGAAAAGCAAGCGGAAACTAATCTGACAGAAAATAATCTAGTATATACTTTCAAAGTAGGCAAGCCTATGTTTGGCAACCAAGTTATACCGCAACATAGAGTTACTAAATTTGTATGTAATATTCAATCTGTGAGCCATGTTCAGAAATTAGAAGGCTTTGACAATTTGTAAAACAAGAGAACATCAGGCTTTAACTTAGCAACCATAAAAATGTCTTCTTGTTTTACAATTTGTCAAAGTCTGCTAATTTCTAAACATGGCCCACCGATTAACTTATTTCTTACTAGCCGTACCCGTGCGCTCCGCTGCACCCGTTAGAAATAAATATAAAGTAATTACATAATTAAAATAGGACATTTGATGCAGGGAACATTCGTGTTTGATAGAAGGATAAATCGTTTAATATGTTACTTAATTTAAATTGCATCCAAATAATTAAAATGCGATCATTTTGGTCCAGAGACACTCATTTGGTGCAATGACAATTCCTTTAACATGTTTCTTAATTTTTATTACATGCAACCATAGTTTAATGAAGATTGACATCATTTAGATTTAATGTGTATATTTTATTTTACTTGTTATAGGTTTCCATTGAAATATGGTAATAACTTAATTTTAACCCTTGTTTTCTACGTATTCAGTAAATGGCGCGTGGCCCACTATGGTTCTGAACCCTTCAAATAACTTAAATTATATTATATTATATTATATTATATTATATTATATTATATTATATTATATTATATCAGAAGTTATTGTAATAACATTATAGTATTATGTCCATCTAGAGAAACTACACTTTCCAATAGTGAAATAATAATTAATTATACAAATCGGTTAATTTAGCTTCCGATATTACTTCATACAAACACAAACATTCTCTGTAGGCTATCTTTCATAGCTTTCGATTGTTGCTGTCCAAGGCCCCTTATAGACGAAGTCATTTGTTTTTTAATTCATTACACGACCTAAGATGGCAGTTATTTTAATTTTAAAACTCATTTATCTCATTAAATATCAGTCCTATCAAAATTGTTCAAGGAATAAAACTTATCGCAAATTATTTTTAAAGAAACGTAACATTTTTCACAAAAATCAATAATAAGCGGCATATTTCGATTTATTTAATTCAGGCCCCCTTATAACCCCCATTTTAAATAATGTATTTTGAATGCCATATAGCCTAAAATCTAAGTTACAACGAACTTAATTCATATTCCAATTTTCATCGAAATCCGTTCAGCCATTATCGCGTGAAAAGGTAACAAACATAGACAGACAGACAGACATACAAACAAAAATGTCAAGAAAGCGATTTTCGGTTTCAGGGTGGTTAATTATATATGTTAGGACCAATTATTTTTGGAAAATCGAAAATTACCAAAAAATTTCAGCTACAGATTTATTATTAGTATAGATGGCGAAGTGCATCAACATCGGTTATAAACGCAGTAATCATAGGTTACGAAACGACGGTTAAACAGTAACTGTGGTTAAAATGTAATTTCTGTGCACCATTCATAATCACCTATTAAGCATGGTTAGCTGACACCTCACTTAACCAGCGTAAAGTATATGATAGTACAATGTTTCTACAAAATGACCAAAGGAAAAAAAATGTATCAGCCACATTGAACTATCCAACGCGAAAAAATAGGACACGTTCGCTTCCATGTAGAACGGAGTAAGCAAAGTCGTTTTTAGACGTTGACTATTATCGGAGAATGGTGAGTTTGCAATGAAAGATCTGCTTCTTGAGCGGAGAACTATGAAGATATGTGATTCATGAAGAATAATAAATATTTTAGGTAGTGGCAGTATGAAAAGTAAGTAAAACGTTCATATGTACAGGGACATCATTTTATTTTTACTTCAATTTTTATTGTACCTGAGTTTTTTAATGTACTTCACTCCCACCCCTTCCACTAATGGATTTCCAACCGTCCTCCACACAGAACCAAGGCCGCGTGTGCAGTCAAAGTCGCCTTACGGTCATAGTAAACACTACTGAGGTAGTGAATATAGTACGTTCCAGAAATATGTTCGCGTTTTCCAGTGACAGAAAAAGAGCTTTCAATATTGAATAGTATTTTCGCACAGGTACTGTCGTCCGTTTGCCTACGTCGCATCCCGGTTTCCCCTACCCTCTTCTGCTCACCCCTCTGTAAAGGCTAGTGGCTGGGCTGTCTTAGCTCTTTTCTGAAAACATTAGTTTCTGTTAGTGATTGGACGTCTACGTAATATTATATAACTGTTTAAAATAACAAATAAAAGGGACTCGTTAAGTAATTAACTGTCACGTGATTTCACCCTTTTCTACGACCGTGCGACAAAACCACTTAGACGGACAATAGATAGCATGTCTGAGGAATTTTATCTTTTCGGATCGGGCAGAAGTGAAGATTGAATTTACAGTACGTAAGGTATTCTTTTCAAGAATAGGTACAGAATTATTTCAACATGAGTTATTAGTACGAAGGACGAAACTGATAATTCGAATTAGGTACAATAGTCTATAGTGTGATAATATGCACGAAAGAACTGAAGTCTGTATCGAAATGAACGGCCACCATTTTCAAAAAATGTGTTTAAATATCCATATTATGATTATTTTTCAAATTAACTTCATTCTCTATATTGTACGCTAATGTGCTGTAGACAGTATAATATATACTGCATAATGAATACGTCCGAATGGATAGTTCAGTCGTGAGTAAAAACATTTATTGTTAATACAATACTGTATTTTGATTAAACAAATATCTAATGAAAATTATCAAACTCAAAATCGCGATATTTCTTAGTTTACGTAAATGGATGAACTACTTTTCTTTCCTCCTATACCTAAATTATTAGTAAAGTGATTTGTTTGTATTTTATGCCAGTATCATCAAACTCCGGTCGTGGAAGGGGGTAGCAAACAGTGTTTCCAGTTCTCAACCGTTAATCCAAAGGTATAGCCAGGTTAATATTGGAAATGTTAATAAAAACAAAATGATGTCCCTGTACAAACATTTTTCCTATAGAGCTATTTGATGTTACGCATAACACTCCTTACAAATTATATGACGGCACCAAGGATGGGCAAAAATAAACAGTTATTTTCATAAGGTTAACCAGCTAATTGCAGGTTATTTCGAAATTAGTTATCAGGTTAAACCGACATGCAAAAAATACTTGCCCCTCAATCGATAGGGCTCACGGACCACAATGTTAAAACCTCTGTTCCTACAAAACCATTCGAATTGCGTCACCTCCGATAAGTATTCAAGTGTAGCAGCGTAGGCCAGCCAACTTTAACTCGTGACATCTCTACTGCGCAGTAGCAGACCTACTCTGTTTTAGAGATATTTTCAAAATGGGTTAGGTTTCTTCTCAAACTTCTTTTATCCTCATCGTCTGAGGTTTCTAATTAGACGAGAAATATGCACAATTATTTTCACAATATTACTTTTTTACGCCGTAGTCTGTCGTGTTTTCTTTGAGCAAGGTTGTCTGCTCTGTAACCTACGAGTAACCTTGGTGGAGTGGCGGCTTTGTAATCGATGTAGCATAGGTGAGAGGATGCAGGTGTAACAACGTTAAAGCTTTACTTGTCTGTGTTCATACTAGCGTGTGATAATAGCAATTCTCCTCCCCTACAACGCAATTTTATATGTATTTACTATAATAATAATAATAATAATAATAATAATAATAATAATAATAATAATAATAATATTAATAATAACCATTACTATCATCATCACATAGGAACCAAATTTGACTTCGGAAAAAAAAAAAAAGCCAATAGGCCTATAGTTTGCCGTCAATGTTTTGAAATAGAGTAAGTAGCCAGTATTAGAGCCTAAATTAAGATATCCAAATACGTATTCATTCAGTCATTCATTCATAGTGTTCTGCCCAAGAGCAGATATTTCACTGCAAACCCAGCATTCGCCAGTCTTTCCTATTTTCTGCCTTCCTCTTTGCCTCCGCATATGATCCATATATTATCTTAATGTCTTCTATCATCTGATATCTTCTTCTGCCTCGAACTCTTCTCCCGTTCAACATTCCTTCCATGCATCCTTCAGAAGGCAGCAGTTTCTTCTCAACCAGTGACCCAGTAAATTCCTTTTCCTCTTTTTAGTCATTTTCAGCATCATTCTTTCTTCATCCACTCTTTCCAACACAGCTTCGTTTCTTATTCTGTCTGTCCATTTCACACGCTCCATTCTTCTCCATATCCACATTTCAAATGCTTCTAGTCGTTTCTTTTCATTTTGTCGTAATGTCCATGTTTCTGCCCAATACAATGCCACATTCCACACAAAGCACTTCACTATTCTAGTATCTTCCTTAGTTCTTTCTCCAGAGGTCCGCACAAGATGCTCCTTTTTCTATTAAAAGCTTCCTTTGCCATTGCTATTCTTCTTTCGACTTCATGGCGGCAGCCCATGTTACTGCTTATAGTACACCTAAAGTATTTGAAGCCGTCCACTTGCTCTACTGCCTCATTTAGAATTATCAAGTTTACTTTATTTGCTTTTCTTCCTATTACCATGGTCTTCGTCTTGTTTGCATTTAGCTTCTTCCCATACTGCTCACAGCTATCATTTAGCTCTAGTAGCATATCGCTTAGTATCGTCTCCTCTTCTGCTAAGATTGCCATATCATCAACAAATCTTGTACACTTTATTCTTCTTCCTATTATTACTCCTCCCATCAAATACATATAAAGGAATTGAATTATTTCTGCTGCTTTCATTATCAATATTAGATACATGTAAAGTATGATTATAATTAGAAGGAAAATACCAGCTGAATCGTTACCGAGCAGAAGTACAATTCCCTTCTAAACTAGGCATTTGGTTACATTGATTTTACAAAGTAATTCATATAGACTAAACGGCTTGAGCCGTAATTCTTTTATGTTGTTTAGTTAACTTTCCGACACCAGGTCTCACTCTCACAAGTGCTACCAAAAGGACCACTTATGAGGCAACTAATCCAGGAGATAATGGGTTAGGGAGATTAAATTCTGAGCGTAGTAACCATAGTATCTTTACTGGAAAATAGGGAATAAATATGATAGAAACAGAAACCTACGAAATTAAAAAAAAAAAAAAAAAAAAAAATTCATGCTTCATCTGTCTTGAAAATCAAATCAGTAACATAAAGATTAAGATTTTGACAAAACATTAACAATATTTCCCTTCCCATTTGAAGACTTATGTCAGTCAGTTATACAGGCTAACGTAGGGGAAACTCGGCTAATTCCGAAATACGTGTAATTCCGCAGTGGTGTATATATGATTTTACTGCGGCTTTACAATAGCGTGAACATAAGTTTTGAGAGGCTGTCAACAGGAGGCATGTCCTCTGCAGTGCTATAGAAAATAATCAAGGATATTGGTCGACACCTCTGTCGGCAATTCAGTGGAACATCGAAAGTTGGCTGTTTTTCGTGTTTTGCTACACAGCTGTGAAGAAAGTGAGCATTGTTACATATGAATTGTTCTTTTATGTTACTTTCATAATGTATTTCATCATTATTTACGACTGCGGAATTAGCCAAGTCCTATTGTGGATTTATACGCACTGTTGCGGAATTACGCGAGTCGTTCGTTTTTAACTGTAATGTATGTAGCCTACAACTAAATATATTTCCATTTTAATAGTTTTCTTTATCTCATTTGGTAATGAAAGGTTTCGTCCATGTCTACATACCTTGATAATATTTTTCAATAAATATTTTGATAAAAATATGATAGATTTACTTCTTAATACTGCGGAATTAGCCGAGTCTCCCCTACATAATTCGCACAAATTACTGATACGATTAAAAATGTGGTTCAATATGGTTAAAATGTTGGTCAGCTTCAGGAAGAAAAACCATAAACTTAAAATGTGTTTAAAATATTAAATACTGACTTTAAATACCGTAGACAACGCTTTTTTGTTCTTTTTAGCATTATGTTTATTGTATTATTTGTGTCTCTGTTTTATGAAAAATTTTAGATAAGGGCGCAAATAGTCATAGTAGCTGACGCGCCCTTTTTAAACCCCTCTAACTAACTGACTTTAAACAGGAGCAATTTAAAACAAATAGGCCTTACAAACTCAAGTTGAGTAATCTGAACTTGCCGAAGTGCAAGTATTTTATTTTATGAAAATAATTATTTGTGCAATACAGATTTATTAATTTTTCCCTGTACTTAAGAACTACAAAGAAGTGATAAATATTTGGATGGCTAGCGTTTAAAAAAACTTAAGTTTTCAATGGAATAATACCATTTTGGGAGGGTGAACAGATAGTACCTTGGTAAATGCACTCAGTGGTGAATTTGAAGATTCGACATCATAAGCAGATGGGAGGCAATTAACGTACATTGATGTTCAAAGATATATGACCCTACTAATCGATAGTGATCGATAATTTGTTGGTGTAAGTGTGACTTCTTTAGTTATTACTTCTATGAATAGATGGCGAAGATAATGTCAGTGTTGCCAATAGTACATAAATATACCCGCATTTTAGAATTCAATTTTTCATACTACTCTACTGATTGTAAAACAACACTGGGTTTGGCTGGAAACCGCTCATATTGTCAATTATGAGAATAATTTATGCTTAATCTACATAATAATTTTCCCTGATACTTTTTAATCGTCTCACCGTGTCACCCATTGAGAACTAGCGGAACTCTTTTAAAGTTTGTCAATTTGTATATCTTTGATTCCGATTTATTCCGTGGTGGGAAAGTTCGCTCGCACGATCATAAAATCGTAGATCAGATACCATTTTCAAGTTGCACACCACTTCGGCGGGCCACGTTATGCATAATGTGTGTCTGTGAAGAGCTATGTCATGTACTAGAGTGAGTGTATGTGTAAGTAAGAGTGATGTTAAAATCTGTATTTCTGTGTACATATCGAAATCGATTTATGCAGTGGCTTATCACAGTATTTTTACTTCCTCTTCAGATACTGTATAGGCCCTAATAATATAATGAGAAAGTAAAACGGAGTGTCCTGCCAGCATACAGTTGTCACTGTGTGCCAATTCCGGGACTCAGGTGAGAATCGAGGGTATGTTGAGTGTAGGCCTACTAATTTTCAATATTGGCAACTGAATTGTACGGAAAGTCGCCAAACAGTAATTAAAAAGTTGCTAGATTCCATATCATCAACAGTAATCTCAATAGAGGTTTTGAATTATCTGGAGAAAAAACTCGAGTGGGATTTAATTGATTATTACATGATTAGAAGAAAGAAAGCATTCTAATACAATAAAATAGTGACTTACTAAAATTCAATTTCACTAATGTTAGCATCACCAAAACGTTTGAACGGAGCCGCCATTTTCAGTTGACTGTCTATGTGGTAAACAAATGACGATCGAAAAGCATGTTTTATAGTACCGTAAAGAATTCGCAGTTTGAAATGTTGGCAAACAAACAAACAAATGCTAGGGAAGTGATAAAAACAAATGCTAGGGAACTGATAAAATTGTAGCGATAAACAGCCATGATTGGTTGAAACACGTTCTTTCGTGCGATTTTATTAGTCAAAAGTAGTATGACTTAGTAAAAGTGTAATAGTCAATATAAAACAGCTTTATTTTTGCTGTTAGAATTTGGTGAAAGGTCGCTAAATCGCTATTTAAGCAATAGAAATGTTACAAAAAATTGTGGCCGAAAGACATTTGTGGCCAGATTTAGCGACAAAATCGTTAAATTGGCAACACTGCTAATTTTGTTTTCGCGTTGGAGATCTTGTTGCAGGGTTGCCATACGTACGATTATAGTCGTACGCATACGATTATTTTTACTAATTCTACGAGCTACGACCGCACTCTATGTCGTACGTAATTTTATATGACTATTTCACTGAAGGGAAAAAATTTTGGAACTTTAATGTTCGTTTATAATTGAAATAAAATTAAAGGTTAATTCGTTCCTTTTAGAAAAGTTTTCTTCTGAGTTATCCTTGACTAATATGAAAGAAACATGCTTTAAAGGAGGGAAAATGCTTTGAAAATGGATCTGGTAACTATGCTTGCCATGCAAGTCATTTCAGCTCTAGGTTTCACGTACACGACGCGGTTAGGGGCAGGTTTTTCACTGCAAACAGTGCAAACCCAACATTCTCCAGTCTTTTCTATTTTCTGCCTTCCTCTTTGTCTCGTCATATGATTCATAAATCTTCAATCATCTGATATCTTCTGCTGCATCAAAGTAATACAGGTTTAATTTTATTAACTTCCTTGTTCGTTCGACAAAGGAAATCTTTTATCATTGAAATACACTATCTACAAAAAAGTAATTGGGCACTGTTTTTTACCCTTTTAGAACCTCGTGGTACCATCTCTTGTTGCTATAACAGCAGCCACCCTGTCAGGCGCGAGCCCCTACCACGCTGTAGCGGAGAACTGAGAAATATGTTCCCAAATTGAAGCAGCAGAAAGCCGCTATTTGTTTGTTAGAAAACGCGCGGGATTTCGAAACCGCTATTTGAATACGTGTTGTATTGCGTATCCGAAAGCTAAATGTTTTTGTTTAAAGGAACAATATTTCCTTTGCGATATATCTTTAATAACGTGTGTCTCCTGTCAGCAGAGTTGCTAGGTTTTCTGCGAGGGAAATCGGGATATCAGAAGCTAACTTAAGACATTATATTTATCATCACTTTATCAAAGAGATTTATAGTTGTTTTCTGCAAAGTAGTATTCGCGTGCTTTTAATGTAATATTCGCCTCCCTGAGAAACACTAAAATACGAAAGACACACAGTAGGCTACAGTGAATACTACAGGCTAATCGTTTTCTTCCTTTATTAACCATGAATATGTTTTAACCATTCGCTACTAAATTAACTTTGCAACTTTTCTTTTTCGGAACCGATACTGCAACAGTACATCGACGATGAGTCCATGTTTAAACATAGTTCACTGCACTACAAAACGCAGCAATTATATGTGTCTGTTATTAGTGTAAAATACAATATCAAAACGCTCTTTTTTTTTTTTTGGCACTCAACGCACCTAAAATACACAATGTTGATTACTTGCGAGAACAGCAACTAGGTACCGAAACGGATTAATCAACAATGTGGTAGAACTAGGGGAACTATTATCTTGCGAGTAGAGTTACCTTACGGCAATCAGCTGGGTTACCTCACAGACTTACTAAATTTCCGCGGGTTACCTCTATGTTTACAATGTAACCATCTGAGTCAATATATAAATAAAAATATCGGATAACAGGAAATGCAGACTAACTTGTTTAAATTGCGTTCTAGGCTATTGTCCCTCAAATCGGGATTTTTATCAATCTCGATCCGCTTTATCGGGATTCAACCAGGCTGTCAGACTTGCATCATTTTCATAGGAAGTCCGAATGTGAATATTCATAACCAAGGTTAATAATGTCTACTTTTTAATTTAATCTGTAGGTTAAACTGTTGTATAAAATCAAAAAGCATTATTATTTATTATTATTATTATTATTATTATTATTATTATTATTATTAGTAGTAGTAGTAGTAGTAGTAGTAGTAGTAGTAGTAGTAGTAGTAGTAGTAGTAGTAGTAGTAGTAGCAGCAAGTAGCAGGAACAGAAGCAGCAGTAGCAGTAGTATAAAAAACTGTTTCATTAATCCGTAACTAAGACAAGAGTTACTTTCAATCAGGGATATTAAAAAATTAACTTTTTGTAGTTTATACAGTTTCTGTTGAGTTGTCCAAAGGAACGATGGTGTGAAAATTCCTTCCTCTAACAGGCTATGTGGCCTAATACTTGTTCTGGGATATGAATTTGAAATGTGTTATGCCATTACTTAATGAGTGGTTAGTACATGCAGTATTAATGAACATGTTTCAGCTTTTAGGCTCTGAAATTTGTTTATATATATTTTTTAAACAGGATCTATTTCTACCGTCCCGCGCCGTGGCGTGGTGGTCTAAGGCATACTGCCTAGGACTCGCATTACGGAATGCGCGCTGGTTCGAGTCCTCATGGGGAAGAAATTTTGTCATGAAATTTCGGCCAGTGTATGGGACCGGTGCCCATCCAGAATCGTGATGCACTTTGGGAGCTTCGATAGGTAGCAAAATCCGGTTGCGAAAGCCAGCTGTAAAGGCTGGGGGATCATCGTGCTAACCACACGATACCTCTATTCTGGTTGGATGATCGTCCACCACTGCTTCGGCATGTGGGCGTGAGGCCAGTAGCCGGCTGGTCGGTCTGGGGCCTTCACGGACTGTAGCGCCACGGATTATTATTATTATTATTATTATTATTATTATTATTATTATTATTATTATTATTATTATTATTATTAATTCTGTACCTTCGAATTCGGCGAATAATTTTATTATTCATGTATGCACTGAAGCAACAGCTGTTTGAAGAAAGGGAAGGATATGGAGTGGATGAAGGACAATAACAATGTATACGGTAATAACGTAGTTTGAGAGGTAACAACTATCTTCGAAATGAGTTGAAACACTGAATGATTCATTGTAGGGTAGAAATTCTCTCTGCGGATTGCACCTATCCATTTTCGGTTAAGGGAATCTTTACTCAGAGGAAATCTGAAGCACAAACAGCCGTATAAGTACAATAGTTTGTCTTCTGTAACATAATACGGGCCAAAAATATTGTAGAAATTAAAGATTAACTAATCAGTGAAATGTAACATTCCTTCCTTCTTTATCTTTACATCTGTGTGCATTGCTGCAATTAAAAATAGCACACGAACTAAACCTGTACTTATTCATCTCAACCAAGCAAATGGCCGCCCGTCGGCTGTTCAATTTGGGAGCATAACACTAGCGCCAGTGAGCGGTCTAGCGGTTATTTAATAAGTCTATGGTCAGGCGTGCTCTTCACTAGTTTGTGTAGGATATCCACTGGAATGCGTCGCCATTCCTTTACAACATGGCACTCAGTTGGTCAATGGAAGTTGGCCTCATGTTTCGGCGGCTACTATGCGGTGGTATGCAGGCAATAATGCTCACCTGTTGGACTGGCGTGCACAGAGTCCTGATCTCAAACCCAATGAGCACCTTTGGGACGAATTGGACCGGCGATTGAGATCTCGGGAGATGCGGCCAACTTCCATTGTCCAACTGAGTGCCATGTTGCAAGAGAAATGGCGACGCATCCCAGTGGATATCTTACAAAAACTAGTGGAGAGCATGCCTGACAGGATGGCTGCTGTTATAGCAACAAGAGGTGGTACCACGAGGTTCTAAAGGAGCAAAAACGGTGCCCAATTACTTTTTGGTAGATAGTGTGGTACCGCAGTAGCTTTAAGAACGCGCCGACATTATAGAGGTGTCGGGTTTGAGTCGACTGAAGACGAATTAATTTGATATAATTTTGAGCGCCGCATTGATTGATACTACAATATCTGTCGCAAAAGATCAAATTTCTGCTGACTTTAAATATAACAAAGCTGTTTCTAACCAAGCGGCGTCGTGCACGTTTTACGGCGATGACAGTATTGATGATGAAGAAATGGATGTGATTTGTTTCAATACTGAATGTCATTCCGGATGTAAACAATAATTAATAGTATTCTTAATTAGAACTATAATTTACTGGTAGACATAACCTATATAAATATAATTTTATTTTACGATTCTTTATGAACTGCCATGCTTATCTGGCGTCAATGACATGACGGTGATAAAGCCAGCGAAATGACTCCAGCGCCGAAAGTTACCCAGCATTTTCTCTTAATGGGTTGAAGGAAAACCCCGAAAACAACCTCAACAACCAGGTAACTTGTCTCAACCAGGATCTGAACCCCAGCCTGCTTGTTTCACAGTCAAACATGCTAACCATTACTATACAGCGGTGGACTAGAATTATATATAGGCCTATTAGGAAGCTGAGAAATGTACGACAATTTTATGCTGAAGTACGACAATTTTCATATGTTGGTACGACGGTTCCAATTCCTGTATCTGGCAACCCTGCCTTGTTGTGGCAACCAGGCGTCTGCCTGTGAACGAGCTGCTAACTGTACTCGTTGGCCTGTTCCTTTCCTGGCACTGGCGTGACCTCCGCAACTTGTAGGGGAATATGTGACGCGACAGCTGTGGTAGACATTGGGAGAGAGGGTTTCACGTGTTACTTTCGTGATAGCAAGGTAAAAGATTATGGGGGGAATCACACGGTTTTATTGATCCTTAGAGGCTCTCTTCAGGTTGCCATTTTGTCGTTCGGAATGACTTTGAGTTTGTCTCGAGGTCATCGCTGGGCTTCACAATATTCAACTGCACTTACGCACAGTACCTGACAGTATATACTGTAGGCCTAAATCTATAGTGGTAACAGTGTTTGTTGCTACTGTATACGTATATCCAGAAAAACTGAGCTCTATTCCTAAAAGATGCTGATGTGACATTTCTTTTCCTCCTACAGGAACTTGATTAACAATATGACAGTGAATAAGCATGTTTACCACCATAATGACAGTCTCATTTGCTTAAGGGGTTAGGTACAGCTTACAGTAATAAAAGTTTTGGACATAATCAACATTTTTTCCTCCATTAGGCCTACTGTATCGTGTACAATAATGAAAATTGGTATGTCTAAAACATTGTCCTTCTGCTATATGAAAAAAATATCTTCACGATTAAAAAAAATATATTTATATATATATATTTTTTTCAAAATTCAAAATGATGGCAGTTCACTGTGCAGTGATGAAGCTTTTCCCTCATAACTCATAAACTTGTTAACTTTTTCATGTTCTCTCTCGTTTATTTTATTGCTAAAACGCATGTTGTACAATATCATGCTCTTTCAACTACATTCCTTAATAAATAATATATTTTTTATTTTGTTTTAGAAGAGAATACTAATATTTGACCATTTTTTTAAAATAAATTTATTTTTTTATCAGACAATCTATCAAAGGTAGAGAAGTGATTTTGCATCATATTGTAGGTATGACACGCATAAATACACACACAAAAATTCATCACAGAATGTTGAATAGTTTTTTAAATATGAGAGAAACGCTTCATCACTGCAAATTTTGAAACTTGAAAAAAAATATAAATAACTTTTTTAAATCGTAAAATTATTTTTTTTTTCATATAGCAGAACGACAATGTTTTACACATACAAAGTTTCATTATTGTACAAGGTACAATAATGGAGGAAAAAAATGTTGAATATTTCCAAAATTTTACTGCTGTAAGCTGTACCTAACCCCTTAAGAAATAATTATAAATTATTCTATAGGTCGTACAATGTTATCACATCTTATTTCGGCCATTTAGTTTATCTTATTCCTCCAGTTGTAACTGTCCTCCCATTCTCCCTCTGTTAATAATAATAATAATAATAATAATAATAATAATAATAATAATAATAATAATAATTTGAGGGAGGTGGGGTATGATGATAGAGACTGGATTAATCTTGCACAGGTTAGGGACCGATGGCGGGCTTATGTGAGGGCGGCAATGAACCTTCGGGTTCCTTAAAAGCCATTTGTAAGTAAGTAAGTAAGTAAGTATAATGTACAGCCCTTCCTTATCTGAAATCTGGGCAAAGGGAGTAGAATTTCGAAAAATTCGTAACGAAAATAGGAATAACTCTGTATAGTATGGGTGTCCAAACGAAGAGATATTGCACGTCAAGCATGCTCTGCTAAGGTCAATAACTTTCCGTATAAAATAGGAAAAACAACCTTAAAGAATATGCGCTGCTGGTTGCTTACGCCAGGGATTACCTCGTACGAGTTACAATTGGACATCTATGCTGTATAATACAATGCAGTAATTAGTCTTAGGAAAACGTTTTAGATTGATACTTTATTCACTATCTCCATTTGTCAGATCATTCGACGCAATAGAAGAAAAATGATAGGGAACTACATGGAACGTTTACGATTTCGGTTGGGTGTTATTATGAAATTTATATTTCTAAGGAATTGTTTTCTTTTATAAGGTTAGTGAATATATTTCAGAGTAAGATAAATTTAATTCATTTTATGTTATATTATTAACGATTATTTTTCTATATATTGACTATATACTGTATATATATATATATATATATATATATATATATATACACACAGAGAACCGTAAGTAATGTCATTAATTTCAGGGGGTTATTCCTTGAGATATTTGAAACAAAAAAGCTTAATACAGTTTTGCTCATTTTGCTTCCTTTTCGAGATAAAATTTGTTTTATATGATTTCGTAGCGTGTTTTGGGAAAGCCATTGATTTAATTCCCAATATGCTAAGTCAATTAAAGAGAGGAGTGTATTATGACTGAAAGAATTTCAGTTCTGTCCTCTAAATATGCAGAAATTTGATCCGAACAAATGTAACATTTTAAAATTCCTTTGCAGAACGAAAAGTTACGTTTGTTCGGATCAAATTTCTGCACATTTAAAAGACAAACCTAAATTTCTTTCAATCACTTATTATCATAATATACTGCTCTCTGAAAGTGACTGACATGTTGGGAATTAAATCAAAACACCCTATGCAATATTTTGTATAAAACATTTTTTATCTCAAAAAGGAAGCAAAAACAAGCAAAATTGTATTACACCTTTTTGTTTGAAATAACTCAAGGAATAACCCCCTGAAATTAATGACATTACTTCCTGTTTATTACTGTAAACTCATATCTGGAAAAGTATTTACAATAGAATTATTGTATTTAATCTGAATTGGTTTGTTGGAGTGGCGTTGGTATGGGTCTATGGCAAGAGAAAAAGAATAATATAATTCATGCAAGAAAGTAAGTCCTTCCCTCTAGCAAACACCATATCAATGCATGAATCTGATCCGTTGCTAAGCAAGTGACGTCAGAATATTGAGACTTAACTCCCTGCCGTTGCCTGCCAAGCAAGTGACGTCAGATGTTGAAACTTCCGTACTGTTTTATCACTTTATCTATTAGGCACTCGAGCATAAGCGATTCATGTTGAAACAAATCATGAAAAAAAAATCATCTGGCCATTCTTGAAGTGGCACGTCAATATGTGTTGATTTGAAATTAAGATTCATGGACCATTTTATTAAAATTTGTGTTACATCAAATTCCCGGATAAATTAACTCCTAGTAGGAAGAAAATCGACCCAATACATTAGGAGAAATTGCTGCAGACATACAGACAGCGTGTCAAAAATCGCTTTGCAATAGAGATAAACTGAAAGCTCACTGCATATTTTCACAAAAGTCTCGAAGGTGATTTTTAGTATCCACACCAATACTTTCTCTTTACAGTTAGGCTACTTATAGTGAGAAAGTAGACTATCCGTGCCCTTACAGTTAGTGAAAAAGAACTCTGTGCCAAAA